>NW_026555342.1:44691533-45132059 GCF_029017545.1 Prosopis cineraria | reverse complement strand
TTTTCAGGCGTGACTTGCTCAACATTTCTCCTACTTTGTCTGAGGCAGCTGGTGCCATTGTAGATGTAAGATTTGCCCTCTTTCTGAACTTTGCTTTTTTTACTTCTGTGGTTTTGGTGCACCTCCATTATTTTAGATGAATGATTATGATATGTGAAAAATCATGAGGCATTGAGGCTTCGGGAAAAAAAAAAAAAAAAGGCACACAGACTAGCTGTTGTTACTGCTTCTCCTTGGGAATTTGTTTGGTTCTGTTCTTGGAGATTATTTAGGCTTGCATTAAGAATCAGCAATTTATTCTCAAGCTCATAAAATGTGTGGGTGCACATGTGTGCACACAAAAATGGAGATGGTTTTCAACCCCTTGTTTTTTGACCTTTGTTACTTTGGATGTTTGCTCACTAATTGAAAATTTCTGTGTTGGATAGGATTCGTTCACAAGATGCTTCAAGTCAAATCCTCCTGAAACCTTGGAATGGAATGTTTATTTGTTCCCTTTGTGGTGTTGTGGCGTCTTAGTTCGATATTTGATACTGTTCCCCTGCAAGTTAGCTTGTACCTTTTCTACAGTTACTTAAAATTATGCATGATGATGGTAAAGAAGAGTTTTGTATATGGTTTCAATTTCAACTTTGGTTACATTAAATTTCCCTTTTTTAAACTTGATGTATGAATCTCCATTGTGTCTTTCAATAAAATCATGTACTGTTGATCATGTCTGGCCTTTTAATATTTCTTATTTTAAGTTACAGGGTTCTAGTGTTGACAATAGGATGGATAATATTTCTTTCTTCCTTTATTCCTGTGCATCTCCTACTGAAGGGACATGACAAGTTGAGGAGAAAGATTGAGGTGCCTATATTTTCACCCCATGTTATCCCATTCAATTTTTAGTTTTCTCCCTCTCCTTTTAATATATGTACACTAAAAAGAACAAAGAAGGCTTATACTGTTTGGTTTTAAATAGTTTTAAAGCACACAATAAATTTTGGTTCTTAGTTGTCATGCTGTTTCTTTAAATGTACGCATTTTAAAAATAAATGACGCAAACATCCCTTGAGTTTTGCTGCAATTGCAGAAGCGTCCCCCTTTAATTTCAAACTTCAAAGTATACACTTCAATCCAATTTTAATCGTTTGTTTTGACTAAAATGTCTCTATCAACCCTCTTTTGTATTCTGGCAAAAGACACTTGGTTACATATTTTTTATGGAGGTTATTTAGTCTGAGAATAAAAATTGGACGCAATTTTTTTTTTTTTTTAAATAGAGGGAGTGCATGTATGTTTTTAGCAAAACTTAAGAGAGGCATCTTAAGAGGCACATGCTCTAGGTTATTTTCAAATGTTATCTTGTGTTCATTCAACTTCAAACTTTTATTGGAATAATTTAGCAAGTCTTTGTATAATTTGCTGTTCTCGAGTACCTATGGCCTCGTAGAGTTCAATTCATCTTGCTCTAGATGATGTGACTTTACCATTGTAGTTGAAGAAGTTTCCATTCACTAATTAGACCAGTGGAAGAAGAGTAATTGTTAAATAACTGCCTATACAAATACTTCCTCCGGTCCGATTCTAGGACAAAGTAAACTAATTTCATGGTTCTCAAGGAGTGGTAGTTGATACCTTAAATTTGTAAAAAAATGTGACCTTCCAATTTTGCCATTTAATGTAACTAATGACCATAATAAAGTGTTGTATAAAAATTAGAAGTATGCCACAACTTGCTGAAATTGATGAGGGGTAAGGTTGGAAAAATAAACAACATCTTGTCCTATATTTAGGGCCAAATAGGACTTTAAAACTTGGTCCTATAATTAGGAGTGGAGGGAGTATATTACTAATCAGACTAATTGAAAATCAATGACATACTGTTTTGTCCAAAACCTACCAGTGAATGGCTATCATTTTTACATTTTATGGTTCATATTGTAAAGGTTGGCCAATTCATTGGTGGGCATAATTTCAATTTGTACATAATGTTGTAAATGAACTCATCTTTTTGAAGGATGCTGTACACGGTGGAGTGCATGGGACTAGTTATAGTCCAACCCATGATATTAGCACAAATGGTCTTGAGAATCTAAAGATACAGTCTGTTATGTTTTCTCTGTCTTGTACAATTCTGATGTGACTTTTATACATCAATTGGATATGATAAATTGAACTTGTCCTTCAGAGGTCATTGGTGGAGATGATGTGCAGTTTTTTTGTTGCATCATGGACTGGAGTTGTCAAATATCATGGGCCACGTCCTAGCATGAGACCAAAGCAGGTATGTCTAACATATCGGATGTAACCTTATTTTAACATTTAGGTAAATGTGAATGTTGTTGACTGATAATTTGAGTTCTCTCTACATTTCATGAACAGGTTTTTGTGGCCAACCACACTTCCATGATTGATTTCATTATTTTAGAACAGATGACTGCATTTGCTGTAATTATGCAGAAGCATCCTGGATGGGTTGGTAAGCATCCTCCTCAACTAAAAACTGTTTCTTTATATATAGTATAATAGCTTATATATATTATATTATGACATCTTTGGGTAATTTGGTTTTAAAGTAATGGTACCCCACTATCAGGATGACTTCATAAATATATCTAAACCTTTTTCTTGTTAGCATTATTCTCTCTGTTGGTTGGTTTAATTGTTTCCTGGGAAGAACAGGGCATGTGATGAACAACTAGTGATGACCTAAAGCTTGTTAACGTACAATGGGTTTTGGGAAATTTCCTGTTAAAACAGTAATTTATGAATTTTATAAATATTGGCTGTTTTGTGTAGGATTATTGCAGAGCACCATTTTGGAGAGTGTAGGATGTATCTGGTTCAATCGTTCTGAGGCAAAGGATCGAGAAATTGTTGCCAAGAAGTGAGTTTAAATGAAAATTTAGGAAATATCTATTTCAGATTTCATCTGTCTTGACTTGTCTGCTTTAAATATTTCAGATTGAGGGAGCATGTCCAGGGCGCTGACAATAATCCTCTTCTGATATTTCCTGAAGGAACTTGTGTAAATAATCACTACACTGTCATGTTCAAGAAGGTGCGTGTATCTGTGAAAAATGCAGTTGCGTTCACCTATACACTTATGCAATGGGCGTTCTTTCTTTCTTTTGTTTCTGATACTCCTCCATCCCTTACATTGATTTGTACTTTAGTTGTATCCCAAATCTATCGTCTAAGCATTTTAACTTGTTTATTGATGTTTATAGGGTGCATTTGAACTTGGCTGCACAGTTTGCCCAGTTGCAATAAAATACAATAAAATATTTGTGGATGCTTTTTGGAATAGTCGAAAGTAAGGTTATGCTTTTCAATGTTAATTACTTCTATATTTTCACTGTTCCACTGCTGTATTAGAGGTGTAATGGTTGGATTTCATGCATTTGCAGGCAATCATTCACTATGCATCTGCTGCAGCTAATGACATCTTGGGCTGTTGTTTGTGATGTTTGGTACTTGGAGCCACAGAATCTGAAGCCAGGAGAAACAGCCATTGAGTTTGCTGAGAGGTGTATAATTTTCCTCTACTCCCTCTGTTAAAAAAATGCCTTTAAGGGGATGGATATTTAAAAATGTGAGGTATTTTTAGTGTTTCAAGTGTAATGAATGTGTTTTTTTCCCCTCGAAAAATGCCCTTAATAAATGAATCATTTTATAGTTATTTTTAAGTAAAACACTCTATGAAATGAGGATAATTATGGAATAGAGGCAGTATATTTGGTTAACTAATTTATTTGGAGTGATATTTAATTAAAAATACCTTACGTTTTTAAATGGAGGGAGTATATTGTTATTAGGAAATTGTTTAGCAGGAATGGTTACCATGAAAGTGTCTGTATTTTACTTTAATGTAGGGTGAGAGACATAATCTCAGTTCGAGCTGGCCTCAAAAAGGTTCCTTGGGATGGATATCTAAAGTATTCTCGTCCTAGCCCAAAGCTGAAGGAAGGGAAGTAAGTTCTATTACTTAATTTCTCTTGGTGCACACCTTTTGCTATCACATGGCCAATAACCTAGGTTTTATAGTCGATATCAATAACAAAAATGTCAAATTTATGACAATTCTCACTATTCACGACTCATTAACAGTGTGGATGAATGCATTGGCCTACCTAGTTAGGGAAGTACACTTAGTTTGTTGTTCTATTTTGTTTTGCACTATATGGTTTGGTAGGTTATAATATATGCCCCTTCAAGCAATCACCGTTGATGATTGAAACAAACATTCGTATGCTTGTTTAAAGGAACAACTACTTGTTGGATGAGTAGTTACTTCTAAAATTTTACAAATTTCTTGCCTTGGCACTATTTTATCCATTTGATTTACTTGTTGGTTAATACATAAATATTAGATTAATAGTTGTAAATTGCTTCTTACTTTGCACATTTTGGGTTTAGAATAGTTTCTTTATGAAATGATTATGTTGTAGAGTTTCTAATTGACTCTGCTTTTTAGAGTTGGCATGTAATGGGTCATGATATTAAATTAGATCTAAAAAAAAAAAAGAAATAAATAAATCTGGGTTTAGAAATTTGATTCATGGCACTTACTGGTTTCTGGGCATTTGTAGGCAACAAAACTTTGCTGACTCAGTTCTACGACGCCTGGAGGAAAAATGATGTGCAACTTTTTGTATATCCGTACACTTTTGTCCTTCAATGCCCTTTTGTTTTCTCTAGACGCGGTCTTTATAATGACGTTTGATTATATATATGGATTGATATGAATAAGTTGCCTTATAAACTTATGGTGCTCGCTGTCTTTTGACTATTTGTTTACATCTCATTTAAATTGTTGACTTCCAAAAAATTTTATCATTTTATTTGACTTTCATCAGGTTAAAATAGTGTGTATTTTACCAGAAAGTAGGTGGGAGTTCGATTGCATTAGTTTCGAAGAATTATTGAAAATAATAATTTGGCTCATTCAGATTTACATGATTAATGTTATCATATTTTAAAATCTAAATTTATAAAGTAATAAAACTGTCATAAAAATAAATTTGAGAGATCAAATGGATGATGGACACCAACTTGATGATTAAAAACTCCGTTAGTGTGGCCAAAGAACAAAAGTTAAATAATCTCGTTACTTATAAGAACTAAATACAAAGTGTGTGGCCATTGTGGTCATCGTAATGATGCTCTGTTATTTGAAGCAATCTTGACCCAATATTCATTCTCGATTTATTAGTATTCAGATAGGTTCTGCTCAGAAGGCATCATCATACCACAACTTCGTACATGGGCTGCTTAATTTTATGGCTCATCAAAATATCTTATTTGGGATTCTTCAATCATTTGTCTATAACACGGATATTGAAGAGCAAGGAAACTTATTCATAAAAGAAAAGTTGAGAAATTGTATTAGCCCTTATTCAGGGTAATTTCAAACTGCATTAATGCTTAGTGGAGCAAAATCTTCATACATTGGTGTTCCATCTGGATGTAACAGTCCCCAATGTCTCTCTATTCCTGGTCCTTTCTTCATGTTCTCATCATACAATGAGAAGATGAACGTTGGAATCACAACACCAGGTCGAGCTGGCGTCCCCAGAGGTGGGTTTGCCGTGATTTTCTTGATGAGATTCTGGTTGTACATTGCTGCATTGAATATGTTTGCACCAGCAGCAGCGGCAGCTTGATCAACTATGTTGCCTGAATGAGGCCACCCCGTTTCAGATATCACCAGCCTTATGCTGGGGAAGCCGAGTTTTGACATGGCGAAGATAACTGAGTCAAGCATTTGGTCTAGCAAATTGGTGTAGGACAAGCTACTAAAAGGGTCCGTGATGTTGAAATTTCCTCTCAGAAGTGCAAAATCTAGGCTGATATTGGTGGGGTTGGATGACCATGGAAAATAAGTATATGCATCAATGAATAAGAATGAGTTGGTTTTGTTTAGAAACTCGAGCATTGGTACCATCACAGTGTCTCTTACGCTGGACCGGAATGTCCCGGCCGACACCGGAAAAGTGGTCTCTAAAACGTCCATTGCTATTGGGGTGCTAACTTTAATTTTAGTAATATTTTGAGACTGGAGAGACCTTTGAATCCTTCTCATCGCTGGCACCAGATCAAGCCAAATCTTCTGGCCTTGTACTGAATAATCGCTAAGAACTTCATTTCCTACAAGTAAGAAACGAATCAAGGTTTTGGGATAGTAAGGGACAACATTGTGTCTCACCCATTCATCTGCCATGCTTTGGTTTGAAGCAATTCTTGAGATTTCATTATTCGGGACCATAATGGAAACTTGAAATTTGGTTTCTGATAGAAGATTCAGAATTTCTGGGTTGGCATCGTACAGCTTCACGCGTCCAGCGTTCATTGATGTTAGTAGCTCAATTGATCGTCTCGGAGATGGCAGGTTGTTCCCAAGCTGGCCATAGTTCACACCGATCTTGCTTGAGATTTCTGCTTCTGTCGAAGAAAAGAAGAAGATGGTGTTACATAGTGCAGAAGATATGCTTTGAAGAGAAGATGAAATTAAAAAAGAAGGGAATGTTTTCAGACTTGATATTGGAAGTAAAGAAAAGAGAAAGGTAACTAGAAGAACGTCCATTACTCTAATTTCTAGTTCCAGGTTGGTGATAATTGCTTTAATTTCCCACCTAGTGACACAACGGTTTAATTTTGTAATGCAGTTGTATGCTTTTGAAGGGTAAAAAGATGAGAGTGGCAAAGAAAATGAAAAAAATGATAAAGGAAATAGAAAAGAAAATGGATGAAGACTGCATAGAGGCTAGAGTCATGCATCTTTGTGGGTGACATTAAACAATAAATAGTTTAAAGCCGATAATCTTTTGGTTTAATGTCCACATGGTTTGGTATTTTTGAGGGTTAAACAGAGCGTGGGATATATAATAATGTATATTAATGTTGAGTCATTCTATGAGGTGAAAATTAATCATTTAATTCTTATAGTTTTAATTCGTGATTATAACTTAGTCACAAACTGATGTAAAACAAGAAGGGGAAAGGGGAACAGAGAGAAAAGAAGAAGGAGGGAAGGAGAAAGAAGGAGGGAAGGCCGAAACTCTTATTCCATAATATTTAAAAGCTGGATACAAATGAAAAACCTAACTTTATTTATAGAGCTTTAAAATAACAAAATAATAAAAAATTTAATTCAAATATCAAATCCTAAATTTAAATATAATCTTAAAGATACTGATATCTAAGATAATAATAAAATAAATAATCAAAGTTAATCTAATAGATTAATATACTTATTTAAATATCCCTATTGGATAACCCTAATATTCTAAATTAAAACTAATTATATTTTATCTCATATTACACAATTTCTCCCTTGCTTAAAGAACTTGGCTTTTGATGAGTTAAAATTAAGGCATAAATCTAGGAAGGGAAGGGTGAGATAAATTTTAACGAAGTGCTCAACTCTGGAAACCCTTTCCAATAGGTGAGACATTGAAAAAGCAAGTTTTGGCAAGAGCAAGCAACTTGATATGGGGAAGTATCTAGAAATCCCTTCCAACAAGTTAGATAGAAAAAGAACAAACTTTGACTAGAATGAGTACTTTGACCATGCAAAGTCTTTGGAAAACTTTTCCAACAAACAGAGTATTGCTGGATTTGACCATTAAGCAATGAAGTGACCTTAGGAGATGTAGCCTACTAATAGGGAATAGTTATAGCATGATGAGATTAATCGTTGCTAGACACAATTTGAGAAGCAGCCACTTGTATTGGTGTACAGTGGACAACTTGATCATTGTTTAGAAAATCTTCTACTGGGAAGGAAGGAGCTTTTGCCATTGTTGGCTCGCTTGTTGCTTGTTCTTCCATTTGTTTCTTCAATTGATTGATTATCCTCTTAATCTCATATGTTGCTTTCTTAACTCTACCATAATCCCTCCTAAGCTTGTCAAAATAACAATATGTTTTTGCTGAAAGCGATCCAGTTTAACTTTAATTTGGTCTATGTCCTCCTAAAAGTTAGCATATTCATAATGGCAACAGGTACCATCTTCATATTGATAAACATAATCATATTGATGGCTATTAAGATGTTCATATTGTTGTTGCTTAATGTACTCATGTCGGTATTGGTCTTTGTACTCATATTGCTTATGATTAGCATACTTTGACTGGAGATGGCGATGCTCATAATTGTCACAATAAGTATATGTTCATACTGTTGATGACTTGTATAATCATATTGTTATTCTTCATAACCATACCAATAGCTCTCTTTCCCATAAGTATCTTGTGACAAATAGGTATACCATTGAGCATAATGCTTTCGTTGTTGAGCATATTGTGGTAGAATGGCATATTCATACCGATAATCTAAATGTGTATATATGCTGTAGCTCATATTGGCAACTAAGCATTATAAGTATTTTTTTTATTTTTTTGTTTTCTTCTTTCTTTTTCCTTTCTCTTTTCCCCTTTTTTTTTTCTTTTTTTTTGGAAGACAAAAATCCAGATCAATAAAAAATGAAGAATTATTCAAAATGCTGCAAATGTATGAGATGTTCCAAACCTCAAAGATCCATTAGTGAGAAAATTTGTGAAAGGTGATGAAGGCACTCCAGTCAGTGGCTTTGAATAGTGAGTTTATTATACCTTGTTTGGCACTCTAAATTTTAATGAAAAAGTTATACTTTCTAAGTGAGATTGGCGACAAGAGTGTGATGGGAACCTAACTTTGGTACCAAATTGATATAAAACAAGAAGGGCAAAGGGGAACAGAGAGAAAAGGAGGAGGGAAGGAGAAAAGAGGGAAGGCCAAAACTCTTAAAAACTCTTATTCAATAATATTTAAAATTTGAATCTAAATAAAAAACCTAGTTCTACTTATAGAGCTCTAAAATAATAAAATAAAAATAATTTAAATTCAAATCTCAAATCCTAAATCTAAATATAATCTTAAAGATATTGATATCTAAGATAACAATAAAATAAATAATCAAAGCTAATGTAATGGATCAATATCCTTATTTAAATATCTCTATTAGATAACCCTAATATTCTAAATTAAACCTAATTATATTTTATCCTATATTACACCATTTCTTATAAAGCTCTAAAATAATATAATACCAATAATGTAAATTCAAATCTCAAATCCTAAATTTAAATATAATCTTAAAGATACTGATATCTAAGATAACAATAAAATAAATAATTAAAGCTAATTTAATAGATCAATATCTTTATTTAAATATCCCTATTGGATAACCTTAATATCCTAAATTAAATCTAATTATATTTATTTCATATTACATCACAAACTTTAACTCGATACAATTTAATCTCTATAGTTTTAACAATTTTAAACATTTGTCCCTAAGTTGTAAAAAATATTTTCAGTCTTTATAATTTTATTTTTTAAAATATAGTATCAATATTTCAAATAATTAAAATTATAGGGACTAACTTGCACCAAGTCAAAATTACAATAGACAAAGAGCATACACCAAATTAGTTTTAAAATTGAATTACAAGTGAATCAAGACTATATAAATTAAATAATTTATTTCTTTAAAAGAAAGTCAAATGGTGGTTACATTTGAATGTATTAATTAAAGTCATCTGAGTGATAATATTATTTATATATTTTTAAAACTAAACAGCTCTAGAAAAATTGGTCATTCAAATTCTGAGCCAGTTGAGCAAGCTGAAGAGGCAAGAGCATGACCATTCCAAGGAGGGTAGTTACATCAGAAGAGCAAGTAGGCCCCAATTGTATGTGACCAATTAAATGATGTGTCATGTATCTTCTGTGAAATGGGACAATCTGTGTGTGTGTGTGTATATATATATATATTTTGAAACAATCTGTGTATATATTTTAACTACACGTATGTGTGTTGAAATAATGTATGAATAAATAAAAAGTATTACATTCTCTCTCCCCATCTCTAATAGTTTTATAATCAGAATAATTTAAAAACTACTAGGGTAAAGGGTCATTAATTTTTACCCCTTAACTTTACCCGAAAGATTATTGAGGACCTTAAACTCAATTATGTATCAATTTTATCTCTTAATTTTAAATATTTCCTTCCTTATCTTACTATTTTCTGACCATTAGTGGGCCCCATAATATATTTTTTAATTTTTTTATTATAAAATATTTGAATTGAGGGTGCTCACTGACTCTTCCAATAAAAGTTGAGGGGTAAAAATGACCCTTAACTCAAAAAAATATTTAAAAGTAGTGAGATCCACTAATAATTGATGTCATGGTGATGAAGGAGGAAATATTTAATATTGGGGGTATAGAATTGACCTATAGTTGAGTTTAGGGTCCTTAATAACCCTTTAGGTAAAGTTGAAAAGCAAAAATAATTTTTAATCCAAAAAATATAATAAATGTCCTATTTAGTGATTAATAAAGAAGACTAAACATTTTTTTATTATATGTGCCTTATAAAAAAGAGTGGAGGAGGAAGCTAAGTATTATTTACGCAAGTTCTTGGATTTAAATGCAAATAATATCAAGAAAAAAACTTCTCCATAATTGAGTCCCACACTAATTTTTAGTCAAGGAAGTCCATGATTTATATGAGAACAGCGTGGCTCTCCTAATGCCTAATCACATAGAATACAATATAGAACTTTAAAGGCTAATTATATATATATATGTATGTATGTATGTATGTATGTATGTATCAGCCAATCAGTTTTAAACCAAACATTTATTGGTCATTTTCTATAAATTTTGAGATCACTTGCTGTCATTTTTTGAATAACTAACAATTAAAATTAACTTTTATTAATAATAGGGAACATATTGTAGTATTTTTAAATGTTAAAGAAGAATAATTCATAAAAAATAAGTTTAGAATCTTAGATGCTTCTAGGCCTATAATTAGACGTCAATTTTTCATTTAACCTTATTATTTGTGCAAGTTCTCAAATTTAGATTTGGTTAATATGAAAAATATCAAGGAATAAAATTTTCCAGAATTTAGTGCCGCGCCACTTTCAAGGCAGTCCAGGGTTTGAGTGCCACCAGGGTCAAAGTTCAATCTATATATTATACTTGATCAGTATCATGAATTTTTCACCCAAAAATTACAAACAATAATCTAAAAAAGTATAGAAAAAGATTAAGAAAATTTTATTAGTTATTTTGGATAAGTGATTCATTATTTTATAGAGATTTTGGATCTATTCAGGACCTGATTCATTTTTTTTTTTTTTAGGGTTTTAAACGATTTACTATTTCTTTTAATCAAATTGGCTTTGCGTTTAATAACATGTTGGTCATCAAAAGGTTTGATCTATGGGTATAGGAAAAAAATGAAATTAAGAGGATAAACTGAACCAAATTTTATTCCCATTGTAAACAAGTATCACATGTTACATTCTTAAATTTTAAACAGGATCAATTGAGCCTGAACTTGATTAAATTGAGTTTATTAGAGAGATGTGCGGCTAGAAAGGCCTAACGGGCATGTTTGGTTATTTTTCTAGCGCTAAACTCGGATGTGAAGGAAGTCAAGTCACTTGGGAATGAAAAGAGAGAGAAAATCTAAAGGAGAAGGCTCTGTGTCATGTGTTGTAGTTTGTGGACTAGGCCAGTGTGGTGTATGTGCATTGACATGCCTAGGGAGGCTCTCTCTATGCCATGTACTGCGGTGCATTATGCATTAGCTACGGTGCATGGACACTTTTTTGTAGAATAAGATTGTGAAAACAAATGATGTAGAAGAAAGAAACAAAGATACACGAAGCAGGCACGAAAATGCTTTGCTAGGGCTTGAGGAATCTAAACATTTGGAGTATTTTTGGAGCTTATAAAAATTAAAGATAAGCTTCCTACACCTAAATCTTCCTACCTTTTTCCATTTTCTTAGTATTGGAAGTTAGAGTTTGATTGAGAAAGATAATTTTTGGTCCATATAGGCTATGGGTCTGAACATATTGACTTAAATAGAGTTAATGGGAGTAGATTGAGCTAATAAAACTTGGTATTTATGGATTTATGATGATGGGTGGTTGGGGAGCATTTAATATGCAAAAATCCACCATAAATATGATGGTTGGGAACAATATGGCTCCATTAATGGCCATTAAAGAGTTCAATGATGTTAATTGTAATGATCCTAAATTTTAAATTAGTTTTATAGTAAGTAGAGAGTGGTTAATTATTAGAACTCCTGCTAGTAATATTTTTAAAGGTCCAGAGTTTGAATTCTACTAAGCAAAAGTTTAATTTTGTTTTGTAAAAAAAAAATTGTGCCATTTCTTGTAATTTTCATTGTGTCATTTCTTGTAATTTTTCCTTGTTCTTTTTATTGTAATTTTTACAATTCTCCTTGATTAGCTTTTTACTCCCATTCCCATTTCACTTTCGGGAACCACCAGACGCGAGAAAGAGAGAGAGAGAAATCTAGAAAAAAAATAGAGAGAGATCACTGCCTCTGCTCTTCTTTGATCCTATCTGGTCACCGGTGTTCTCCATTCTTCCTCCTCCACCGTTAGCTCGCTATCGACAAGTGTGTGAGTTCTGTCCATGTTGCTGTGTGTGGGTCATTCTTTGTTCTGCCTCCTCTATTGTCGACGGTGCACTTCCGGTAGGTGCGTGAGGAGCTTGATCCGCCGGAGTTGGAGGATTGTCCTACAAGTCCTTCTTCTTCCCTCTTCAGTGTAGTCGACTTCGTCTTCCTCGATTTTGAGTGGCCAGAATTCTTCCCCTGTTCAGCCATATAATCTGTCTTCTTCCTTGCTTGTGTTTCGTTGGCTACTTGAGGTGAGGAGCTTTGATCTTTCTTCTCTTTGCTATGTGTATGTGATTTTGGGTTGAGGTCTTGAAAAATTACAAATTTTCCTTCTTCCTCTGCTGCACATGTTTGTGGAAAAAAAAGGGTTGTGGAACTAAGCTGAATTTTAGTCCAATAAAGGTGATTTAGTGTGGACTTGAGCTATGTCAAAATTTATATTGATTTTGTTAAAGGAATGGAACTTGGGAAGTTGATATATTTATATATTTATGTTGGAGAATTTTTGGGAAGTAGAACCATATAAGAAGAAGCTTGGTAATGATTTGAAGTTTAATGGCCACAAGGTATTTGACAAGATGACCAAGAGGGATTTTTGTTATATAATGTTATGATATATATATATATATATATATATATATGATGAGGATATTGTTGATTAAATAAACTATCATTATGAGATAATTATTCTCTTCGATGGGTGTTGGGAGGTGAATAGATTAATTATAGATATAAGGAAAACCTTTGGAAAGGGAGTTAATGAGAAAAAGAACTTGATTGAGCATTGAGAGGAAGATTTTGAAATAAAGTGGCAAATATATATGACAAATATGCCATCATTGATTAAACAATCATGTTAAGCACTTGTTCTTTGTGATGAAAGTCAAAAAAGAAATTAGAGGTTGTTGGGAGAGATATTTGAGTTTGCACTTTAAGAGCTAATTTAATATTCATTTTTGGGATATCATTGGGATATTTGATGTAATGTTAAAAAAAGATAAAAGTGAAAGTTTTCTTTCTTTTATTTCTCTAAATTGTTTCAGATTTAAATATTTTGGGTAGTAAAGCATAATTGGTGAAGTAACAATGATACTATTTGAATATTAGGAATTTTAGGACAAAGCATTGACCTTCAGTACTAGTTTGGAAGTAAGTAAGTTATGCACTTGAAAACTTTACAGGTAAGTGGATAGCGTCCCAACTAAATTGTCAATTATTTTTCTTGTTGAAATTTTCTATTTTTATATAGATTATTTTAATAATAAGTATGTTGATTAGTGGATATTTTGTTTTTTAAATTTCTTCACTTTTAAGTTGTAAGACAGTGGTGAAGAATATTTACATCATGGCACATGAATGTTTTACCCCTTAATACTTTCAAGATTGATAAAAATAATTTTCACTAGCACTGGCAATTTTTGATTATTCAAGAAATGCAAGCATGAATATTGGATATGAAATTTTATTTGGCAAGTTTTGATGCCTGAAAACTATTCATGCGAGTTTGATTTCAAGAATAGAAATTATATTTTAATAGTGGTGATTTTCTCGCATGTTTGAAAATAGATTTAAAGGGGATTTTATACAGAACACTAGTCACTAACGGCAGTTCCGTTAGCCTTTGGTGCTCCATGGTATACGAGGTACTAGCCCCGTGCGATAGCCAACGCACGTGGAACGAAGGGATGATTATTCGTGAGCATCGTACTCACGTTTGTTTCGTAGCTTCGACTGCGTTTGGTTACTTACCTTCGTGGATTGTGTTTCCATGTTTGTCTTCGTGGCCTAAGCCACGTTTAGATATTTACTATCATGGACTGTGTGTCCATGTTTGTAAATTGTTCTGATAAATCCCTAAAAATATGTATTTTCAATTAATTGGTGATTTTATATTCAATAGTTTTAAATTGGTAAATATTGTTATTCTTATTTATTTATTTCATTGTCTTGACTTGTCAAGATCTAATGTTAAGGTTGTTTTGTCATTATAAATTTAAGGTTTATTGATGTTAAAGTTATATAGAATTTTTATTCCAAGTTTACAAAATTTGCTTACATTGAATTGTCTTTCTTTAATTTATATAAATGTTGTAGCTATTAATTTTGATTTAAAAAAAATATTATGGTTGGGACGTTATTCACTAAAAAGTTATTTTTGGTCTCAGATAGCGTAGCTAAGGTTGTACGTCCTGCTGATCACTGAAGGACTTCTTTTGCTGAATTATGTGTAGATTTCTTTTGTAAATATCTTCTATTGATCAAATGTGAAATTTATGTATCATATTATGAAAAATATAATAAGGTGCTCCACATAAACTATAGTTAAGGTCCTTATTTTGTTATATACTTTGTCTATTGGTTGGAAGGAGCAAAGCTCCTGGTAATTGTGATTTTTTAATTGGACGTTTTGTTGTAAAATTTTCGAGATGGTCTTATTTACATGGAAAGTTCTACTGAAATTTCTACAAGAATAAGGAAGCTTCTATGAAAATGATCATGCATGTTATAATTTAATATAACCATAATTATGTTTTAGTAATATGAAGAATCACTACTACATAATTATGCATATTTGACGGTTATTTTTCCTTATATTTGACGGTTAAAAACTGTCAAATAAGACACCGTCATTTATGCAGCTTCATATACTTGACGGTTATTTAACTGTCAAGTATGTGATATTATACTTGACGATTCTAAATAACTGTCAAGTATAAGGTACAAGAACTTGCTTTGACTAAAAAAACAACGTCATATTTGACGGTTAGATGTGAGAACCGTCAAATATTTATGTATATATTTGACAGTTATACTAAATAATCATCAAATATATTAACATATTTGACGGTTATCAAAATAACTGTCAAATATATTGTAGAATTTTTTTTTATATGGCAGCTGTGTTTAAGCAGCCCCCTTGCAATAGAATTGACATTATTTCATAATCCAGACAATCCAGCAAATATATATTATCATCAGCAACATTATTTCAGAATTAAAAGAACATGTACATATATATATATATATACACATATATACACAGTCACATTAATTATAAACAAAAAAGTTGTAAATCTTAATCCTAAATCACAATTCTATCCTAAAAAATGAAACAATAATTCTATCCTAAGCCACATTCTTTTTGCCTTCAAGCTAGACCAAATGTGTACTCACTAAATGCGTGAATTTTGCATGATCCAAAGTTAAAATATATGTTGGAACCACTCTTTCACTACTTCATTGATGTGAGCATCCTCAAATTCTTCACAATAAGCGTCATTATAATACTGCAATTTAAATTATAACCATGTCAAAGTTAATTAGCTAACTAATGAAACTTTGCCATATATAAAACGTATATTTAAATTAAATATGAAACTTAGTAGGGATTGAAGTCTTGGCGTGAGTGATGATGTCCCTAATGAATCTCATTATGTAATATCCATAGTCTACTAAATCTGGTCTTCGACGTGGGCACTTTAAAAACAAAACAAACAAAATATATTAAATTATTGAATAATCATTAATAAATAATTGAACAATTAATGTTTAAACATGTACCCTTATTACTGTCCATGTGAACAATTGGTCAAATGGTTTGACCCTAGGGATAGTTAAAGATTCATCCATGCGGTACAAAAACACAGCCTTAAAAACACAGAAGTTGGTAAGTTTGAAATATAAAAAAACACAAGTATGAACTTAATTAATTCACTTATTGATTAATTCCATCATATCTTTGCGATTATTCGGTTGTCCGCCAGTAGAACACAAGTAATAGATGACCAATTTCTCATATTTTTCTTCAGCCGGATCAAGGGCAATCAGCACCCAATGATCCCTAAAATAATTAACAATTGTAAAGAATATATAACAAATTGAAATAGTTAATAAAATTGAGAAAACACATTAAATATAACAAATAACTAACCCTTGCATGTAAGGTATCAAGAATAACCTCCCCCCTTTTTTAGTAGTCTTGGCTTTGAATGAATCGCACAACCGTTTTGCTTGATCTTCATGATTAGAGTCCCGAATGTCACAGAAAGCAGCAATGTCATAAGGACAAATAAAGGCAAATATCCTAGTAAAGTTGTGGGGCACGACAAGTGTATGATAGAGAAACCTAAAATTAATAAATCAAATAGATTAGTATATATTTATAAAAACAATGACCACTATTATGCAAAAGAAGTACCTCAAATAAAAATCCATGACGGTCGTGCTAATCATGCCATGGTGGAGTACTTCATCTACGACTTCGAGTGTTATGTGATTGGTATGATCTCTGTCATATATGCCATGCTCGAATGGGACATCTACAGCAATACAATCATGAATACTCCTTTGCATGTTAGTATATGCCCCTAGTGAAGTCAGGAATTTATGTGACAATTGAGGCTCTATCTTTTGAAGTAGGGGAGGTGCGATAATCTTTGACTCATGGCCAGTTGATTGTTTGCTAGGGAAGTCTTTTTCCTTAGACTATATACCAGAGATATTTAGAGATCAAAAGTTATTATATAGATACCTTTTCTTTGTTTGAGATTAGCTTTATAAATTATATATATATATATATATATGTACCTTATCTTTGTTAGATATTGGCCTTATAAGGGCGGTGGGCCATGCAATAAAGGCGCCCAATGCATCTCCTACAGTCATCACATCCTTTGTGGGAATGGGTAGCTGATAGTTGTCATTCAAAGAAACTTTTAGACAAACTCGTACGTGGCCTAAAGGAATTGGCACATTATGTATAGTGCCCCTAGGGACATTATACATTATACCAATTGCAACCACACGGCGATCTGAACTGTTTGCTAAAAACTCACATTCGGCTTTACCCTAAAGCAATGGAAACATTTATAAGTTATTAATACAAAAATGAATATAACTAAACAAATAGTAATATTACCTCAGGAAGGTTCAGATGAGAAGGCTGAGCTACGGTGCAACTATCTCTCTTACTATTGGGACTAATGTCCACAGGAGTGGATGTCTTTCCCTGGGACATGAGCAACACATCAACTAACCGATGCATCCTATCAACCTCATCTTTTAGTGCATTAAACTTAACTGAAGAAGGTGTTGCACCTTTTGATGGCTTTGTAGTCCCAAATACTTGCTTCTCAGTAATGCCAAAACCAACACCCCTAGTGCGTCCGGGGTGGTCAAGATTACCCAATGCCTGACCCAAGATATCTTCATCCTCTGGACACTCACCCTTTGAGACTTCATCTGAGATAGCAGCTTATGTGACACAAATTGAAAAACTTAAATTATTTTTTTGAATGAAAAAATTGAATTTACTATGTCAAATTAATAATATTGACACTTACACATTTATTAGCTATCTCTTGAACATGCTCATCTATAATATTACCCTCTTTGTTGGTTTGGCCTTCTATGAAAAGAACATGGCGGGATATGCTACTAACTCCTCTGCCTTGTCGCTCAATCTATGCATGTCAATAGCAAAAGAATTAGCAATTAGTAATTAGAAAATATAATAAATAAATATGGAGTAATTTTAAAATTAATAAATTAGTAATTAATAAATACCATCTTTTCCTCTGTGCCTGAATACCCCACACACCCTTTCTTAAAAGGATAAGAATTTTTCTTAACCAACTCCTGATTTTGTTGGCTCAATTGCTGTGAAAAAAATTAAAATTAATTAAACTTATAATATAGCATAATATTATTACAAAATTAAAATCAATTGGTAAAGTAAAATCACCTAAAATTCTATTTGAAAACGAGATGCAATAAATTCATCCCATTGTTGTTAGGTTACTAAAAGTCTAATTAAAGTGGGGACCTCAAAACTAATGTTTCCACCTACTCTTTTAATATATTTTGATGCCACAAAATATCAAAAAGAACACATTGCTCTCCCAGCTATTTGGAGGACATACTCCCTTCGACTAGCATCAATTATAAATACTGACTGCAAAATATTAGTATGTTATTAGTAAATTGATAAACTATTATAGGCACAATAGTCACATAATGGTAAGTTAATAAATATACCTCTACTTATTCCTAAATATACTGCCTTGTAGATTGATCTGCCTTCTTCCAATTTCTGAGTGTGATAGGCACATTTGCTCTTGTGACAGCTCCAATATAGCTGATGAATTTATCTTTATTGTCCTTAATCGGTTGCCCTTTAGCATTCCATTGGAGGGGATATTTTTGTCCAGCTATCCTCCGTCTATTCACTTCTGTTATCAATACTAAGCCCTTTCTAATCTCAGTTGCCTCCTACTAAAGTTGATCATCATTCATTGTCAGACTAGGAGTAGTATTGGGAGCATCACCACTAGCTACAACATCAGGGCCACTGCTGGAGTCGACACTGGGGCCACCACTGGGGTCGACGCTGGGGTTAATGCTGGGGCCACCCCTGAGAACATCAAGGTCATTACGACCTTTGCGTTTACCTTTCTTGGGAGCCATTTACCTATAAAATACAAGAACACACATAATTAGAAAATCAATGGACACATGAAATAATTATTTACAGAATTAACCAAACATACATGTAACAGTTATTTGGAAAATAGAAAACCATATGCGATAATTAAATAAACACAAGTAATAATTATTTACAAAATAAAAACACACATGTTAAAGTTGGTCTTTTCCTTTTTCTTGTCTTTTTTTGATCTTTTCCTTGTTTACTCTGGTCTCGAATTCTTTTTCCTCTCTTTGATATTTAAATACCTTCAGTATGATCATTTCTCATATAGAACATATCACCTTCAGTAAAATTACTTTCAAGCGACATTCTAAAAAATGGATCATCCTCAACAACAGTATTATCCATGTCTTCAATGAATTTGTTTGTCAATAAAACAATAGACCAATTAGTTTTAGCATCAGGAACATAGAACACTTGTCGAGCCTGTGAAACAAGGATGAAAAGCTCATCTTTGTACCCTTCTTTGTTCAGATTTACCTGTATCAACCCTGAGTTATCATCAATTAAAAAGCCATTTTTATGGTCAACCTACTTACAAGTTGCAACCAAAAATCAAAATCTGAAACTTTACATAATCTAACTCCTAAATGTGCTCAATTACCCTAAAATATGACATATTTGCGTATATTGGATTGTTGTCTTTAGAGCTAGTTACATGTATCGCATGAGCAATAAGAGTGACACCACTATTTTGCATTGTGCTTCGACTATCTTGCTCTTTAGTATAGAAGGTGTATCCATTAATAACATAGCCAACATAAGAAGTTACTTGCATGCTCAGACCTTTAGCCAACCATCTCACTTTTTCAGAAACAAAATCAAGATTCATGTTAAACATATCACAAATATGCTCTTTCAGCCAATGTGCAAATTGCTTATTATGTTCTTTTACATACCAAGTTTCACCTCTATTGGGATTATCCTTCTTAAGCTCAGCCAAGTGCTTGTCTGTAAATTCTTGAACCTCTTCTGAGTTGTGCAACATATAAAGATGTGCTTGATCCCACTGTAAATTTGAGACAGTAACTATATTCTTTCCTATTCCTTCTCCACCTTTCCTTCCCATATGCCGAGACATTGGTAGCCCAACATAATTGACATTTTTTAAATGCTCAGTACAAAATTCAACTGCTTCTTCACTGATATACTATTCAACAATGCAACCCTTAGGTCGACTACAGTTTTTGACATATCCTTTTAATATTTTTATATAACACTCTACAAGATACATCTATCTTAAATAAGCTGGGCCACACATTTATACCTCCTTCACTAAGTGAATGGTTAAGTGAACCATTATGTCAAAGAAAGCGTATGGGAAATATATCTCCAGCTCACACAATACTTTTACAATTTGGCTTTGTAACTTCGGCAAGTTGTTAGGATCAATAACTTTACTGCAGATGGATTTGAAGAAGAAACATAATTTTGTAATTGTGTCTCATACCTTATTAGGTAGAATAGAACGTATTGCCATCGGAATAAAATTTTCTATCAAAACATGACAGTCATGAGATTTTAAACCCTTCAACTTTAGGTCTTTCATTGACACAAGATTTTTAATATTTAATGAGTAACCCTCTGGAACTTTAACTGCAGCAAGAAACTCACAAAAAGAAATTTTTTCTTTTCTAGACAATGTGTGAGCTGCTGGACGAAGAAAGGTGTGATTCCCCTTCTCCTCTGGTGCTAAATCTTCCCCTATCCCCATAGAAAGCATGTCTAACCTTGCATTAATGCTATCTTTGGTCTTTCCAGAGATATGGAGTAATGTACCAACAATACTATCACAAACATTTTTTTTCGATGTGCATCACATCAAGAAAATGCCTAACATACAAGACCTTCCAATACGATAACTTAAAAAAATAGACTTTTTCTTCCACCCACTTGTCCCAAGGTGCTTTGAAAAAGGTTTCCCAAATTCGATATACAAATCCTTAACCTTTTCAAACAATTGGTCACCAGTCAACATTAAAGGTGGGCCACATTCTTCTGAATTCCTATTAAAACATTTCTTCAATTGTCGATAATTATGACTTGGATACAACCACTTACGATGTCCCATATAAGCATTCTTCATACTATGCTTCAACCTAATTGAATCTGTGTTTTCTTCACAAATAGGGCATCCAAGTTTCCCTTTTATACTTTTCCCCAATAAATTACCGTACGCTGGAAAGTCATTTATGGTACCAAATAACAAGGCTCTCAAATTAAATTTTTCTTCCCTATACCCATCATACACATCAACCCCTATCTCCCATAATAACTTGAAGTCTTCAATTAGAGGAGCTAAATACACGTCTATGTCATTTTTGGGTTGTTTTGGCCCTGAAATTAGCATGGATAAAATCATGTATTTGCGTTTCATGCATAACCATGGAGGAAAATTGTAAATTATCAAAATCATTGGCCAAGTGCTATGGGTACTACTTTGGAGTCCATATAGATTCATTCCATCTGTACATAATGTAAGGCATAAGTTCTTTGATTCTTGTCTAAATTCAGGGTACTCATGATCAATCCTTCCCCATTAGGGAGAATCAGCAGGATGCCACAGTTTCCTATCTTTAATCCTCTCATCTGCATGCCACGTTAAATTTTTTGCATCTTCTTTGCTACTATACAATCATCTAAATCTAGGCACAATAGCAAAATACCACAATGCCTTCTCCAAACTTTTCCCATTATCTTTGAAGTGTGATGCTTTACATTTTGGAAACTTAGTTAATGATTCATATTTGTTTCTAAATAATATGCAATCATTTGAGCAAGCATGAATTTTCTTATAGCTCATGCCAATAGCACGTAACATTTGTTTTGCTTGATACGTGTTAATAGGAAGCTCGTTCACTTTAGGTAGCATCACTTTAAGAAGTGCAAGCAATTCATTAAAGCTCTTATCACTCCAACTGCTACTCGCTTTCAAGTTATACAAACTTAACACCCCTGACAATAATGTGAACTCGGTACAACCACTATACAAAGGCTTTTCTGCATTACTTTTTAATTTCTCAAGTATTTCAGGACAATCCTTTAATTCCTCTTCAGTTACCCTGGCCATCTCTTTAAGATGGTCTTCCTCATCAACCTCGTATGTACTTGAATCAAAATCATGTGACAAGTAGCTCTTACTATAACCCTGGCTCGCATCTCTTGTCTCTCCATGTTTGTGCCAATACTTATAACTCTGATCAATTCCATAACATATTAAATGATCTTCTAATTCAGACGTACAAACTCGCTTCATTAGATAACATTTTACACAAGGGCACACTATACTAGTATGATCGTTTGTGTGCTCAAGTGCAAACTTAATAAACTCTTTCACCTCATTCAAGTATTCCTTCGTTAATTGATTGGAAGACATCCATTCCTTGTCCATCTTCCAGGTATAGAAAGAATCATTTTGAGGAAAAGTATGATTAGTGACTTATTGATATTAGGTCTTCATCAATCAAATAATGAATCATGAGTCACATGCTTTCACACATAATTCCTCAATAAACTTTACTGACTACAAGTACTAAAACTAATTTGAAGAACTTAGTTTTAGTAAAAATTTCACTATCTATTAATAAGTAATAAAACTTCATAGCTTATAATTTAATTCACTCCTACTTAGTTAGGATAACAACTAAATTCACAAAAACATAATTTCAAAGATTTGAAACTTAATAAAGCCACAAATTTTATTACTATTTAACAAAATTTTGGCAGTATAACAACTTATAATTGAAATTTTCTCGAGCATTTTACCCTCTCTTCGAATTAAATTCAATCCCCATACAGTTTAATCAAACTTAATTCAACGGCAACAAGTCAATTTTTGTAATGTTAACTAAAAAAATAAATGTGAAATATTTTTATTCTCTTAGTTGATGGTTAAGCCAAAAAAATGCCAAACATCTAGCTAGTGTCATGTTCACAAGCATGCATTTTTCTATTATATTTTTAGATTCCAATAGCAGTAAATCAAAATATATCTATGCCTAATGTAATACTCTAAGAACAGTATCCTCTTTATTTTTTTTCTTCTTTTCAACGAATCTTGATTTTTATCTTGACATAGGAATTAAAGAACTACCAAATAATGATATCTCATCCTTGGATTCTAATAACAGTAGATATATAAGCTACACTCATAGATATGCCTTGAAAGAGATGCTCTAAATAAACGTTAATTTTGATATATATATATATATATATAGAGGCTAGATTCATAGATATATAGGCCATATTTCATGTGAAATTTCTTGAAGATAATTATTTTGTTTACATATACTTTATGCCCTCAGGTGCTGAGATAATCATAAATCATTTTGCCCCATGATTGACCATTATTTAGAAGTCCCCCAAGTTCTAAACCTTTTTCTCAATACTATATATATAAATAATTAGATATTATATATTTTCAGCTCTCTTCCTCATTTATGCCAACAATAAATTATAAATTGCAACGGATTAGCCTAAGTACTTGGTTGGGTTATGAGTTGTCAACTAATGGGCCAATGGCTACATTTAGGCTCATAAGAAATGGGCTTAATGGGAAGGAATTGGGTATATGAAAGAGTAAGCAATGGTAGAAGGCAGAGAAGAATTTTGTAGTCCCTTCCCTCTTGTATTTCCTCCTTCATCCTCCCTGAGCAATATTCTTCTTTTTTACTATACTGTTCAGGCACTTTTCTTTCTTGTTGACTGCTTTCGGTGATTAATTTCTTGTTATATGTATGTGTGATTGAGAAATTGAGCCAATAACACTTGAGAATCTTCATTCAGCATATTTTTGTATTATTAATTTGTAAAAAGGGTTGCTCTAATTAGGTATAATAATTAATATTCCAATCTAAGTTGAACATGGCTAAGAGTGCTTGGGTGATTTTCAATTTCTTAAAGGCATTTTGTCGAGCACCTTGCATGCATCTATAGAAAGAAAAGCAAACAACATCAACGCGCTTTCATTGAGCACCCAGCCACAGTAGAAAATGATCAATGTAAAGCAAGCAATCCCGTATAAGTATCAATCACGGACCACAGCTACCACAATCACCAATTCGAATAGCATTTGAACAAAAAAAAAGAATGAATAGCTTAAACATACCTTAAAATTTCTTCGGTCAATGCAGCAAATTGCAAAACAAAATAGCTTCAATGGATTCCACCAAGTTGACAGAGCAAGAGCGTAAGAATGCTTTGATTCTTCACAGAGTAACAGCCCGATCACTTGTGAAGGCTCTGATTCTTCACCAAGCTCTGATTACAGACACGATTCTGTGCTCACTTGCTCAAAAAGTGCCCTAGACCCTAAACTCTTAAAATTTGTAAATAAACCCTAAATTTTTTAAATTTGTAGCAAATTAAACCATATCATTATCTTTTTTAATGCCGTTACTATTTATTATGGGCCCCAATTAATTAGTACCACATACTTTAAACTATTAAGCGAGTAGCTCCTAGACCTGAAACTTTAAAATTTTGAGCAAATTACCCCCACCGTTTATATATAGAATGTTGACTATTATGTAGACTAAATTAATCTCAATGTGGTTCGCAGTGATGAATACATTATTAGCCATGACAAACAACACATAATTTTGTAAAATGACATTTTGTGCCCTTTTTTTGCAATGTTTTCCAAACAGTTGGTATATATTTACTTTCATATACTCTATAATTTTGGTTTAATATTATTTCAAATAATGTTTTTTTATTTAATGGTGAAGACTTGGGATCCAATTGGGAAAAAAAGTTTAAATATCAAAGACTTTTAATTAACTGGTTACTTTGGATTTTAAATTCATTAATGAAATTATTGGCTTTCACATCCATATCATTTGTAAAATCCTATAATACTTAAACTTATTTTCAAATAAGATCCCAAGTTTTCACCATTAAATAAATAAACATTATTTAAAATAAGACTAAATCAAAGTTATAGAGTATATGGAAGCATAAGATACTAATTATTTGGAAAAAAATTGCAAAAAAAGGGCAAAAACCATCATTTCATAAAATTATGGGTCATTCCTACGGCCAACGATGTATTTATCATTACAAACCATGCTAAGGTTAATTTAGTTTACATAATAGTTAATGGTCTATACATAAACGGTGGAAGTAATTTGCTTAAAATTTTAAAGTTTAAGGTCCAGGATGATACTTGCATAATAGTTTAGGAATCCTACAAAATAAAAAGATTTTTGGTGATGACTAGTCACTACTAAAGGTTTTTAATGGCGACTTTTCACCGTCAAAGGGTCGCCACTAAAAGTCTTGTCACTAATAGCATGGTCACAGCCAAAAGTATACATCTGTCGTTGCCAGAATTTTTTTCCGCTAAAAGTTTACCTTTGGCGGCGACCATGTTTGTTGCCGCCAAAAATTATTAGCGACAAGACTTTTGGTGGCTACCCTTTAGCAGCAAAAAGTCGCCACTAAAGTCTTTAATGGAAACTTTTGGTCACAACTAAAAGTTAACTTTTAAAAAAATAAAAATGCCATCTCATACCACGTCAGTGCCTTCTTGTGCCACGTCATCTGATATCTTATGCCACATCACTTACCATGTGTGCACCTTCTTGTGCCATGCCACCTTGCCATGTGTGTGACACATCATGCCACATCACTTAACAACTTGTGCCATATCACGCCACATTACTACCATATGCTAGATTATATATTCATTATCAAATATGCCCAAGCTAGGATTTGAGCCATTGACCTCCACCTTCCAAACCTTAAGCCCTTCTTTGTAGCTAGTTAAGCTGAAATGCACCTACAATTATTGTATGCAAAATTAAATATATATTATTTAACTACATATACATATATTAAATAATATATTATTAAAAATATATACATATATACTTTATTTTATTTTCATTTATTAATATGTTAAAATATTTTCTATGAGTATGTATATATATATATATTATATTTTTTAATAACATATTATTTTTGTTAGGAAAATGAACTTAAAATGAAATAATTTTTAAATATTAAATAGTTTTCTTATAAACATTTTTACCAATTTTTGAATTTTATTTTTTTAAATAAAAATAATTAAGTATATAATTTATCTATAAGTATATACTATATTAGTTTATGTTAAATATCTTTTACTTTTTTCCATGTTTTTCTCAAAAATTAATAAATAAATTATTAAAATTTTATCTTCTCCCAAATTAAATGCTTCCCCTTCTTTTATTAAAAATAAATTTTATCTATAATTTTTCAATTATCTTAAAAAAATTTTAATAAAAAATTTATTTTAATCATATAAATTTTTTTAATAGTTATTTTGGACATATATTTTTTATTATCTTTGAGATAGGAAATGGGTGGACATGTGATAAATTCAAAGTAGATGCTAAATACAAAAAACTTCAAGTTAAAAATCTAAGTGGATATTTCATAATCAAAATAGAAAGAATCTTGTCTTGATTCAATCTAAATTAGTTTAGACTTTTATTAAAGTCTCTTTAATAGAGTCAATCTAAAATTAATAAGAAACACTTTCGATTAACTTTATAGTTTAAAACAAACAAATTTTAATAAGTTTATACATAATTTCATCCATAATTTAAAAAATCATCAAGTATTCTCAACCTATTTTATTTATTGTTTATTTTAAATAACCATCAAACATGGAGCATCTTATTTAAATAATCCTGTGATAGTAAAAAGTAAAGCTCAACAAATGAAATAAACATCATTTGCATATCACAACAAGTATCAAATACGTAATGTGTCAAGTAGTCTGCAATATCAGTTACATCTTACAACATCTATATAACTTTGACATTTCAATGTTATTTATTTCTCATTCTATATACATAAAATATTTTTTTAGTTTTTTAGTTATTTTTTGTGAAAATACTTTTGGTAGTGACAAACTGTGGCAATGAGAAGTAATTACATAAATTATTTTATATTTTTTTAATTATTTTTTTATGAAAATACTTTTGGTGACAACTGTTTGTTGCGACTAAAAGTAATAACATAAATTATTTTTTTATTTTTTAATTATTTTTTATAAAAATACTTTTGGCAACAAGGGTTTGTCGCAGCTAAAACTAATTACATAAATTATTTTTAAATGATTTATTAATTTTTTTATAAAAATACTTTTTGGTGGTGACATTTTGTCTTCACTAAAAAATGATTAGATAAATTATTTTTAAATTTTTAATTACTTTTTTATGAAATTACTTTTGGCAGCGACAAAATATTACCACTAAAAGCCATTACATAAATTATTTTTTGTAAAATACTTTTGGCAGCGTCAATTTGTTGTCACAAAAAAGTAATCACATAAATTATTTTTAACTTTTAATTATTTTTTATAAAAATACCTTTGGCGGCAAAGGTTTGTCACCACTAAAAATAATTACAAAATGTTTTTATTTTTTAATTATTTTTTTGTGAAAATACTTTTGGCGGCGACAGTTTGCCACCACTAAAAGTAATTACAAAAATTATTTTTTGTTAAAATACTTTTGACAACAAGAATAAAGTGAATTAATTAAAAGGGGGTCTTTGGTGGCAATAATTAAACATCACCGCTAAAAATTAACTTTTGGTGGCAAATTCTAGTGACGACCAAAGGTCTACTTTTAGCGGCAACTTCTATTTGTCACTGTCAAAAGCAGACCTTTTGTAGCTACTTTTTTTTTTGTTGCTGCTAAAAGTCACTACCAAAAGCCCTTTTTTTTGTGAAGTAACTGGGGCCCACAGTGAACAGCAATGACGTTAAAAAAAAGATTAGGGTAGGGTTTGATTTGCTGTGAATTTAAAATTTTAAGGCTTATTTTCATATATTTTAAGAGTTCAGAATTCAGGGTGCTTTTTGAGCAAGAGGTTAGGATTTATTTTGCTCATTAACCCTTAATTTAATATTTATACAAATAATATATATACATATATGTCACAAAATAAATTCATCAAAACTAATAAAAGCTAATATTTAAATTAAATAAAATTTCTAAATTATTTATAAATTTATATTTTATAAGAATAATATTGTAATAGAATGCATTTCATTCACTTCATTTTTTAATTTTTAGGGAATAAATAACATTTAATAAGATTTTTTATTACTCAAAAAATAATATTTAATTGTACTAATGTGAATTTTTTATCAACATTTTTGCATTGAGTAAAAACTCAATAAATATTTTTATTTTTCCTCTCTTTTCAAACTCTTCCCGCCGCTCCTCTGTGAACTTTTTTCTCCTTTTTAATATAATAATACTAATAACAATAATAATAATAATAGAAACTGCTTCCCGCATCCTGCTGCTCCTTTGATATATCGATAATTATTGATAAAATAATAGGAGGGCTCATGCGGAGAGAGAATATGCTATTCTAAAATTTAGAACTGGTAATTCGAGCAGACGAGTTTATTTGAATTAAATATAAAGTATCATACTTTATATAAAAAGCTCTTATAGCCAAAATCAGCCCTAGCACACTCGGATTTCAAGCTTATTTGAGCCAGCTCGAATACCCATAACTTTTTAAAAATATTTTTTTCTATTTTTTGAACCAATCTTAATTTTTAAGTAACTTTGTTAAGCATAAAATATTATTTTTACTTTAAAAAAATAAAATAAAAAATAATAACTTATCAATTTTAAACTTAAGTAACTCTGTTACTGTTTTGTTATATTATATGTAATTTATTCATAAATATTTTTCTTATTTGTAAATTAATATTATAGTTATTTAAATATTATTTTTATCATGTTTATATATAAATATTTTATATATTTTAATTAAATTATATTATTTTAATCTTGATCAAGTTGAATCAATCCAATCATAGTTAGACCACTAACTTAAAATTATTGTCCTGATTAGTTTAAAGTTTTTAATAATATTTAGGTAAACTATACTTTTCATTTTTAAAAATATGAGATAAATAGTTGTTTTTATTTTATATAAAACAAAATTAGTCATTTATGAGTAAAATACTATTTTTTCTAAAAAATTTTTCTAGAATTTTTCTTTAACTTTTATTTTATTTAACCTCTATATATAAGGGATATTTACTCTAATTTATTCTTAATTTTTAACCAACTATAGCGTGGATGATGATCAAATAATTATCAAAGAATATTATTCTATTTATTATGTGTATCTAATAATAAAGCCAAGAAATCATACGTATTCAAACTTTATTTTTAAAATCATTTTTATTAATTTTTTACTTTGAAATTAATTATCTTATTTTATAAAATATAAAATATGCTTCTTAAAATATAAAAAATCAACATTAAAATATATTTTAGAAATTATTTTGAGATATTTTATTGATTAAAAATAATAAAAATATGAAAATATAAATATTTTTAATTTTTTAAAAAATAAATATAGCAATGCACTCAAATATATGGTATTTTAGTATAAAATGACATAAAACTTAAAAGAATTAATTAATATTTATTATATTATATATATTTTAAAAATATTATTTTTTTATTTGGCTATTTAGACTTATTTGGGTTGGCTTGAATAGGCCCAAACATTAAAAAAAATATTATTTTTTGAGCTTAGCCCTTTTTTGGGAGTGTTTGGGTTGACCCATCCAACTTAGCCTAAATTACTAGCTTTACTAAAACTAATATCCTAACTCCAATTGCCTCCTTCTGTCTTTTTCTCCATTTTCCTCTGCCATCGTGACTATTGTTGCAGTGCAGTATATTGTCTTCAGAGAAATAGATGATTTTATGGCTAATTAGGTAGTTTTATTATAGGGAAAATGCATTTAAGGTGGTGGTTTATAGTAAAATATATTCTTTTCTTAGTTTTTTATGAATATCTTTCATTTCTTTCCATCTTCATCTTTTCTCTAGCCTCTCTTGTCAACTTCCATCTCTTTTTTTCCCTTTTAGATTTGGTCACTTGAACATTGAATAGCTAGAACCAGTTACCATCTTGATTTTTTTGATTTTCCTGGTTCATTGATTGATTGCTCGATTCTTAACTAGTTCATTGACCACACAGTTCACTTACATCAATTGGACCTGATCAATGACTGATTCACGATTGAACCAGTTGAATGGACTTGTTTGCTTTGGTTTTTAAAACCTTGATATTGACCAACTTTTTGGCATTCACTTGATAAATTATCTACAATTTGTGTTGGCCCTTTTCATTTGACCACTTTATTCTGTTAATCAAAATAACAAAACAATATGTTTGAAGAGATCCTCAGAAATTGAAGTCTTTTATTCAAGGAAAAATAGCCAAATTCATTAATGATTAATGTAGCACTTAGCTAGAGACACTACTAAAAATGCTTGCACTACCCATGGCTTGATAGAATTCTGGACATAAGCATGCATATGCCATGGTTTAGTTATAATCATAGAGGATCCCACAGTTTTTATAGAGAAACTATGGGGAAGGATTTCCCCATGATTCTTGCCTAGAATTATAGGGAACCTAAATTTTTTTTTAGGAGTGAGAAACTTCTCATGGTTTTTTTTTTCAAAAAACTATTTTTTTTCAAAAAACTATATCCTATAGTTGTGTTAGAAAATCATGAGAAATTTTTTCATGAAAATTTCATCCCCTCTACCTTTAAATAATGGCCTCAGCCATCGGTTGAGGGATGGTATACTCTACCCCATCAGTGGTGAAAGTAGGCTAATGTGGCCATTCTAGTGTAAGAAATAAGTATTCTCCACAAGCACATTATTATGTCCATACTAATCCTTTAAATAATTGTATTGTCTATGAACTTGATATTTTACAAGGTGCTAAAGGTTTAAGGGACAATGTTCACGCTGAGAGAACCAAAAAAGAGATGCATATAGGTAGAGAACTGACCTTAGTAAACCCATAAGTCACAATGGAAGTAGTGAGAGAACTATAAGGGCCAGGCGTAAGACCCATTCAAAAACTAGAGTTCCACAAGCTGTATTTAGAGTACATTGATCACGAGAATCCCTTCCTAAGGGGGTTTTGTGGTCTGGAATTAATGTTCTTCCTTAGAGAAGATAGTGTGTTGACATTAAAACACATTGCAAGGTTCATGTTCTAGTGTGGTAAACTCAGCTACTCTGATAACATAAAGCATGATATATAACTGGGTAGATATGCAAGGGAAATTCCATGAGTAGTTTGACACGATAGAGCTGGAAGTATGTATATCAAAGTTGTGTAGAGAGTTGTTCAACTCCCTAGAGAGATTTTAGAGAGATTCTTGAATAGGTTCAAGAAGCTCTACAGTCACTCAAATCTGAGTATGTTAAAATGGCACAATAAGGTTTGTAGTTAGAGCTCCGAAAGAAATTTCAAGACAGGAAATTTTGAGATTGAATCGAATTGAATTGAACTCACTGCCAAGGTAATAAAGTATGAAGAGCTCCTTATTACAAATTTCTAAAGAAAGTGTGTAGCCATAGGTACATACTTTGTAGAAGCACCAAAAGATGCAGTGGTGGTAGACTTAATAAGGGTTGATACAGTCACATGTCCCCTCTAGGCTCTCAAATCCAAAGGGAATAAGAAGCAAACTAATAAGCAACATGCAAGCACAGTACACCTTTGACATAAACAAGTTAGATGAGATCTTTGATTTTCTATTGAAAGAAAAGTTCTTCTCCTTGGTGACCAACCACAAGCTCCCTTCTAAAGAAGAATGAAAAGGGAGGGATTAGTGTAAGTATCACCATTTTTGGAATTATTTAACCAACATGTGTTGCGCTTTAAAAATGCCATATAGGAACCTACACTACTAAAAAAATACAAATTAGTGAGGGAATTTAGTGAGAGATTGTCTATTCCTCTTTAAAATATCAAATTAGCGAGGGAATTAGTGAGGGATGTTGATTTCATAGCTTGATTAAAATTAGCAAGAAAAATAGCGAGGGACCATCAATCTCTCTCTAAAATAAGACAATTAGTAAGGAAAATAATGAGAGACTGCCAATCTCTCTCTAAAATAAGATAATTAGCAAGGGATTTAGTAAAGAATTCTGTCCCTAGCTAATTACTCCAAAAAAAAAAAAATTAACTTGTGACAAGGAATTTTAATTATATATTTAATTATTTTCATTTAAAAATAAAAATTAAATTTAAAAATTAACTAAAATATCCATAATAAAATTATTTAATATTCTCTTTATTTTAAGTTTATTTTCATTAATAAAATAATATTTTATTAAAAATATACTATAAATAAAATTTAAATAAAATATAAATATTTTTAACATATTAATAATTGAAAATAAAATTTAATATGTATATATGTGTATATTTTTTATAATATATTATTTGATATATTTATGAAGTTAAATAATATATATTTAATTTTTCATATAATAACTGTAAATGCCTTTCAGTTCAACTGACAAATAAGGAGAGCATAAGGCTTGGAAGGTAGGTCAAGGATTCAAGTTTTGGCTTTGGTATAAACATAATGAATATATGATATGGTAAGGAGCAAGTGACATGGCGCAAGGTGGACGATGATATGTCATGAGTTGTCGTACATGTGGCGGGTGATGGGGCACGAGATGGTAGGTGACATAGCGGTTGACAAGGGATGAGGTTGTTGGTGACATGTCACAAGTTGGTGCACACATGACTGATGATGTGGCATCATTACTTTTAAATATAGGTATATTCAGCGAGGGATTAGTGAGAGATTAGTCCCTCGCTAAAATGATCGAATTTTAAATAGTATTAGTGAGGTATTTAATCCCTAGCTAATTTTAGTAAGGGACTGAATCCCTTGCTACATCTCTCTAATTAGTGAGTGAAATATAATTCCTTGTTAAATTTAATGAGCCCTTTTTTAACTACGAATTTAGTGAGAGATAAAATCCCTGGCTAAAATGCAATTTAACTAGGAAAAATGACGTTTAGCGAGGGATTTTTCCCTTAATAAATTTCATTCTTCTAGTAGTTCTATCAACCTTAGGATTCTCAAATTCCTTGAGGAAAAGAAAGAAACAATGGTGATAGATGAAAATCCTTTCCCCTCTAGCAGCAGCTATCAACATAGTACAACTGAGAGAACCAAAAATTAAGACTTGAGATAAGGAACACTAGATAAGAGATCACCAAGAGGAAGGAGGAGAAACACAAAGATGGTACAACTTGCCTTATCCTTGAAACATGTGGGTAAGGAAAGAATTATTGGTACTATTAGTATCATCATAAAAGTTGTTAATCTTCAAAGTGATTAATGCAGGTAGTAAATTCAGAATGCCTATAGTAATGACACAATATGTGTATTAGAGTAGAAAGCTTGAGCACTGACCAATACAGGTAGGCACAGTACTAGTTATGGCACTATAATACTAGTAGTGTCAAGCTAATTAAGAACAAGTGACTCATAAATCGATATCAGTAAGAGGGTCTAATACCCTTAGTGATGGATTATCACAATTGAGCTTAACACTAATAGGTCACTTTATTATGTCCCCAAAGTAAAAAGACTTGATAAGAATTAAGCCTTCACAAGAGTTTGGGTATTGTCAAGAATACTACCCATAGAAACAATAAAGAATCAAAGGCTTAGAATATAAGGGATTCATATCAGTGCAGGTAGTATTATCACAATATTGGTAGTGATACTCAAAAAAAGAATTAAAAGTCAGAAATTAAGTGATATTGAACATTTATACCTTATCTTCCCTTTCTATAGTCAACAAAACACCTATAAACAAAAACTTGTCTAATTTGTTATCATTAAAACTATTGTTTAACAGGCTCATATAGGCTTAGGTCAATAAGCTCGGTTTCCCTCAAAAAGAAGATTTATTAAGTCTAACCTTTATTCTATGATTTCAAAGCTTGGCCCGTAGCCCATTTTTTATTTTTTAGTTTTTAAAAAAAATTAATTTTTATTTTATAGTATTACGTACATATTCTTTCTCTAAAATATAGATTATGTTCAAAAATTTTAAAAAATAATATAAATTCTAATTTTAAAATATAAACATAAACATATTAAAGTGTAAATTTAATTTAGAAATTGAAAATATTTTATTTTTTAATGATAAAAAAGGTCTAAATGGATTCCCAACTTAGAGCCCATTTTTATAGGATCAGGTTTAGAAGCCTAGTCATATTAAAAAATCCCAGTTTTTTTAGTCTTAATTCTTATAAAAATGGAATTAAATAAGTGGTCCGTCAAGTTTTACTTGTATTCTGGTTCCAGCTAACCAGTTCAATAATGTAATAACCCAAGAATTTTAAGTAAAAATTTAAAATATATAAATTATATTTTAAGTGTATTTATATTAGTTTTGAAGCAAATTAGCAAGAAGAAGAATTAGTTTAGTGGAGATTATGTTGCAATTTGCCTAATTGATCACAAGTTTGAACTTTGAGTCCTAGAGTGAAAAAATATTTCCTATATTTTTCCCCTCAGCTTATTTAACAAAATTACCAAAATGCCCTTCTGTAGTTAAGAGAAGAAAAGATAGAGATCTAAAACGCACGGCTTCTTCTTCCTTCTCGATATTTCTTTCCTAGTTGAAAACTCCAGAAACCACTCTGAAAGAGAGAGAGGGAACTTCGATCTCCCTCCAGTCCATCATCATTCCTTCCCTCCCTCTGTTCACTTCTGCAGTCGTCCTCCGCTGCCTAGAACATTATTGATGTGCAAGGGGCCGAGACCTGTTGATGCTCTGTCGATCTCATGGCTCTTTTGTCCTCCTTGCTTCACTGTTGTTGAGCCCTTTGTTCATCCTCGGTCCTTGCTGCTGTGCGTGCGTCACACCTTCTTCTTCTTTCTTTGCCGTTGAAGTTGTTGTCTATATCCTCCCCTGTTCAGCGCCACATAGTTCTTCCTCTTCTTCTTTGATTTGCCGTAGCTGATTTGAGGTGAGGGTCTTCACATTCTTCAGCTCTCTACTAATGCCGTGGGTATATGTTTGTTATAGGGCTGAAGTTATGATTTTCCCTCCTTAATTTCCCTCCTTTCTACCTTAGTAAAAGAAAGAAAGAAAATCTGTGCGTGTGTGCTGATTTGGGTTGGAGCAATTGTGATTCCTCCTCTTTGTTTCAGCTAGTGCGAAAATGAGAGTGTAAAAGAGTATTTTTTTATATAGTTATGTAATTTCAGTATAATTGATGAGTGGATTATTGTTGATGAAGGTGACTGTGGATTGATTTTTCTTTGATTTTAAAATTGATCTTGTTGAAAGAACTAAATTAGGAACACTTGAAAGGAAATTGAAGAAGAAGAAGCTTGCTATTGTAGCTTGAACTTTAAAACACCTGTTTAATTAAAAGTGTCAAAGAATTGGAGTGGAGTAATTTAGTATTTTTAATGCATTAGGCCTTATATGGTGGGTTTAGATTTTGTTTTTGATGAATTTAAATTTAGGTTCTGTTTTAATGAGAAGTATAGAAAAATTATATAGATGTTTGAAAAATCTTTAGAAGAAGAAGAATAAACTTGGTATTGGTTTGGACTTTGAAGCATACAAGACGTATGATAAAATGACTTATTGATAGGAAGAATTTTAGTATATGGTAGGGTAAATAAACATGTTAATTGTATTGGTGACAATTAAGTTGATGTGGGGGATAATTATTCTCTTTAAGGGAAGTGGAATTGAAGATAGGATTTTTGAAGAGAGTATTTTCATTAGTAATTCAGGTGCCAAATCTCTATTTTTGTATTGGTCTCTAGTATATCCATGGAATATCTGTTGTAAGGTTTGAGGTATGTTTGAATTAAAATTTGTCCATTTCACTCCTCTAAATTAATTTGGAATAAGTAAAGTGTGATATGTGCATATATACATCCTTAATTAAAATTTAGCTACATGTGCTTGAAAAGAGTTGAGAAAACAAATTGTTATAAATAAAGTTATATGTAGAAAGAGAGAGAGAGAGTGTGTGTGTGTACACTACCACAGAAAATACCCATACTTGACGCTTATTTTTCCTAATACTTGACGGTTTTTAACCGTCAAGTAAGGGTGCGACATATATTAAAGAAATAATACTTGACGGTTAAAAACCATCAAGTATTAATCTCATACTTGACGGTTATTTCAAAACAAGCGTCAAGTATTTATGAAACAAGCGTCAAGTATTTATGAAACAAGCGTCAAGTATTTATGGCCAATGTTCTTTTGGCCATAAATACTTGACGCTTGTTTCCTTATAACCGTCAAGTATTTACAAATACTTAACGCTTGTTTTGAAACAAGCGTCAAGTATTTTGATACTTGACGGTTATTTTGAAATAATCGTCAAGTATTAATGACATAATTCTTTTTTATATGGTAGCTGCTTTTAAAGCAGCCCCCTGCATAAAGATACAGATAAAGATAAAAAACAGCCAGCCAGCAACGAAAATAATGTAATATAATGAATATTTGTAATAGTATCTCCTATCTAATTAACATAAAAATTCCTATACATTTAACCTTAAAATCTAAACTTATTTGCAAACTAATGTTTCAAAATTAAGTGGCCTATCCCATAAAAATTGGCCCAAAAATGTGTATATAAATGTAACTAACTATTGTACCGGCCTAACTACTGTTGCTACCCACATATTGAAAACACATTGGGCCACTTCTTTAAGGACCTCTTTTACATGTGCAGTCGTATAACGAACGCAATAGACGTCCTCGAAGTACTGTAAGCAAATAGTTATAACAATTTCAAGTTAATAGGTAGATAATTAAAATTGTTTAAAATTTATAATTGAAGTGTAATTAAATTTTATATATATACCTTGTTAGATAATGTGGTAGGGGCATGAGTGATAATGTCCTTCATGAATTTCATCAAGCAATAACCACAGTCATTGCTCTGATTTGGCTGGAATGGACACTATAAAAAAACACATATCAATGAAATTGCAAAATATAATGAGACAATTTCTTGATTAAAAACTTGACCAATTAAATGAATACCTTAACAGTGACCCATTTCTCTGAAGATTCGAATGCCCTCATCTTAGGGGACACAGTCATGTCGGTCGCAGTACGATACAACACCACAGCTCTAAGAAGGAATTATGGAATGAATGTGAGAAATATATATGAATGAAAACTAAAATTAAAAAGAAATAACAAGTAAAAAAATCTAACTTACTCATTAAAAAGTACCACCATATCTTCCCTATTGCTTGGCTCTCCATTAACGGGATCGAGATACCATATTTTTGGAGCAATGGGATTAACCACAATAAGCATCCAGTGTCCCCTAACAAGAAACAGCATATGTTACCAAACAAATAAATATAAAAAAATATTTACTTGTAACAAATATTAACAACTTACCCTTGGCAGTAAGGAGCGAGAAATAAAGTATCTTTCGCTGCTCCCCTTTCTCGAAATTGATTCGAAAGCATTCTTGCTTGATTTTCAAGGGCTTCCTTTGTAATATTATTGTGGGGAGAGACATCATGAGGATTAACCAGCTTGATCTTTGACTCGAGGCCACCAAGAACCACGAATGAAGTATAAAGGTGACTTGAGTGAAAAAATATACAAGTTAATATGCTTGCATACTCACACACAAATAATTCAATAAATTAACTAATAAATGTTGAAGAATTACCTCATGTAGAAAGTCATCAAACTAGTGCTCGCCATATCATGTTTGAGGATTTCATTCAAAATTTCATCCCGAACAACTTCAAATGATGCTCTACCAAATAGCCCATCGTCAAAATTAATGATATCCCCTATCGGCTCTTGACGAATCATCCTCGTAGCCGAAGCATAGGTCTCAAGAGAGTCACGGAATTTGTTTTCTACAACAGGCATAGGCACTGCATGTTGCAAAACCGTGACTGACTCTTTAGTATGGCCTGACACCTTATCCTTCAATTTGCTTTTCCCCCTTGGCTATACAATGAAAAAGTTAGACATATATATATATATATATATATATATATATATATATTAAAGATTTTAAATAATTATATAAATCATATATACCTTTTTCTTTAGTGGCAAGGGGTCCTTTGGCGGCTTTGGGTCTTTTGTCGGCTTTGGTGTACCAACCATAACAAGGTGGCTGGGCCATGCAACGAAGCTCCCCAACGCATCTCCTACCGTCTGCATCTCATCGGTAGGATAAGGTAATGGATACTTGGGGTCGATTGCAACAAGCAAGGAAACCCTAATGCAATCGGGCGGGAGGGGAAGGTTATGGATTGTGTCCCCGACAATGTTATACACGCGTCCCGTTGCAACTACTTTGCGTGACGGATTGTCTGCTAAACAGTTGCAGTCATTCTCGCCCTAATAAATGAAGAATGTTAGTTGTTTAGATAAAAAATTAGTTGAGCAAATTTAAAAGAGAAAATGTATTACCTCGGGTATTTTGTCTGAAGGGACTGTGCAGCTATCTTTTCCGCTGGGGCCAACGTCACCCAAAGCCTCCCAGGGATCTGGCCCTTCAATAGCATGTCAATTAACTTTGCTTGGGCTTCTAGCTGTTGCTTCATAACAGCTTGCTCTTCTCTCAACTCTTGGACCTTGGAGAAAGGTACGGTTCCCCTTATCTTGGGGTGCTAATTCTTCTCTTATTCCTAAAGAGACCATGTCCAACCTTGCTTTTATGCCATATTTTGTTTTTCCTGACACTTGGAGTAAAGTCCCAATAAGACTCTCACAGACATTTTTTTTCAATATGCATGATATCAAGAAAATGCCAAACATCCAAGGTGGTCCAATAAGGGAGTTCAAAGAAAATAGATCTCTTCTTCCATCCGGTTGTCCCAAGGTGCCTTGCAAATGGTTTGCCAAATTCAATATCCAAATCCTTAATCTTCTCAAACAACTCATCACCAGTTAACGGCAAAGGTGTCTTACCTTCTTCTGGATTTCCATTGAATGCTTTTCTCAACCGCCGATAATGATGTTCTTGGTGTAAAAACCTACGGTGGCTGAGGTAAACATTCTTCATCCCATGTTGAAGCCTTATAGAATGTGTTCCCTCTTCACAAATAGGGCATTCAAGTTGCTCTTTAATGCTATACCCTGATAGATTGCCATAAGCAGGAAAGTCATTGATTGTACCGAAGAGCATAGCTCTTAAATTAAATCTTTCTTTTCTATACCCATCATATACCTCTATACCTGACTCCCACATGATCTTCAAGTCATCAATTAGAGGAGCCAAATATATGTCCATGTCATTCCCAGGTTGCTTGGGTCCTACAATTAGCATGGACAACATCATATACTTGTGCTTCATGCAAAGCCATGGAGGAAGGTTATAAATCACTAAAATGACTGGCCAAGTGCTGTGGCTACTACTTTGAATCCCATGAGGATTCATCCCATCGGTAGACAATGCAAGGTGTAGATTCCTACTCTCTTCCCCAAATTCAGGGTACTCATAATCAAGCTTTCTCTATTGTGGAGAATCAGCAGGATGACGAAGCATGCCATCTTTTATCCTTTCATCCGCATGCCATGTTAAGTTTTTTGCAATTTCTGCACTGCTATACATGCGTCTAAATTTAGGCACGATTGGAAAATACCATAGTGCCTTCACGGGACTTGATCCGTTCTGCTTGTAACGTGAGGCATTACACTTCGGATACTCGGTTAACGACGCATATTCATTCCGAAATAAAAGGCAATCATTAGGGCACGAGTGTATCTTTTCATAACTCATGCCAATTGATCGCAATACTTGTTTTGCATCATATGTTCGACAAGGAAGCTCATTTTCCTTATGAAGTAATTCTACTTTCAAATACCCAAGCAACTCAGTAAAGCTTGCATCACTCCATCCATGTTTTGCCTTCATGTTGTACAATTTTAACACTGCTGACAACTTTGATGCACTACAACTAGCATACAACGGTGTCTTCGCATCACTTTTCAACTTCTCAAACATTTCCGGATAATCCTCGAGGTCCTCTTCAACTGCTTTGGCCATCTGTTCAAGACAATCTTCTCAAGTGTGCATGTGTCAAAATCATCAGGAGATGATGCACAGCTTTCACTATGCTTCTGGTTGCAACCAATATCATCTCTTGTCTCTCCATGCATTGTCTAACACTTGTAACTTTGATCCATCCCATTAATCACGAGGTGTTCTTCACAAGTATCTGGACTAACTCGCTTCACAAGACCACACTTTAAACATGGGCAAACAATCCTAGTAGGATCCTCTGCATGCTTAACTGCAAGCTTAACAAAATTTGCCACCCCATCCCGATATTCCTTGGATAGATGATTGACAGACATCCATTCCTTATCCATAATTCCTAGAAAGATTAAGAGGGAAATATGATTAGTGACTTTGACTACTCCTAGATAGTGGGAGAATTAGATACAAAGATCAATTAGTCAATAAGTCACTAACCACATGTTTGCACATTCCCTCTTTAATCTTGTTTAAAACTAATAATTATATTTTAATGCTAGCCATTGAAATAATTTTGACAGCATAACAACTTAAAAAGAGAGTTTCTTGGGCCTTATCCCCTCTTCCTATTAATCTACATGACAACAACAATAACATCCACAACAACAAACACATAAAGTTATATTCAAGAATAATTTAAAAAAAATTGATAGTATATATAACGGCTTAAAATGAGTATTACCAGGTCTTTATGCCTTTAAAAAAAATCAAGTTATCCATAATGAGACTATATATGATCCAACAACAATAATAACAACATTAATAAGAAACTCAATTTTAATTAAAATCATATTAAACCACATCAAACACTATATAAATATCAATTTAAAATATCAAAAATATTAAAAACAAGGTAATTAGGTGGTATACTATTTTCATATCCTTAATGAATCTCCTCATATCAACAAAAAATTGGATGATCCCTTAATTCAATAATTAAGTATCCAAAAACTCAAAACTTCAAACACTCACTGAGAAGAACAACAATGCAGATCAAAATAAATAACACAAAAATTATTTATTATGTATGAAAATCAAAATCAATAACCCATACATTCAAAATGAAGATTAATGATTGGCAAAGCAAGAACCTACCTCAAAAAGAAGAGGGAACACCGACTATGTAGAAAAACAGAGACGAGAGTTTGATGCAGAGTGATAGAGACCGAGAATCCCAACGAACGAGTGCTCGCGAGACTTATGGAGGCCGAGAATCAAAAACCCCTCAAGAATCGAGACCGAAAACGTGTTTTTTGGCAGTTAGAGTGACGAAAAATGGGTTTCGGTAGCTCTGGGTTTGTTTCTGAAGACGAAGGATTTGTAGAAATGGAGAGCGAAAAAGAAATCTGGAGAGAATTTAAATAACAATACTTGACGGTTATTTCATAATAACCGTCAAGTATTACATATTTGACGCTTGTTTTAAAACAACCGTCAAGTATATGGCAGACAAACTTGACGGTTATTTCAAAACAAGCGTCAAGTATGTGAAAAAATTTAATTTTTTTTCTACTATTAATTTGACGTTTGTTTATTAAAGACCGACGTGTAAATTTTTGCTTTATATGACGGTTATTTATAAAAAACGTCAAATATATATACTTGACGGTTATCTTTAAATAACCATCAAGTATTTACTTAAATATTTGATGCTTGTTTCGTAGAAACCGTCAAGTATTCTCCGCCTTTTTTATTTGTCATTTTTTTTAAATAAACGTTAATTATTGGGCATCAATTATACATCTTTCTGTAGTAGTGGTAGTATGGTAAAGATTGAAGGATCAAATGTATAAATAAGATTGGGTTAAGAATTTAATTGATTGCAGTGTTGTTAACATCGAGAAAGAAGCTATTAAATTTGAATATATGCCATTAAGTTGCCTTTTTATTGGTTATGGTGGTTGGAGGAAGGAAAATCTAATTAAAGCTCTGGACGCTGAATTTTAGTGCTAGGTAATAGTGCAGATAAATGAATAGCATCCCTAGTAATTTACTAATAAAATCTCTTTCATTGAAACATTACATTTTATCTAGATGATTTTAATTATTATTATTATTGATTATGTTAAGTGTGGGGTATTTTTTAGTTAAATTATTTTATCTCGTGAAATTATATATTCAATTTTGGTAAGGGATAATTGAGAAATTATAGGTCCATGTGTTTTCTTTTTAGGTTATATTATTAAGACTGATGAAATTATTTTGACCAATTTTAAAATTTTTGGTTACCAAATAAATGCAAGAATGAATGTTATTATGAAATTTTATTTTGACGAGTATTAAGTTGAAGTTCGAAATGATTCATGTGAGTTTGATATTGAGAATGTAAATTATATTGCAAAAACGATTATTCTCGCATGTTTGAAAAGAGATTTTTAGAGGATTTTGTATAAAACACTGATTGTTAATGGTAGACTCGTTAGCCCTTGGCATGCCATGATTAATGACTTGTTAGTTTAATTTTGTGAGCTTTATTCTCACGTCTGTTATTCATGGGCTTTGTACTCGTGTCTGTTTCATGGCTTTGACCATGTTTGGTTAGTTATCCTCGTGGACTGTGTGTTCATGTCTATTTTATGGATTCAATCACATTTGGTTATTTACCTTTGTGGACTGTGTGTCCATATTTATTTTTGTAGTTTAGGCCGCGTTTGGTTATTTTACCCTCGTAGACTGTGTAACCATGCTTATTACCTGTTTTGTTAAGTTCTCAAAATTTTAAAATTTTAATTAACTTGTATATTTGAAATTTCAATGGTTTCAGTCAGTAAGTATATTATTTTGATTCACATGTGAATAATTTAATTTTTCCAAACATAATAGGATAAAGCAATTTCAACTCACCCTCATTTTATGATTATGATTAAGATTTATAAATTAAGAATTGAATTATCATATTTGCAACTATTTTATATACTTGTTTGCATTTATTATTTTTACTCTTTTAAACTCCACTTTTTGGGATGCTATTCACTGAAAAATGTTTTAGTCTCAGATTTATTAATTAATGCTGAATCTCCTATGGATCATTAAAAGGTCTATCACTGGTTGGGAAATGAAGAATGTGGTAGATTTTGATGTAAAAATTTGAATTATGAAATTGTATTTTGTAAGTTAAATTTTAGGTGCTCCACATATTTATGACTAGGATTCTTATATATATACACACACACACACATATATATTCTGTTTGCTGGCTGGAAGGAGTTGAGATCTTAGTTGACTAATATTTGATTGAAAATTTGTATTATAAAATTTTAAAAAATCTTATGTATGTGAGAGATTTTGTCAGAATGTCCATAAAGAAAAAATATATTAAGGGATCATTTTAAATGATAAGTATTTTAAAAGCAAAAAATTTCTTGAATTAAGTTTAAGGGATGTGTGTTTAGGTGTATACCTATGTCGGTCATGCCTTATTTTTTGGACGTGACAAATAACTAGTCCAATTTTTTGAAAAAAAGACCACAATATTATCTGTCAAGCAAAAGAGACTCTCATAAGTCTACATTCCAAGCATGGTGCTATTTAAGGCAATATGAAGTACGTTCATGTAGAAATTTCAACATCGTCGTAATTGACTTGCCAACAATCTTCTACGACGTCAGTTTTACGCGTGGACAAAGTTAGTCTGTCATATAAATGAAAATTAAATAAAAGAATTTGATCCGTAATGAGTTAGTTGAATTGAATTTTCTAACTACCAAAAAATAGTAATTGAATGTTATTGTGCCAATCATCAAAATCAGTCACAGTTTAAAAAACACCTATAAGAAGTTGTACTGTTTTGAGATAATTAAATATAAAGTATACCTGAGGCTCTTTATAATCCACTAGAAAACATGCCTACGCTCTAATGTGAAACTGTTAATCACAGTTTAAGCGAGTTATGGTATGCTCCTAACAGAAAGTCTTCATTCAATACTGAATTCCGAAAATATGAACAAGAAAGTAAAAAAAAAAAAACTACTTTTTTTATTGCATAAATTGGAGGGAATTATATTTAAAATACAATTGGATATTAAATATGAATATTTTTCCTAACAGAAAATCAAATCTCAATTTATTATATTATGAGAAACTAGCATCTTTCACAAGACCCAACTCCTTTCACATTATGTTAGTCAAAGTATTTGGATTGAAAAGTATTCATTCATTATTTATTGACCATGTTAATAAGCAATTACGGATTATGTATATATAACAGAAAATAATTAATACAAAGTAAGATAAAAGAAGGTTTTCTGAATTAATACCAAATAAAATTGAGTTATGTAAACTAAAAATGATACCCTTAATTTTAAACAAAATAATTAAAAATTTAACTAAATATTGTAATAATGCAATAAATATTACACCACTTATCATTTTTTTAAAAAAACTGATGGCGAAGTAATATACCAAACATGCAATTTAAAATTTTTAGGTGTCTTCCCATTTTCTGCGTCCTGATTTATTTTAAAAAATTTTCCTTCTTGATTTTCTTTGAACTTTTTCTTGGCCTAATTTTTGAGTCCTTTTCTTTCTGTTTCATTTTTCAAACTAAGGGAGAATAATATTAAGGCCCTCCCAAGAGAATTTATTATAATAAGAGCCTAACAATTTTGCATCAGAAATTGTATTGTGAAGACACTTTGTTTTATTAGAAATTTAATAAGTAAGTTTCAACTTTCAACAACAATATATAAAATGTATTACTACCACTAGAGAAGGTTAGAAGATCCTTGGGAATGAATTGGAGGAATTAAAACTAAGAAATAGAGTGAATTAAAACTAAGAAATGGAGAAAATCAATTCGAAAAAGAGAGCTTCGTTGAACAAAGGATCAATATCGATAGCGGCAACATAGTACTGGTAGTGTCATCATAAAAGCTGTTAATCTTCAAAGTGATTAATACGGGTAGTAGGTTCTGAATATCGGTAGTGTCAGGTGAATACCAGTAGTGATGGCACAATATGGGTTGTAGAACAGAAAGTTTGGGCACTGAACAATTGGAGAATTGTCTGGCAATACGGGAAGGCATAGTATTGGGTAGTGACACTATACTACAGGTAGTGTCAAGATAATTATGAACAAGTGACTTATAAATCAATACTAGTAAGAGGGTCTAATACCCCTAGTGATGGATTATCATAATTAAGCTTAATATCGATAGAGACACTTTTCTACTCAAATTAATAAGACATGAAAGGAATTATATTAAGCCTTCAAGAGATTACGGGCACTGTCAAAAACAATACCTATAAAAACAAGAGAGAATCAAAACTTAGAACATAAGGGATTCATACCAGTACCGGCAGTATTATCATGATACCAGTAGTGGAACTCAGAAAAAGAATTAAAAGTCAGAGATTAAGCGATATTGTGCATTTATTCCTTCTCTTCCCTTTCTATGGCCAATTAAATACCTGTTAAACAATAACTTCTATAATTTAAAAAATATAAACATAAATGTTAAAGTATAAATTTAATTTAAAAATTTAAAAATATTTTTTTAAGGCTCATAATTTGGTTTTAGTTCATCAGTTCAATGATAAGTTCAGTTTTCAATACCACGAGAAAAAGGCCACAATATTCTTAGTCAAGCATAAGAGGTTCTCATAGGTCTACATTCCACGCATGGTGCCCTTTAATGCAATATGAAGTACGTTCAAATTATGTAGACATTTCAACGTTGTCGTAATTGACTTGCCAACAATCTTCTGAGACGTATGTTTTAAGTTTGAATAGATCAGCTAGTCTGTCATTCAAGTACAGTTGAATTCCAATTCATATAAATGAAAATTAAATAAAAGAACTTCATCCGTACTGAGTTATCTTACTACCAAAAAAATAATAATTGAAAGTAATTATGGCAATCATCAATATCAATCGCAGTTTTAAAAAAATCTATAACAAGTTGTACTGTTTTGAGATAATTAAACATAAAGTATACATTAGGCTCCATATAATCCACTAGAAAATATGCTTCCTACGCTCTAGTAGTGTGAAACTGCCAATAGAGGAAGTTTAGCGAGTAATGGTATATGTGGAGAAAGTCTTCATTCAATACTGAATTCCAAAAACAAAAATTAAAAGACTCCTTTTTTTTTTTAATTGCATACATTGGACTCAATTATGTTTAAGGTACAATCAAACATTAAATGTAAGCATATCTTTTAATCAAAAATCAAATCTTGATTTATTATATTGTAAGAAATTAATCCACACAACCACTTCCACATTATGTTAGTCAAAGTATGGTTGAAAAGTATTCATTCTTTATCTCCTAACCATGTTAATAAACAATTACAGGTTATGTATATATAACCAAAAAAATTAATAGAAAATAAAATAAAAGAAGGTTTTTTGAATTAATACCAAATAAAATTGAGTAATGTAAACTAAAAAGGATACCCTTAATATTACAAAACTTATCATTTTTTTTGAAAAAACCAATGGCGAATTAATACACCAATATGCTATTGGAATTCAAATTCAAATTTAATATACCAATCACAGTATTAATGTTTATTTTAACTATAAAAATTATTTTATTAATAATAGAGATAATTTAATCCAAATTTTTTAATTTTAAATATAATTATTATACTTAACTAATTTTCTTAAATTATGTGAATTAATTATTTTTTATATATTTGAAAACAGAGTAATATGATTAATATGAAAGGACATTTATTTATTTTTGTAATCGATCAAGGACAACTAAGGTTGTTCTTGCAAATTTTTTTTTTTCCTAATTTCAGATAAATTTTTTATATTTGACCAGTTTAACGACTGATACTTTTGGAATACGGCTTGATGTACTTGCCAAGTGAATGCCCCTTGCAAGGCTGCAACCGTCAACTGCCAAAGTCTGACCAATAAATATTGCACATGCAAGTCACAGAAGATTAATTACACCCCAACCAAACAAAACATATTTCTTTGGGAGGATGACAACTAAGTCCAGCCTCAGGGTCATTTTAATTATTCAACTTAAGTCCTAGTAAATTGTTGAATGTAAAGTAAGTTTCTTGGTTCTCAAGTGATATTTTTGATGCACTTGGAACAAGTTATAAATTTAATTGGTCAAAATTGTAAATTGAGAATTAAAGTTATAAATTTGATATTTATTATTAGTAGGGGTGGAGCTAAAAAATTTTATTAGAAGGGCTGAGATGACAAATCAAATATAATAATTGAAATACAAATTAAATGTGTATATATATATAACTAACATAGTATATATACTTTAACATGTATATTTATATTTAATTTTACAAATATATAACAAAAATAAATATATACTTTTATTTTTTAATTTTTGCTCATCAATTTTTTAAAGTATAAAAATATTTAATTATCATGTCTACAATAAAAGTTTTAGCAATATTTTTTTTCAATATAAACTATCATTAAATTGGTAAATATTTTATTTTTTTTATGAGCATTGAATGATTTAAATACATCATTTGAGATCATTCATGCTTTAAGAACAAGTATAGCATTATCTTATTGAAAATAAGTAAATCTTATGACAACTATATCTTTAAATTACTAAAATAGTTGGACTATACATGCATAAACAATTATGCATAGAATTCAAATGAGAATTTCATGTAGTATTTTAAAGCTTCTATAACGTTTCAATTTAAGGGGGCTGAAAATATATGACCTCTATATTTTATTAAGAAAATAATTAAAAAATTATCCTCATATCTCCACCCCTGCTCGGTGAGGTCAACAATGAACAAAAAATTAAGCCACCAATAAAAAGAACATGATAAACTGATGTCTTTGGTTTCAATTTTAAGATTTGAATTTTTGCAATGGGTAGAATTTTGATAAATTTATTAAATTCTTTTGACAACGAAAATAAACCCTTTAATATTTATATAGATAAATAGAATGAGAGTCAAAATTGCGATTCCTTATATGAAATCAAATTACTGATTTTTATAATTTATTCAAGTAATGACTAAATAATAAATTAAATTGTCATATATTGTATGTTTAACTTACTATCTTCAAAGCTAAAGTCTTATCAAAAAATTATATACTCCTTTTACACTATAATATAAGTTATAGTTAATTAATTCGTAACTTTTAAATGGTTTCAGTTTAACTGTCTATTAGAAGCAGTTCAATCCAATCCAATCCAATAGTTAAAACGGCCAGAAGGTTTAAATCAAGCTTTTAGAGTGACCGGCCAGCAATTAGGTCCAGTTTGAAAATCATTGCCATTCCATCTCCCCTCCCAGGCTCCCCCCACACCACAGGCATCACCAGTTTGGAGACGGATCCAGTCCTTTTGAGGTAAGTTCGAGTTCAAGTTCAAGAGAGCCGTGAGAGAGAGAGAGAGAGAGAGAGAGAGAGAGAGAGAGAGAGAGAGAGAGATGCCGAACGGCTACGGTAAGGCCATGTGAGACTGAGTCCAAGATTGGGAGATAGGGTGTTGTAGCGTGGAAAAAGAAGACGCACTGCCAATTACTATAAGAGAAGTGGCTACATAATATTCATAGTCAAGCACAAGAGGTTGTTAGAGTTAGAACGCTTCTGCATTTCTGTAGCGTGGAAAAAAGAAGACCTGCTACCAATTAATGTAAGAAAAGTGGCTACATAATATTCATAGTCAAGCACAAGAGGTTGTTAGTTCATTTCAACTCTGCCATTAATACAACATGAGCAACGTGCAAATCACAAAAAAATATCTGGATGGATTGAAAAGTACTTTTTTGTTTTTGTTTTGGGCAAAATGGATTGAAAAGTATTCATTCTTTATCTTCTGGCCACGCTAACAAGTTAACGGATTATCATGAATATATAACAAAAAAATAATTAATAGAAAAATAAAATAAAATAAAGCTTTTTTGTGTTAATACCAAATAAAAGTAATTAATAAAATAGAAAATTAATCTACAAGTTGTCATAATTTTCATTGATTTTCAATTAAATTCCTGTAAGCTGTGGTTTATTTTTTTAATCAAGTCTTTATAGTTTGATCAATTAAATGTATTAGTCGCTGAATGTTAAAATTAATACTGAACGATTGACCTTTTCAAAAAAAAATTTCAAAATTTTTTATTTAACACTTTTGGCCATAAAAATAAAAAATTGATTTAATACAATCTTTATATTTTTATAGTATTTTTTATGAAAATTATATATATATATATATATAAATTATGCAATTAATTCTAAATTTATATAATCCGTTAATAATGATATAAAATTTCTTAATTGCATTTCTTAAAAGAAAAATTCAAGAATTTTAATCCATAGGAATTAACATTTTTAATAGATTAAATTATAAATATTTACTTAAAATAAATTAAATTACATGGATCCAATTGAAAAGTGAGAAAAACTTAGAAGACCTGCAGATTAGTTTTTATAAAAACTAAAAACTACACTTTTAATTTTAAAGAAAATAACTAAAAATTTGATTTAAATTAACTAGAAGGTAATAAGTATTACATATCACAATATTGTTTTTTAAAAAAAAAAAAGCTGATGGCGAATTAATACCAAATATGCCATTTGAAATTTGTAGGTTTCTTTCCATTTTCTGCGCCCGGATTTGTTTTAAAAATACTCAGTCTTGATCTTTTTTAATTTCTTGTTTCCCTAATTTATGTGGCTTTTTATTTATGTTTCATTAAACTGATCTGTTTTATCCTTTTGAAGATATGTTGAAAGAATTAGGACATGCATGCTAAACTCACAATCACAGTAAGACGGGCTAGTTTCCAAATTAATTGTTCTCCTCAAAATATAATTTACTACCTGTACTTTTCTTCTTCTTTATACATTCCTTTAATATTAATTATTAACTTTCGTGCATATGGTAGTTTGAGTAATATTCTAGTTTATTATAATTAGACATAATTTCCTATATATTAAGCAAAGTTTGAGGTTAATCACACTATTCAAAGCTTATAAACAATATGATTTATTAGAACTTTTATAGTTTCTATTGATGATATTGATATCGATTGTCTTATCTATATGCAATCCTCTTTTATCTTAATCTAAATGGGCTCTCTGGTCCTATTTTCTTAATTCATTAAATCTTACAATGTCATTTTAAATATACACCATTTAAAATTCTAACAAAAATAATTTTAGAATGTAGAAACTTAAAATAAAAATTGTATGCTCGATCAACAATTTAAGACATGATAATTAACAATGAAATTTAAAAAAAAATTAATATAAGTTATTCATATATAAAACGAATAAAGCACATTGTTAGAGAAAAACTGGGAGGAGGGGGATAAGGATTAGTAAAAGTCATGGAAGCAACGCAGAAATGGAACTTTTCTTACTCTGAATGCTCTCAGTGGGGACATAGAAACAAACGGAGCCAATAATGAATAGAAAAGGCATCAAAGAAAAGTGTAATAAGAAAGTGTAACTCTATTTCTTACACAACTAGTCAAATATTTGAATTTTCTTTGTCACTCTGCTTTATATAAGCATGAGCTTTCTGCGTTATTGAAACAGCACCCAAGTGAGTTCTTTCAAGCTCAAACTGGAGAAAGAGCTCACCAAAATCAAAGAAATCACCATATAGTTATGGATTCCATTGCAGCCATCCCAGAAAGTGAGTACTTTAAAGCTGAAGCTCACTTGTACAGATACATTTATAGCCACATTAATAGCACAGTTCTCAAGTGTGCTGTTCAGCTAGATATCCCAGACATAATCCACAGCCATGGCCAGCCCATCACTATTCCTCAATTGATCTCTAAATTAGAAGTTCACCCAACCAAAACTGGCTGTGTGGAGAGGCTTGTTCGCTTCTTGGTGCACAATGGCTTCTTATTAGAAACCAAAGTGAACAATGAAGAAGACGAGGAAAGTGAGGCATATACTCTCACTCCTTCTTCTAAACTACTCGTCAAAGCCATGGAACCAAACTTGGCACCAATAGTAAGGTTGGTCGAGACTGGTTACATGGCTACGTTTGATTTTCTAGGAAGCTGGTTCAAAGGGAACGATAAGACGATAGCTGAGATGGCCTTTGGGGTAAGCATGTGGGAAATGCTTGAACATGATCCTCTGAGATTGAAGTCTTTCAATGAAGCCATGGCTAGTGATTCACAGATGATCACCAAGGTACTTAAAGACTCTAAATCAGTCTTCAAAGGATTGGAATCCATAGTTGATGTAGGAGGCGGCACAGGCACCACATGCAGGATCATCTCTGAAGCATATCCTAATATGAAATGCATAGTGTTTGATCTTCCACAAGTTGTTGAAAACTGTTCAGGAAGCAAAAACTTAAGTTTTGTTGGTGGTAGCATGTTTAGATCCATCCCTTCTGCTGATGCTGTTCTTATAAAGGCAAGTTATTCTAATCTGATTACATAAAAATATATTAAATATGATTAAGGGTGTCATTTTTGTCCTAGAACTTTTCACATAGGGTCTATAGGTGTCCTGAATTCAATTTTATGTCATTTTTGCCCTTAAAATCTTAACATTCAATGCCCTATTGTCATGCCATAAAAAACCTAACCAGAAATGTTTTGAGTTGTGTTCACTTGGATGTCATGTAGTCACATCAAAAGCAGCGTCTAAATTGAAAGACGACAAGACATCAAATTTTCACAGTTCAAAGATAAAAATAACCCACAATCAAGTTTAAGACACCCACATATGTGAAAAGTTTAAGAATAAAATGATCCTTATTTTTATTAGATATACAATACTAAATACGTAAATTATCCCTTTTTATTAATACCAACGGTTTCTAACTAATGTATATGGAACCGATGTAATTGAACCACATAAGCTCTTTCAATCATTTACTTAAATTCCATTCTTCATATATATATATATATATATTGCTAAAGATTTTATATTTCATATGTTCAATATTGTTATATTGAATATTTAATTGAATCATTGAAAAGGGATGTGACATTTGGTGTTGTTGATTTTGTGTGCAGTGGATATTACATAATTGGGATGATGAAAGTTCTTTGAAGATACTGAACAACTGTAAGGAGGCAATCACAAAGAAAGGAGAAGGAGGAAAAGTTATAATCATTGACGCAGTGATAAAGGAGAAGGACGATGACGATGGCATGATGCAAGTGAAACTCTTGTTTGACATTTTGATGATGAGTACTCTGAACGGGAAAGAAAGAACTGAGAAGGAATGGAAGAAGCTTCTAGAAGCTGCAGGCTTCAAACATTACAAGACTGCTCCTCTTTCTGGTTTTAGGTCCATCATTGAAGCTTATCCGTAATCATTATCTGGTTTGGAACTTCTCGGAAGAAATTTATCCTTTTAAAATTTTATGTTTTTCTTTTAAGTACTTATGTTGTTGTTGTAGTAATTAGCCAAGCTTCAATTACTGATGGTGATGATGTGAGATATTCCCAAGTTTAAGGGAAAAAAAATTTGCTCCAGTTCTTTTAATTATTTGCATTTTTTTATGATTTAAGCACGTACTGTTAATTCTGGCCAAAAAAAAAATGCACGTACTGTTAATTATTTTAAGGACTATCACTGCATAGGGACACAATAAGGATTTAAAAAGATATTGATTTAAATGCCAATTGACCAGGTTAACTTAAATTCGTAAGAACAGTGTGGGGACTGGGTCAAAGTCAAAAATTCAAATACTCCCATGTAAAGGTATCTATTCCCAAAAAAAAAAAAAGATACAGTTGTTAATTATAATACTCTTTTAATTTTATTTATAAGTCACTTTTAATATATTTTATTTGAGTCAAGGAAAATATTAAAACACATAAACTCTATCACTATTACAAAAAAAAAAAAGCATAGGGGAGCATTTCTATTTTGTCAATGAGAGTGTTTTCGAAGCTCTCTCATAACTAAAACTCACATATATACGAGAGCACTTAAAAAGCACTCTTATAGATGGAGGATATAAGAGCGCTCTTTGAAAAAGCACTCTTATAAGTTTGGCACGACAGCACTGTTTGTCAAAGGACTCCCATAAACCCCATAGAACTTTAATTAAAAAAAATATAACAAACCTACAATAACTCTTTTCCAAAGAGCGCTGCCATATCCTTCCCAACATGAGTGCCCTCATACCTTCCCCTCACAAGAGTGTTTTTCTGATAAGTGCTCTTGTATTCTGGTTCTATGGGAGTGCTCTTTAAGTGAGTGCTCCCATATGGTATTTTTTTTATTTTGTTTTAAAAAATTGATATCCTTTTACACTTTATCTTGCAGCGCTCGTTACAAATAACTAATCCATAACAATATTAAAAATCAATCCACCAACAATATAATTTAATATTAGAAGTTGTATAAAATCAAAGAACTTAACACTAAAACTTAAATAAATTTTTTAACTTGTCTAATCTTTAACTAGTCTAACAAATAAAATTTTTGGTATTTTTCTAACATTAGAAGCTAGTTACCCATCACAAACAACCAATTATATTTTTTTGACTACTCACTCAATTATATTTTTTATTTGGTCCATGTTAAAATGCAAGGATTTTGCTCCTGTAAAATATTACAAGAGAAATCAACATATAATTAATTATCTATATTATATGTAATACATGAATTTAATTTTGAAACACTTACATTTGGCAAAATGATTAGCTCTTGTTGTGTGATTACTTCATTCATAAACTTCAACACATAGTAATCACACTTCCAACTTTTTATTTGTGTAGGTACCTATAAAAATAATAAAAGAAGATGTAATTATCTAAACATGTTAGAAACAAAATGCAACTAATTTACATTTCATGGATCAAATTATATATATAATTTGGATCTACAAATCAAATATAGTGAAATGTGGCAGAGCCTCCCCTATTACTTGGATGTTTCAAAAATTCTAATTCAATCCAAATAGCATATTCAGAATAATAGACATAAAATGTTAATCAAACAATCATTTAGATACATATCAAACATGGTTTATTAAGCAAATAATACAAACATTTATTTTGTTCCATGTATAATACTTAGCAGGGTCACTCTTTTGTGTATTTGGAGGAAAACCTTCACTACCTCGATAATGTGCTATGGCCCTATCATAATTAAGCATACTAATCGAAATTATACCTAATTCTTATTATAGATATGTATAAAGAATATAGAACATAACACTTACTAATTAAATAATACCCTCATAGATATGTAATTTTTAAGCTCATTATCTTTTAATGAGTCAAGATACTAAATTGCAGGGATGAATGGATTGATGCAAACAAACACCTAATATTGCCTAAAACATTAAATATTTTATCAAATAAAATGTCAACTAGATTTGAAGACAGATAACAACTCACCTTGGACTGTGAGGCACTAAAAATAACATGTTATTCTTTTCTTAATTCTCTCCAGGCCTCTGGAACTTCATATGATTGGAAAATACCACAATGCCTTTACTAGACTACATACCATTTCTTTTGTACTATGAGGTGTTGCATTTTGGATATTTATATAAGGTTGAATACTCATTTTGAAAGAGGATATAGGCATTGAGATATTTATATATCTTCTTATAACTCATCCCAATAGAACATAGCACCTTTTTTGCCTCGTAAGTATTAGGTGGAAGTTTGTTGTACTCTAACAACATCTCTTATAAAAGTTCAAGCAAATATTTGAAACTCTTATCACTTTATCCATTAGCCGCTTTTATTTTATATAATTTTAGAACAATTGACAGTTTTGTGATTTTCTTACAATTGGGGTACAATATGATTTATCATATCTCTTCAACCTCTCAAACATATGAGGATAGTTCTCAAGATCCTCTTCAACTATATTAGTCATCTCATCAAAATGGTTAATATCATATGTTCCACTATCACAATCAAATGATGTGTAGCTCACACTGTACCTCTGATCACTAGTGTAATTCCTTGCCTCCCCATGCATGGTCTAACAACTATAAGTTAGATCTATCCTATTACCTATCAAATGATGTCTCAATTCTGTTGGCCCTACTTGTCTTCCATAGCAACATTTTATACAAGGACATATGATTTCATGGGGTCCTTGATCATGAGAAAATGCAAACTCAATGAACTCATCTAGCCTATCCTAATATTCTTTAGACAATCAATTAGCTGACATTCATTTACGATCTATATCACTAATATAATTATAGATATTTAGAATAAAGATTTACAATTTAAAAAAAATTCAGTAGAGTACCCCCTAAAATTGAAACATCACAAATAATCAAATAATCATATCCAATAGTAAAATATATCAATTCATTAAAATATAAATTTTGTAGCATAATGTAACTAAAATCTATTAAACAATTGTAATTTATTTTTTTATTCTCACAAATATATAATGGATTTTGCAAGTGTACGGTTTATAAATTAGTATGTAATAAATTAAGGTCGATCCCATAGAGAATTAAGTTAATTAGTAATTAGGCAATAAATTTTTCATTTTCATTTAAATCAAGCAAAACAAAATTTGAGTTTGATTTTGCAAAATAAGAAATTGAAGTTATATAAATGCACTAAAATTAAAATTCTAACAACCACAAAAAGTCAAGGCAACCTAGGGTGGCTAATTCCTTCTTTAATCCATAGAGCATATAATTATCCAAATAAATTCACTTAGTATTAATTTTTTAATCTAGAGTATTAATAGTGATAATTATCTTCTAATTAATTATACCCCTCTCTTGAATTAATATGCTATTCCTAACACAAATACCTAAGAGGCAAAAAGGCACAAACTCACTTTAATGTGATTATATGGGTCTAATAGGTATATTCCTATCGTATTGACAAATTAGAATAAATTGTAATCCTATATTACTCAATCTAATAGTCTAATTCAGATTTTTCTTTTTCAAGGCAAAACCTAAATTCCCAAATTTACACTAAATGTTGGCTAAGCTCTAAGTCGACAAATAAGCACAAGATTAAGTAAATAAAATTAATATTGAGCTTAAATAAATGGTTCAAATATGCTCTAATCTAATAATTAGTTCATAGCTACCTAAATTAAGAGAAAATTAGCCACACATGGCTCTGATGACAAACAAAATTAGCAATATGCATAAAAAAGTAAAGAGAAGAAGGAGAATAAAAGTTTAATCGAAGCAATCTTGAGTGAAACCCTTGATTTTTCACTAAAGCCAAGATTCTCCAACCCTTCTTTGGCTCTTTTTTCCCTCCCTGGTCGTTCTGCGACTACTGGAAGTAAGGAATGGTCAGAAATGAGGTCTCCAAACCCTAAAAGTTTGCTGAAGATCAAAACTATGTGTTTTACTAAAATCACGCTTTGGTGTAGGAAAATGCACTTTTGTTGTAGTGAACATGACCTATATAAATTTTCTTTCAATATTTACTTCCTTGGACTTGGGCTCCAAAATTTTCATCCTTAGGCCTATAAATTGGGCCTCTCTACTATATAAAACCTAAAATTAATGCTAGAATTGTCTACTAACTTTCAATTACATCTTCATGTCTATTTTTACACATAATCATCCACTTAATTATATTTTTGTTAATAAATTCAACTAAATGACTTCCAATTATATTAAAAACACTAATAAATTCAGTAAAATATTAGAAGTCATCAATTTTAGGTTTATCTGTTAGCTTAATACTATTATAGTCTTAAAAAAGAATTCCAATATAAGCATATCAAAATGTTTCACAAATACAACAAAAAAAGTTTAAGCAAGAGTTTCCTCTTAACTTTCAACCTTTCATACTTCAATAATAACTACATTCAACTTCAATCTCAAGTAACATAAAGTAAATCCCAATATAAGCACACCAGAATATAAAGAGTATTGCATCATTTATGTCATGCCCCAAAATATGGGAGTAACCGACATGAAATATGCACCAAAACACGCGTCCCTTAAGCCTAATTCAAGAAATTTTTTCATTTTTAAAATAGTTTCATGTAAAAGAAAGCCATGATAAATATCATAACAACTAGGAGCTCAGCTTCTTCCAGCCAATAGATGGAATATATATTGAAATAAGGATCCTAACTATAGCATATATGGAGCACCTAGAATTAAATTTACAAACAGAATTTCACAATTCAAAATTTACATCAAAAGTTAGCTTAGTCTACCTCATTCTTTATTTCCCAGCCCGTAATAAACCTTTCAATGATCTGTGGGAGATTTAACATTAGCTAATGAATCTAAAATCAAAATATTTTTCAGTGAATAACATCCCAAAGAATAGAATTTAGAATAGTAAAAATAATAAACTCAAACAATTATGTAAAATAATTGAAAAGAATATAATAAACTTAATAAATCTGTAAATCTTAATCATAACCATAAAATGAGATTAAACTGAAAATAGCTTTATTCTATCATGCTTGAGAAAAACAAATTATCCATATGTAAATTGAAGTAGTGCACTTATTAACTAAAATCATTGAAATTTCAAACACACCAGTTAGTCAAAAACTTTAGAATTTTTTGAGAACTTAATAGAACAGGTAACAAACATGAACACACAGTCCACGAGGGTAAAATAACCAAATAAGGCTTATGCCGCGAAGACAAATGTGGACACACAGTCCACGAGAGTAAGTAACCAAACACGACTCAAAGCCGTGAAAACAAACGCAGATGTAAAACCCACGGATATCAAACATGAGAACAAAGCTCATGAAAATCAAACTAGCTAGTCATCAATCATAACGCACTATAGGTTAACGAAACTACCATTAGCAGCAATGTTCTGCTTACAGTCATCTTAAAATCATGTTTCAAATATGCTAGAAAAACAATTATTACTGAAATAAAATTTTTACTTTCAATGCCAAGCTCGCATGGATTATTGTAAGTATGAATTTAATACTTGTCAAAATAAAATCTTGTAAATAATGTTCATTATTACATTTATTGGACAATCAAAATTTTCCAAAGCTAATCAAAATAATTTCATAAATTTTGAAAATAAGAATCTTATAAAAAAAAATTTACATGTACCTTTCACATCACATTTATTTTGTTGCAGTAATCTTATTTTTCACATGATAAAATAATTTAATTAATAATATAACCAAATTGTCATAATAATTAGAAATGATCTTCATAAAGACAAAGATGAAATCTTTCGATAAAAACTGTTATTAGTAAAATAACTGAGATGCCATTCATTTATTTGAAATTTTCTCAAAATATAAGGTCCTCCTCTTACCACATTAATCGATTTGTTCTCTTTCCAAACTTCCTATAAAATATATTAGGACCTTAATAAACTTCTAACAATGCTCAAAAACTCTCTTCCAACAATAACAGATCCTCTCTCTCTCTCTCTCTCTCTATATATATATATATATATATATATTTATATAATGACTATAAATTTAAAACTTTGGAACCAAGATTTACACAAAAGTTTCTTCATAGACATAACTAATTTTTCAATCTACTCAAAAGAACCTTGTAATATTCCAACTCTTATCACATAATTTATCAACAACCATCCATTTCCAAGAATTCACATAGTTACAAGCTAATGTCATATCTAAATTTCCTTTGCAACCTTCAAGAATATAAGTGTATAGATCAATAACACCCATACAAAACGTGCTCCTTAAAATAATCAATAAAATTTTAGATAATTATCAAAAATTAAGTAAAACTCTTTTAATAAGCATTTCATCGAATACCCTATAGGCATGAACCTTTGAACTAATGTCAACATCTTCCTCCTCAATTTCACTTCCCAAAAATTTATCAGCATCAATAATCAAATGAAGTTCAACTAAAACTCAAACCCACACGTCATCTTTTTGTTCTTAAAAAAAAACTTCAACTTAAGTCAGTTTCCCTTTTATACTCATAAACGATAGAACAAAAGTAAGAAGAATTTCACAGCCACAACCATTACAGCAAGCACAACCAGATGGAGGAGGGAAGAGAGGTGAGATTCACTAACCAGCAGAGCCACTGATGCCGAACCAGGAAGAGGAATAATCCGGCATTGAGAAGTGAAGCAAAACTCTGTTCTCACACTCACACAAACCAGTACCATGCAAAAAGAGGAGGGAGAAGATTGAAGCTTTTCCCTGGCCACATGAACACGTCGGTGACGTAACAGTGGAGAGGAGATTGAAGAATTGTCGCTGCGCCAAAGAAGAGAGGAAGAGACACTGACACGATGCAGGGGAGAGGGTGAATTCGTGTCTCTGACTTCAACAATGACAAATTCACAGCGATGTGCTGAACAGCGGGAAAGGAGGATAAAGAAGACAGAGATTGGCAGGAGTTTTTAGGTTTTAAGCTTCTCTTAATCTCCAGCTGGTTCGAAGGAATAGGGAGGAGGAACAAAGAATCTGGTTTTGCCACTTCTTTCTATCCTGATTGTAAAATGCCCGACAACACAAAAAGTAAAAAAATGAAAAGAGAGAAAAAAATCTGATGAAAAATTTAAATGACCAAAAAACCAAGCTCAAAGAAATGAAAGAGTGACAATTTAGTAATTTAATAATTATTGCATAATGTGAGACCCCACCACTTTGCACTTTTGCCATGATTCGTACAGTCTTGAAACTAATAACCAACGTAAATTCTTCTTGGCCTCAAATCTTCATTGTTGCATCACATGTAAAATGTTTATATTTAGTATCATAAAAGACCCAATTACCTCACTCTTATTATTTTTATATATATATATATATATATATATTACTTTAGTATTATAATTATTTAATTTAAATTTATGGGTCATTACAATTTATATAACAACTCTATCATGTAACAATTAAAATCAATTTTAAGTTCAACAAACATGAGAGTAATTAATGTCACAAAAAAATTAGCCAAGATCACTGATTATTATCAGACCTATGTTATTAACACACACACACGCATACAACAACATGAAAAAAAAAAACACTATAAAATTGTACATTAAAAAATTTTAAAAAAACCTCGCTGATTTGTTGCGACGACACTGGCGGCAAAGAAAAAAGAAAGCAGCGGCAAGACTGTGCTGCTTAAGACGAAATGCTCACTAGCGGCATAGTTTGAACCGATGCAACTGCAAGGAGTAGATTTATGGTGATGCTACACAGATCTGCGGCTTCATACAGTAGTAATGAGGGGGTTTCTATGGTTGACGGTGACGGCATTGAGGTGAGAACGACACGACGAGGACGAGATTTTTAAGAGAGAAGAAATTGGGGGGAGATGGGGCGAGACTTCAAAAATACGGTTCAAATGTGGGGGAGAGATGGGACACGACTTCTTAGTAATCATATATATATATATATATATATATAAAAGTGTTTTCTTAGAAAGCACTGCCATTCTTGGTAGGCGTGATCCATTGGACATAGATCCAATTTTTAAATTTTTTTGATTCGGTAGAATTTTTGAATTTATTCAAAAAAAAGATTCGAACATTTTAACAGTTTTAATTTCTAAGATCAGATAAGTTTTACGGTGTGAATCCTCATGTGTAGTATAGGAGAATCTATTCTCTTTCTTTTTTTTTTTAATGATCTTGGAGATTGTGTAATTAAGTTCCAGATTATCCCTTTCCTGCAACAAATCTTGGGGGAAAAGTTTTACTAAATTTATACCATCCGCTATTTCATATATAATTAAGGGTCGAACTATAGTGTGACTCTTTCAGAACGCTTAAAATAAAAGCACTTCAAAAGTATTTTATAGAAGCACTTTATAGCAAGTGTTCCTATATTTTAAGACTTTTAGAAGTGTTTATTTAATAAGCCCTCTTAAATAAAGTTTTTTTTTAATTTTTTTAAGACAATTTATTTGAGTGCTTTTTTAATAAGTGCTCTAAATGGTGATATTTTTTTTTTATTTTTTTGATAAGCAATAGGAGTGCTTGTTTAAATAAACGCTCAAACAGGTAACTTTTTTTGTTTATTCTTTTTTCACTTAATCATTGGAGTTCTTTCACATTAAGGTGTAAAGCCTTCATGAGCACTTTATGATAAAGCGCTTTTAAAGATATTTATTTTTTTAACTTTTTTTATTATTTAAAGGAGTGCTCGTCTTGATAGAGGTAATTTTTCAAAGGTTTTTTCATCCTTCATGAGCACTTTATGATACTGGAGTGCTTTTTTTTCCATAAGCTCTTTGAAAAATGCACTCCTAAAAATATATCATAAGTATTCAACTTAATTTGCCTGTCTATTTTTTTTTTGTCAAAATAACTTTGTCTCGATTAATATATACGTTTGACAAATTTTTGGCTATTATTGATTGATAGGGAAGTGGACAATTGTTTACGTCCTAATTTTTATAAAGAAATTGTAGAGAGTCAAGGAAAAAATGTAGTCGCTCACGAGTAGTTTCTCTTTGCCCAAACAAAAATTATTTACCATCCAGTCGAGCTGTTTAAATAGGCTTCAAGCCGATAACATATTGGATATCCGACTATCATAGCTGGCCCTGTTGAAATGAAGATTAAAACAAAAAAAAAGTCTAATTGGATAAAACCCAACACCTTATAAACATGGGCGATTATCAAGCATTAACACATGCTTAATTATGTATTGAATGATTAGTTAACATAGCAACAGACAATTAATCTTCCTTTCTCATGTACCATCAACATATATTGACCAACTTTAGGCATTCATTTGATAAATCATCCATAATTCGTGTTGGCCTTTTTACCTCCCCATTTGACCACTCGCTATTCTGGTAATCAAAATAACAAAACTTTATGCTTGAAAAGGAAGCATCTTTGGGGCACTATGCCCACCACCATTCAATCACGCCTTTCTTCATTTGATTGGGAGAAACAAAGCTACAAGAAAGGAAAGAATTGGAGAGCGTCTTCTAAAGAAGGGAGTAGCGTGAACAAACAACTAGAGAAATGAAAAGACGAGAGAAGAGGGAGTGATGAAGGGGGAAAAACAATATAATAAAAGGAAAAATGACACAGTAGCAGTGGCTTGGATTTTTTTGGGGAGAGAAAGAAGGTAGATGTGTATAGGTATCGGACAATTAAACAAAAAGCCTGGTATATGTGGATATATAACTCACGCACAATGGCAATTGTAAAATTTTAGGTTTATAATCATTTGGAGTCTCTTTAACCTGCATTTTTGAAACGTCATTTTCAACATTAATATTAGAAAAAGCATATCTCCAGGTCCTTATAGTTTGCTTCAATTTTTATTCTAGGTCCCTATAATTTTACTTGTTAGAATTGGGCCCCTTTATTTTTACATGTTAAGCCTATTAGCCCTTAGACTATTATCACCGTCAGAAATGGATGAGCTAGCTAACGGAGAAAGGCTTGAGTCCTTAGTCATTCTCCATGAGATCTCCACATAGATCAACTTGATTCTTCAAAAAAGTTTGGCTTTTGGTGTTTGCATTCCAAGCTCGCTGACCTCCATCTCAAAAAACACAGAATCCCTCTCCCTTGATCATATTCCAATTTCCAACACTTACCCTACCATTGAGCATTGAGCATCCGGCAAATATGCTGGGAAAAAAGTCATAATTCATCTGCATGGAAGGGAAATCGATGATCGAGAGCTTGACAACTTATCATTACGTTGGTTAACGTCCGAAATTTTTGAAATCCCAATTGTTTCTTCGGTTCATGTCCATCTATTTTCCTTTTTCATTTTCGTACTTTTTCACCCAATATTTTCACTGACCTAGTGCCTCCCTCCCTTTTTATCAATTAAGGTTTATTTATCATTTATGGAATATTTTTTGTACGGTTCACTTTTTTCTTTCCCAATTAAAGTCTAACTTTATTGGGTGTAGTTTTCTTTTTTTTTTCCCTTTTCATTAGTAATTAAAAAAAAAACTGCTAGAAGAGAAGCAGTGGTATAAATTACAGCTGAGTTCGAGAGAGAATCAGATACGGGAGTATAAAATTGGGTGTTGCTTTACATTTTTTCACTGTCAAAAACTCTGAACCACCAATGACCTTGCAAGCTGCACCCTCCATGTGAGCATTTAGAGCAATTTAAGACTCTTTTGGTTTCCTGCCTTGGTTTCTTTAGCTTTGTCTATGTTAGAGGGGATTTCAATCTAAGCTACTTCTCATTTCTCTCTGTTTTTTGGATTTCAAATTCAAATTTTAAATTCCAAGTCCCAGTCTAGTTTCATTATCTTTCTCCAAATTCTTCTTCTCTCAGCACGTATCATCTCTCTCTCGCCCCTTCTCTTTCTTCTTGTTTTCTACTCTCATCCACTTTACAAGTAATGGAGGAAAATCAGGAGGCATCCAGGGCTTCTCTTCTTTATATTTCCTCAATAGACTCCTTTTATTTTTTTCTGAAAATCTAATCTAAAGTGTTTAAATATGCAATAAAGAAGTGGGAACACACAGGGAAATTGAGGTGCTTTTCTTTTCTTGGATCTTTCTTATGTGTCTTCTAGCAAAATACGATATCACCTTAAACATTTCTCTTAATTGAATGGTAGAGATTTTATTTTCTTTGTGTGTCTCGATTAACAGGCTTACTCAATTGCAGCTGAAGTTTTGTGATATCTACAGGTTAGATGAAGATCTGGCAACATATGATGGTATGGTGAACATTTTCTGATGATGGAAGACCCATTGCATCTTCAATGAAAAATCTATTTAGCAGTGTACATAGTGAACAGTGTGGCCAAGTTAGACAGAACTCAGATGACTCTCTCTTAAAAGGTGACTAAGGAAGTTTATTGGAATCTTGCTGCCCTTTTTGGGTAAGCACTAATATCATCAATCCCTCCCTCCCTTCATCTTCAACAATTCTAATATGGATGATGACAATGATGAGAAATAATACAGAATGAGGTCCCAATAGGAAGACATGGGACATCAAGAAGCTAAGGTCTCTGTTGCTCTTAATGAAATTAGTATTTATTCATATGTTGAGGTGTACTGATCTTGAATACTCACTATCAATTATTTTCCTTAGAGGTAGTTGCGGACCTTATAATGGAACACTTTTGTATGTGTGGGTTCTATACAAATCATTTAGAAGCTTAAAGGTGAATTTGTAAGTCAACAAACGTATAGCTGTAAGGTTTGCTGTATCACTCTATCTGCATAATTGATGGGAAGACGATGAAAAAAAAAGTTGCCTTTAGTATCATACCGTATGATTCTTATTTCAAGACAAGAAAATTAAGTTGGATACAGCTGTGTGTTGAAGCTTTTGGCTATGCCCTATTAATTTTGGGATATGTTAATGTTATTTAGATTCTTGGATTCTAAAGAAACTAACACAAGGTATATCCTCCATGGTATGTCGGTGTTGGGTTCCATATGCTCTAGCATCTGGACGGATAATTCAGTTTATTACTTATTTTATTCATCATCCCTCTGGCAACAATTTACAAAGGTGAATTGATTGAAAAAACTGTATGGATATAATTAGATATCAAAACCTTCCCAATTATATGTGAATGTGATTTAGGAAGTAAAGGAGAAAGTCAGCAGTATCAATAGCCATGTGCTCAAAGCTCTACTTAGTTGTTCACGATGTCTGATGTATGACTTCATCAGTTTAACACTAAAAGAGTTAATTACTATTGATGCTTGTTTCATCCTTCATATTCAAATTAAAAAATCATTTCATGAATTCATGGGAGCTAAATTCAACAACATTAAATCTATAACCTATCTTTTTATAACAATTTTATCTTATATGTACATTACACAGGGTAGGAATGAGAGTAGTGAGGCTTGAGACGGTTATAAAATGAAGGTAGGAGAGCAGGCATATGCGTCCATAGACTTGCTTTCCATGTGAGTTCTCACATAAGGTTGAGTTATTGTTGAAAAATATTACAACTCTTGACCTAGAGTTTAAGACTTTTGCAGTTGAGTCCTTTTTCTAGGTTCGCGTTTTAGAGAAATTCAGCTTCTAGGTCTTAAGGTATGTGCTCTAATCTTAATTTAGCTTTTACATAATTGAGTTAGTGATGCTTACAATTATGTAACGAATTCTATAAGTGTACGGGTCATAAAAATAGTATGTAATAAATCAAAGTCGGTTCCATAAAGAATCAAGTTAATTGATAATTAGGCAATAAATTCTCCATTTTCACTTAAGTCAAGCAAAAAAAAAATTTAAATTTGATATTTGCAAAATAAGAAATTGAAATTATATGAATGCACTAAAATTAAAATTCCAACAACTACAAATAATCAAGGCAATCTAGGGTTGCTAATCCCTTCTTCAATTCATAGAGTATGTAGTTAGCCAAATAAATTCATTTGGTATTAATTTGTTAATCTAGAGTATTAATAGGAATAATTATGTTTCAATTAATTACACCATTGTCTTGAATTAATATGCTATTCCTAACACAATTATCCAAGAGGCAAAAATGCATAAATCCACTCTAATATGATTATATGGGTTCAATAGGTATATTCCTATCTTATTGGCAAATTAGAATAAATTCTAATTCCACATTACTCAATCTCATAGTTAAATTTAGATTTTCCTCTTCCAAAGCACAACCTAAACCCCCCAAATTCACACTCAATGGTGATCAAGTATTAAGTAGACAAATAAGCACAAGATTAAGTAAGAAAAATTAATATTAAGCTCAAATAAATGGTCCAAACATGCTCTAATTTAAGAATCTGTTCACAGCTACCTTAGATTAAGAGAAAATCAGCCACACATGGCTTCCATAATAGAAAAATTAGTGATATGTACGGCAAAGTAAAGAAAAGAAGGAGAAGAAAAGCTTAATCAAAGCAATTCTGAGCGAAACCCTTAATTTTTACTAAACCCAAGTTTTTCCAACCCTTCTTTGGCTCTTTTCTCTCTTCCTGAATGTTTTGTTGCTGCTGGAGGCGAATAATGGTCTAAAATGAGGTGCCCAAGCTCTAAAAATTCATTGAGAATTAAAATTGTATATTTTACTAAAATCGCGCTTTATTGTAACGAAACATATTTTCGCTGCAACAAACATGACCTGTTCAAATTTTCTTTTCAAATTTAATTCCTTTGACTTAGGCTTCAAATTCTTCTTTGGGCCCCTAAATTGAGCCTCTCTACATGCATAAAACTTAAAATAAATGATAGAATTGGTCTACTAACTTCTAACATATTTTTTGCAATGACCTGAAATTTTAAAAAAATATATATGTAAAAAAATTCCAAATTATATCTTATTTAAATTATTTTATGAAAAATGAAAAGTGGTGACTTAGTGAAATTAATGCTAATACTTTACTTGAAGATCCAGTGTTTGAATTCTCTTGAGTAATGGGTTAATTTTATTTAGTTTACAATTATGAAAAATTTGCCAAAAATATTCGTGTCTTCTATGTAATTAGAGAAAAATATTGTGCCCTCTCTTGTAATTTTACAATTTTCTAATATTCAGATTTTTGTTCTTCATTGTCAGTCAGAAGCATGCACCTGAAGAGAAAAAGATAATTCTGGACCCTTCGAATCAATTTGCTTGGTCGTTGCTGTCTCCCTTCATTCCTCTTCAATTTTTCCGGTGGTCTCTCGTTGTTGTGCCTCCGGTCAAGCCTTTCCCCTCTCTTTTCCTCCTTCCATCAACATTCTCCATCACTGGTTCAATCTTCTTTTCTTGCTCTGTAATTTTCGTTGCTGTGGAGTGCGTGGCTGTACATCCTGAGGGCTTCTCTACCATTTTTCCTCGGCCATCAACGTGTTTAGGAAGGTCAGTATATGCATTCAGTCTTCATCTTCTCTCCCTCATCAGCTGCTGGACATTGCGTGCGTGCATAAGATTGGTGAGGAGAGAGAAAATTTGATTCAACCATTTCTTCATCTTTACTCTGCGCTTCGTCTCTTCCCTCTCATTTCTGGTGATTACCAGCGGAAGTGGAACCTCATTACAGCTATGCATAGTCCAGGTTCTCCATCGTGTTTCCCATCCCTGTTTACCTTCTTTAGTTGCTGCTCTGTTCTCAAGTTTTGTGTTCAGGTCGCTGATGGGTGTGAGAAACCAAATTGCAAGAGCTGGTGGTGCTGTCGCAAGTTTGGACGTGTGCTGCTGATTCGGTTTCTTTCCTTTCTTGTGAGCTGTGTTTAGTTTCCTACTTCCCTGTTCAGCCATTGAAGCTATTCCCTCCCTCCTTGCTTTCTTCCATGGAGATCTAAGTTGTTGCTTTACTTTCTTCTCTGTCCCTGACTGCACCGAACAGAGGTAGGAGATTCGGGTTCTTTCTTCTTGATTATTTTTGTGCTTGTGAATATGGTCTGCTATTGATGTGCGTGAGAGTGTGGCTTGCCTGTGTTTGCGTGAATAAATTATAGAATTTGTGTTCTGTGCTGCCGTGCTATTATATGGAAGAGACAATTCAAATATGGAGTCAAAACTTATCTTAAAACTTGATAATGATATAATTTTTGGTTGAGTTAAATTAATTTGTTTGAAATGGTTAATGTTGAAGCAATTGTTAGAGTGGAAGTGGAAGAGAAGAGCTTAGATGAAATACTTGAAAACTAGTGTTTATAAAATGTTTATTAAAATGCTTGTTAGAATAATTAAACTTAATTTTAAAATTTCATTAATTCTTGTGAAAAGTAAAGTTATTTTAGATGTTATAAATTTATAAATTTCATTTGAAAGTTGCAAAAAACATTTGACTATAAAATTAATAATATGTGATTATTGGATTTCTTGAAGCTCAATAGTTTGTTGAGAAAATGTTTAAATGATAGAGTTGTTATGAGGGAATTGGAAAGGATTTGTATTTGGTGCCTTGACAAAATACTAACGAGGAATATTTTCTTAGTGTAAAGCTTTGGTTTTATAGTTTCAAGGTTATTATAATTGCTTATTGGTGGGAATGTTAAAAAAAAAAGAATTATTATAATGGCTGAAAGTTGAATAAAATTTTAATATGATTTATAGGGTATTTGGAAGAAGAGAAATTTGATTAAAGCTGAGAGATGAAATTTGAATCCTGAGAATTTCAAGTGGATAGATCCCAACTAATTTTCTAAACAAATTTATTTTTACTAAAATATTACATTTTCATATAAACCATTTTAATGGTAACAATGAGATCATTGGCTATTTGATTTTTAAGTTACTTTCTTCTGTGAAACTCTCTTAGTTAATCAATAAATGCAAGATTGGACTTCAATTGTGAGATTTTATTTTGAAAATTATTGGATTGATACAGAAAATGATTCATGCGAGTTCAATATTGAAAATGAAAATTTTATTTAATAGTGATTATTTTCTCGTATGTTTGAAATTGGTTTTAAAAGGGACTTTATACAGAACACTGGTCGCTAGCGGTACTTCTGTTAGCCCTTGGTGCACCGTGATCAATAACTAGCTAGTTTGATTTTTGTGAGCTTTGTTATCACGCTTGTTATTCATGGTCCTGTACTCACATTTGTTTCATGGTTTCTAGCCATGTTTGATTAGCATTACCCTCATGGACTATGTGTCCATGTTTGTTTCGTAGCTCAAGCTACATTTGATTACTTACCCTCATGGACTATGTGTTTACGTTTATTTTCATGGCTTCAAGCTGCATTTGGTTATTTACCCTTATGGACTATGTGTTCACGTTTGTTAATTGTTTTGATAAGTCTCTATAATTTTAAATCCAATTATTTGGTAATTTTATTTTCCATTGATTTTTATTTAGTAATTTGTTTATAAATATTTATTTCATTTATGTACTTTCTTGAAATCAAGTAATATTATCATTTGCTATGATATTTTAATAATTTAAGATTTTATTTGAAATTTTATAGAACCATTTCATTATTAAGTATTGTCTCTTTAATTTACATAATTATTTCAAACTTTTTGTTTTATTCATGTTCTATTATTTATTGTTGGGACGTTATTTATTGTAAAATTTTTGGTCTTAGATGCCCTAGTCGACGTCAATCCTCCTTTTGACCTCGAGAACTTATAGACATGCTGGATGAAGAACTAATTTCAAATTTTCCTTTTGATGTAACTATAAATGCTTATTGTTTTATTTTGAAGAAGTTTGATTAGGTGCTCCATATAGGCCATATATTTAGGGCTTCTATTGTAGTATATATGCTGTCTGTTGGTTAGAAGGAACTAAGCTCCTAATTGACATGATATTTTGTGAATGTTTTGGTATTGTAAAGATTCAGAAAATCCTATTTACGGAGGGGTTCTATCAAAATTCTTACAAAATTTTGAAACTTTATTATAATGACCAATATTAGAAATGTTAAAATTTCAATATAAACTTAATTATATTTTAGAAATGGAATGAATTTAAGATTAGAGGCTTATGAGGATCTATTATAAGGTTCATCTTTGGTGCCGATCACCTTTTATTTTTGGGACGTGACATTTTCAAGCCTATTTTTACATGCATTCATTCACTTAATCATATTTTGCTAACAAAATTCAAATAAATGACTTTCAATTACATTAAAAACACTAATAAATTTAATAAAATATTGAAAGTCATTAGTTAGGATGTCCAATCTAATTATAGGATAGGCAAGAGGACACTGGGGTAGTTTAGAAAGGTTAGAATTTAATTTTATACTTCTCTTTATGTTAAATTTAAATGCAGAATTTTATTTATAGTTTTAAGGATTTTTAGATAGGAATTCTAAATTGATTACTGGTAGGAGTCTTGGAGGTTCTCCACAAGAAAAGGGACTTGGAGTTCTTGCGTTGAACTCAAGCCTAGGTAATTATATTTCTGGTTATGTAAAATGCAGGAAGCAGTAGGTAGTCATTTTTTGTATAAATTAATAATGAATTGGACTAAAGACTATGCTTAGAGATAACAACTTTCAAAATTTAAAACTCAATCTAATGAAGAAAAACTCTAAGAAATAGTTATCAGAATAATATGCTTTTTAAGTGATTAACAAGCTAATAATGGAAACTTCTTGTTGTTATTGCTATGACCTTTAGGATGTTGGATACTATAACTGAACATTTCAAACCAATCGTGGGTTGATTTTTACCACTGACATGTATATGAATTCTCTCAGTTATGTTAGCAAATTTTATTTTAAGTGATATCATATTGGAATTTGTTTTTCTTGATATATGTCTGTATGAAAACTGATGCGTAATTTGCTACTAGAGTTAAATTGGATGGGTATGCTATACTCTCATATAATTATAAACATAGACATATCATGAGGAAGCTGGTTGTTTTGGGAAAAATATGAGGAAATAAGATAAACAGTGATCACTTTTCTTTTCCACCCCCATATTGAGCTCATTGGAAGACGAACAGTGTGTGTATGTGTGTTGGTAGTTCAAAAATGAGAAATTAATCTCGCTTACACTAGTCTTTTCATAAGAAAGCTTCAACAGCACTTGAACAGTCTGATGGAAGAGTCCCTCTGTTATAGGCAACATACAGAATTTGCAAGGCATCGCAGACTCAAAATTAAGGAAACATCTGAATTCACTGGATTTATCCACAAGTCATATAGCATCAGATCATGACTAAACAATTAAATTATTAAAATAGCAAGCATACAAGCAATAATAAGAAGGAAAACAAAGCTCAAATCACCTACCGAAGCGAACTCATCGCCTGGAAGAATACCTCAATCTCCATCAGCTGAATGAAATTTTACATTTTACGCAGCAAAACATCTTATCAGATAAAACATCTTTACTTTTGACGCTCCTATTGAAAACAATTTGTGAACTCAACAAAATTCAAGTTGTGAATTCATATTCCTAAAATATAAACAAAAAACGCAAAACTCAGACACCAAATTTACCTAAGTTTGCAAGGCAAAGGGCGAGAACAAACTCAATGAAATTGTGACTTGAAATTTAAGAAATAGAGGAAGTGAGGGATCCAGATTGTGACTTAAAACACGTTACTGCATCAGATCTTCACCTAGTTGGTAGGGGCAACAAGTTCAAATTTGGAGTAGAGGAAATACAAGGTCCCATTTACGCTTTAGAAATGAAAATGAAAAATGTAGAGAAAGACTTATGGAATAGCAGAATCGTTGTCGGTGGAGAGGGCAGACAAAGAAGGTGAAGCCGGCGAGCTTCAACTCAGCAAAGAGGATGAGACAGAGAACGCTGCAAAGAGTAGGGTTTACGTGTGAGGAGCGTCTCGAAAAACCTACCCAGATCTTATAAAAATTAATTAGAAAGAAAAAGTAAGGTAACGCTTAGTTTAGAATGAAACGCAACTTGTTTCATGATTTTTTTTTTCTTTTTAAAGGAAGAACCAATTCCATCATGCTTTTCAATTTATTTTAAATATTATTTTAAACAAATTCCTTAACCGTTGTCGGTGGAGTAGCATTTTAAGCCCCTAATCTCTAAAACAGAAACTATAATTAAAAAAGTAAATAACCAAACAATAAAAAAATATAACTATATAAATATAAATAAAATAATTGTCATAATAATAATAATAATAATAATAATAATAATAATAATAATAAATGAATATCCTAGGCGGCGTTTCTTGACTCTAAAATGCCACCTAAGTTTACTTAAATAAAATATTCTTTTAAAAATAATATTTTATGTAAAACATATAAATATAAATAAAATAAATAGAAAGACAATAATAACATATTAAAAAACACTTATGTGGTTTTTTGATTATGCAACGCCACCTTAGTGCATCTGAATAAAATATTATTTTAAAAATAATATTTAAAATAAATTAAATAAGCATACAAATAAAACATCTTTAGGCGCCACCGGATATTTAAAAAATATTATTTTAAAGATAATATTTGACATAAAATAAATATCTTAAGGCCGAAAAAAGGAAAAATATATAAATATATTTGCAATAACAATAACTCTTAATATTTTTTCCAACCAATCGCAATATTTTTGATTAAATATAATTCAATTATTTTATTTTTAATCAAGAAAAATAGTTATATCAATAATAAAAATAAGTACAATAATAAAAAAATTTAATTCTTAACAAAGTAGAAAGGTGGCATTTTCGAGCTCAAGTAAATCCAGTTGTTTGCTTTTAATTATCAAATAATAATTATAATTAATTACAAATACTAATTAAATATTTATAATAAAATAATTATCTAATTTGATAAAAATACATATATACTTTTAAACTAATCCTATTTTTTTATATTTATTTCTATTAAATACCCTACAATAAATATAAAGTTATTATCAATAGAGGAACTTAAAAAAAAGGTAATAATTTCACCTTAAAAGATTAAAAATTTCTTACATTTTTAAACACCCAACTCTTTAAAAAATGTCTTATATTTTTGAATGGAGGGAGTAAATAACAATGAATTAAAGATGTAATATTTTCAAGCTCTAGAAACACCATTTCTATGCTTTTAATAATTAAATACTAATTAAATATTTATAATAAAATAATTATTTAATCTAATAAAACAAAATGCATAATTAATGACAAAGTAGAGAGGTGGTGATTACTAGATTTGGAAATGCCACGTCTATGCTTTTTATTATTAAATAATATTATATATTAGTTTAATATTTATTACATTATGATAATAAAATATTAATTTAATATGATAAAATAAAGTACTAATTTTATAACAAAGAAGAAAGGTGGTGTTTACAAGCTCAGAAAATACCATCTCTTTGATTTTAATTATTAAGTAATATATATTATTTAATAAAGTAGAGAGTAGGCATTTCCAAACTCAAGAAATGCTACCTCTCTAACTTTAATTATTAAATAATTATAATTATTAATTATTAATATTAATTAAATATTTATAATAAAATAATTGTTCAATTGATAAAAAAATAAATAATTAATAACAACTAGAGAGGTGGTGATTACTAGTTTTGGAAAAGCCACTTTTCTTCTGTTTGTTATTAATAATATTATATATTAGTTATTAATATTTATTAAATCATTATAATAAAATATTAATTTAATAACAAAGCAAAGTGGCATTTTTCAACCTCAAGAAACCCCACCTCTTATTTTAATTATTAAATTATTATTAATTATTAACACTAATTAAATAATTATGATAAAATAATTATTTAATCTAACAAAATAAAATTAATTAATTAATTAATTAATAACAAAGTAATGAGGTAACTTTTTATTACCAAAATGTCACTTAATTATTGAGTAACAAAAAGATGTGGCATTTCTTGTAACAAACAACATTACCTCTTGTTATTTTACAAAATACTTTATAAACAGTGGCATTTGAAATAAGAAATATCACCTAAGGTCTTTTGCTTTAATTTTAGTGGCTTTTTCTTTTTTGTTGTTGTAAAATGCATGCCACTAAATCCCATTTCTGTACATGAATCATAGGGTTAGAGTTTGATTAGAGATAATTAATGATGTTCAATAGTGCTAATTGTAGATTAATTACTCTTTGGGTTGGAGCTCTTGAGCTTGTTAGAGGCTCCACTTGCGATTCAAGGGTACTTTTGGTTTGGAAAAACCAAAAGTTGAGGTAACTTGAAACTTAAATTCTTATATATATATATATATATATTTATTGGTTATCTTTGATTTATAAGTTTTACAAATTGATTAGCATGTATTTGATATAAAAATTTCTACGTACAGTTATGTTTTAGAAAATATATGTAAAGTGGTTGAATATGGTATGAAATATTGTTAAATGGTTTTTGATGCTTCTAAATGTGAAACTCAATCATATTGGTTGATATAATATGAAATTGATCATGAAAATATGCCAATATGCCTTATGAGCATAAATTGTAATAGGTATAATTAGGGACGAATCTCGAAGGGGCAGGGGGGCCATTGCCCCGCCACCCTCCAATCACTCTTTGAAAAAAATTAGAAGTTTTACTTACAAAAAACATTAAAATAGATGTTAGCCCCTCACTTCATGTTGTATTTTCAATTTTGCCCCCCATTACATTGGTTCGTGGATTCATCACTGGGGCATAATCATGAATCGATGGGAGTTCACCTTAGGGAGACCAAAAAATTATAAATTCACATGATAGGCCTCTATCAAGAGTGGAGCCTGGTGGTTGGCAAAATTAGATTTCAAGGGTTTAATATTGTCATCATCGTTTAAGAAGTGGCATGGTTCAGGCAAATGCTTAGTATTATAAGTTCCTACTACACAAATCAAGATAATTATTATGCAATTTATACATTGTAAGACTAAGAGATTAAATTGAAATTATATTTCTTTGAATAACCAAAATACTTTTCATTTATTTTTTTTAATTCCATCAACCACCTTTATTAGAGCAATAATTTGAGTTATGTTAGTGGCAACATGTTTGAATACATCCCTTCTGTTGATGGTGTTGTTTTTTTTAAGTTTTTTTCAAAATACAAAATTATAAAGTACAATATATATAATTAAAAGTATCTCTACTAACATGATTTTTTGATATTGTTGTCATTATATTGAATATTTATTAATACATGAAAAAAGTGGTTAAATTTGTGATTGTCGATCTTATGTAGTAGATATTACATAATTGGGATGATGAAAACGCCATGAAAATACTAAGCAAATGTAAAGAAGAAATCTCAAAGAAAGGAAAAAGGAGGGAAGGAGATAATCATAGATCCAGTGATAAAGGGGAAGGAAGATAAGCATGAAAAATGACATGAGCGAAACTCTTGTTTGCCATTATGACGGAGCAACTACAATGGAAAAGAGAGAATTGAAGAAGAATGGAAGAAACTAACGGTAATTTTTAATTGGGTCCTTATTTGTAATTTTTTGTATCATTTTGCATAATATTTTAGATATTTTATGTAATTTTCTGATCAACTAACTACTATCAAAGTCAAATTTATTAATGGTAAGGATAACATTGTGCCATTTAAAATAAAAAGAAGAAGAAAGACATAGTATCAAAAATAAGTTTAAGGTCTTGAACATTTTTAAACCTGTAATTTAAGAGGGAAACTGCCCTTAATCCTTTATTTTTTTTAATATTTTTTTTGCAATATATAATAAAGACATATCAATGACTTGGTAGTTATATTTTTTAGGTGAACCAAAAGGTCATGGGTTCAAACCTCCTTTGATCACCTTCGAGCATTTATTCTATTAGCAACAGTGGTCTGATCATCAAACATTTTAGGACTATTGTCGATGGTTGTTTGGTCATTGCAGCTTCAATTAATGGCTAGCAGTGGGGCACCAATGACCGTGGTTGGTGATTTTTTTAAATAAATAAAGGACATTTTAGTTATTCCCTTTACAATATAATTTCAATTTAGTACCTTGATTATCTTACAGTGTAATTTACAATGATTAAATCTTGATTTGAAATAAAGCTTCTGCAATGGTCCTTGACCGAAATTCTGCTAATTTATTCCCCTTGCAAACAAGTATATATCAAACAACAACCGTAATGCATGCATAGGCATGGCTCCGTATTGTTGCATAATCAAATATAAAAATATAAAACTTTAAAGTCTAAATATATTTGCCAATACGTTTCAAACCAAATATTGATTAATTAAGGATAAGCTTCAATAATTGACCTAAACCCGAAAAGAGGAGCAACCTTGTGATGTTTGAAGCCTGCAGAGACAAGAAGTTTCTTCCACTCTTCTTCAGTTCTCTCTTTTCCATTGAAGTTACTCATCATCATAATGTCAAACAAGAGTTTCACTTCTGTCATTTCATGCTCATCTTCCTTCTCCTTTATCACTGCATCTATGATTATCACCTTCCCTCCTCCTCCTTTCTTTGAGATTGCTTCCTTACAATTGTTCAGTATCTTCATGGCGTTTTCATCATCCCAATTATGTAATATCCACTGCACAAAATTGACAACCTCAAATTTTACCACCTTTTTCGTGTAACAATAGACATAACATATTGATAAATTAGTAGAGAGACTCGTAATTGTACTTAATAATATTTGAATTTGACTTGACATATCAAATATGGGATAATCACAGAACACATCTAATTCATTCTAAGTGCATGCATAAGAAAGGAATTGGGAAAATTTCAACATAGGACCATTGATGTGGTATTATTTCAAACCAAGTCCAAGGAATTTTGAAAATTCACTACCGGACAAATGCACTAAATTAAAAATAAATTTTAAAGGGAAATGACTACAATACCCTTTATATTTTTAATAAATATTCAATATATCAACGTTAATGTCAATCAATCACATTAGTAGAGACGCTTTTAATTTTACTTGATGATAGTTGAATTTGACTTAACATATCAAATATGGGATGATCATAGAAAACACATAATTCTATGTGAATGCATCAGTAAAGGAATTCTGGAAAATAACTTGCCTTCAATAGAACCACATCAGCAGAAGGGATGGATTCAAACATGCTCCCACCAACATAACTCAAGTTGTTGCTCCCTGAACAGTTTTCCACAACTTGAGGAAGATCAAACACTATGCATTTCAGATTAGGGTATGCTTCAGAGATGATTTTGCACGTGATACCTGTGCCGCCTCCTACATCAACTATGGATTCCAATCCTTTGAAGATTGACTTACAGTCTTTAAGTGCCATGTTGATCATCTGCGAATCACTTGCCATGGCTTCATTGAAAGACTTCATTTTCTGAGGATCACCTCCAAGCATGTCCCAAGGTCCTACACCAAAGGCACTCTCAGTGGTCGTCTTCTCATCCCCTTTGAACCACCTTCCCAGAAAATCAAATGAAGCAGTGAAATTAGCATGAAAAGACCCTAACACCATTGGTGTTAAATTAGGTTCATGCCTTTGACAAGAAACTTAGAAGAAGGAGTGAGAGTGTATGCCATCTTTTCTCCATCGTCTTCCCTGTTAACTTTGGTTCTGATAAGAAGCCATCATGAACTAGGAATCGAACAAGCCTCTCTACACTTGCAGTTTTGGTTGGGTGAACTTGAAGTTTGGAGATCAACAGAGGAAGACTAATAGGTTGGCCATGGTTGTGGATTATGTCTGGGATGCTCAGCTCAATGGCACACTTGAGAATTATTCGACTAATGTGGCCAAAAATGTGTTTATACAAGTGAGCTTGAGCTTGAAAGAACTCACTTGTAGGGTTGGCTTCCATAATTGAGCCCATAACTATATGGCGATTTCTTTGAGCTTTGAAAGAACTCGCTGTGCTGTTTCAATGGCCATTGGCTTCAATGAATATATAGAGGTAGATTGACAAAGAAAAGTCAGAAATGGCGAGTTGAGTTAATAAATCAAATACCTCCTTTATGAATTCACACGTATTGAATTTAATTCATGGGTCCATTATTTTTGTCTGTTACTATTTTCTGGACGACATGCGGCAAATTATTCCAATTAGTCATTATCCATCCATCTATCTATCTAGATATATATATATACCTCACTTAATTCAAATGAAGAAATTTCAATTTATTAGTTCCATATCGTAATTCAACTATCTTCGCTCGAAAATAATACTTTAATCCTTTGAAATAGATTTTGAATTTTTGTTTCAGTCGCTGAGATGAATTATAAACGACTTATTCTTAATATTTTTTGAACTGGTATTGTGAATTATGAATTATGAATTAAACATGTTGGCATAATTTTATCAAACTGAATTTCCAGCATGCCAACCTATTCATGTGTTGCGGACAATGCAACTTATCTCAAATTGCATACAATCTGTGAAAAGTATAAGGATGATAAATCATCAAATATGATAAACCAGATTCAGTGAAATTATCAGGCAAAATGTACTAAAATAATCCATAAAGAAAAAAAATATTCCCATTTAGGAATACATATATATATATATATATATGTAGTGAATTAATAGTATCACTTTATTCTATTTTTGTAAATTATATTTTGAGTTGAACAATCAATGTAACTATCCCGTATCGTTTGCCTAATACATAAGATTGTTTCAAAAACATGCAACAGACCAGTTAAATAATGAAACTCAAACAAAAAGCCAATAAAATCAGGAATGGAAGGAAAAATGTTTTAATTTTATGCTATTAGCAATAAATTGATACTTCCACGATAATCGAATTGTGCAAGAAAATTAAAAAGATCACTATGAAATCCTTATAATTTGTAAAGTGTATTTAATGAGATTTATTGGTATGTAAAATTTTATCTAAAAGTGTTGTATATTTGGGACGGAAGGAGTACTTATTTATAAAAGAATATTAAAGAAAGAATACATGAGAAGAATAATATTAGAAAAATATCACTATGAAATCCTTATTTTTCTCAATGTCTCTTATATTTTGAAATATTAAATTTTTTAAGAAATGTCTTATAATTTGAAATGGATGAAGCATTAATCAAGCATTTGATTATTCTGAAGTCAAAAATAGCTCTCATAGCACACACCTTCTTTTGCCAGTCAAAAAGTTTGAATCTTCCGCTAATAAAGTTTGATCATCCTAAAGTGAAGTTTCTTTTGCCATTTTTTATTTAAAGGTTAGTGATCTCCTTCCACTCATCACAATCATTGGGAAGAATAATCTTTTCATATTTAAGTAAGCTATTATAGTATTATACAAATAGGAATTAATGGATTGATAAAGATACTTCTATTGGTGTGTAATATGAACTGGAATTCAACTGTATATGTTAAATGACGACTTACTTTTCAAATTTAAAAATAGTATAAGGTTGTCAGCAACATATATGTGTGTGTGTACACACAACAATAGGAAAAACTTACATGCGGTTCATATTTAACCATTAAATGTTGGCCCGGGGAGCATATCAAAATAGGGGAGAACACAGCTGGGACACCCAATGGTTTTAAGAAAACACATATAAATGAATATAACATTAAATCTTAATGCAAAACTTTAAGATATTAAATTTTGAGTCCTTTTCACTTATATTCCTCTTCTCTAATCAACCATATACGATACAAGACTTTTCTCCTATACCATGTCAAGCCAACTCATACTTGACATCTCAACATTAAATAACATTGCAGAATGTCTCCAAGAATTTTTATCAACAATTATTCAGTATATGGAATATTATGATTAATCCATATGAGAGTATTGTCGACACTAAACAAGGATATTACTATTCATTGCATGGGTTTTAAAATCAACAAGGTTGAACACCCAATCTTGTTAATGGAAGATATTATCGGCTTCTGTTCAACCTAGCTAGCCAACTGTTGAACAAAAAAAGGATAAAAAAAAAAAAAAGAGGCAAAATGGCTTAGTTTTGACATCGTCAAAAAAAAAAAAAAAAACACAACAATAGATTTATGTACTTCAATTGTTTTGTTACTAGTTCTTATAATTTTATTTTTTTTTGTTTTTATTCCTTTTAATTTGATCAGTATGTAATGCTGGTCTCTATAGTTTTTCTTTTCTAAATGCACAAAAACTTCATGAGTTGACACTGAAGTAGCTTTGCTAACCCCTTTCCTAACAGGGTTAAAATATTCTAATGACATGGAAATAAAATGAAAATGTATGATAAAAAATAAAAGGTAAATGGGAAAGAAGCTTTGTTTAGTATTTGGCTAAAAAAGAATGAGGGAGATGAATGTGAGGTTAAATACACGGTACCAAAAAGGTTAACAAAGTTAAATACATGCCAGTAAAATTAATGAAAATGTGATTAAAAATAAAAGGTAAATGGGAAAGAAGCTTTGTTTAGTATTTGGCTAAAAAAGAATGAGGGAGATGAATGTGAGGTTAAATACACGTTACCAAAAAGGTTAACAAATTTAAATACATGCTAGTAAAATTAAATTATTAGTGCAAGCCAGCTCATATTCACATGTATATTTTTAAAACTATAGGGACTAATCGTTTCAAATAGATCAAATTAAAAGGTTTGGGAATAATAAAATAGAACTAGAGGGAGGAAAATCAAAATGCAATCAAAGATACACCTATGTGGTTGGTAATTAATGTCTCAAATTTAACCCTTGTAGCTAAAAGTATCATATTGGTAGAGTTCCCCTCCCTCATTAAGTATGGATCTAACTTGAATCCAAATTAGTCAGTAGTTAGTTAATACCATATACACTATCTTGTCACAAGAAAATTAAAAATGAAATATCATGTTCATGAAAATTTTAGGGTTGGTAATAGGGATGTATATGAGTAGGATTGAGATAAGTTTTTAGTTGGATCTTAAAATAGCCTGATTCTCATGTTAGGTTGTTGTTTCAGGCTCAAAACCTGGCCTATGTTCAATTGACTTGATATTAGAACAAGCTAAATTGGATTAAATAAATGTATTTGTAGGGAGAATGACACAACAGGACCAAGGAAGGAAATTCATTAGTACAAATTAAGGGACCATGAATTCTTAAAATTATAGAGAAGAACTAAGGTTTTAAAAAGAAGTATATGGACAAATAACGTGCATAATTGGCGCTTACGTACGTAGCTTAAATAATGCAAATCATAGAAGATAGATATATAAGTTGTAAATCACATTTAGTTCTAATACCCCTAGTAATGGATGATCACAGTTAAGCTTAATACTAGTAGAGACACTTTATTACCCAAAGTAATAAAACATGAAAAGAATTAAGCATTCAAGAGAGTACGGGTATTGTCAAAAACACTACCCATAGATAAAGAAATAATATAAAATGCAAATCTAACGAAATTTGAGCAAGAGTTCAACACAAAGTTAGAAAGATAAAGAAAATTTCCATAATATAGGGGGAGAACAAATAAAATTTAAAAGAACGAAAATTATAAAACAAATGGATACCATGGTTAGTGATTAACTTTCCAGTTGCCAGAAAAATTGTGGAAGACACCTTTCTGGATTTACCATTGCCGTTTGCATCTATCTTGTTTTGTTTCAATAATTTGATAATTGTAAAATTTTGAAAGCCAAACCCACGTTAGGAATCACACGGGAGTTCAAACGCCCACCTTTTTAAGTCATTCTATATGGAAGTGATCATACCCCTTTTCTTGGAACACATAAATGTATTATACGACCAATTTTCCGAATTATTCATACCCTGATGACAGACATTTTGACATTCTCAAGTCATTTAAACATATTTTTCATCCAGTCTATTGTTTAACATATCGACACCATGTGCTTGGAACACAAATATATCACAAAAACTGTTTTCTGAATTATTCATCAATTATAGCAACGTGTAACTGTACCACATAAGCCCAATTGAGGGTTGGAGGGAGAGACATGATTACATGCCGATATGTATAATCTGGGTTTAGGAAGAAGTAGATCATCTAACTCCAAAAATTTAACAGAGAATGATGGCTTCACTTGGACAGGTAAAACACACAGTAGAGTAGGAGAGGTGAAAAGATAGAGGTGGTAGACAAGGCTGCACGGGGCTCAAGATTTACCAGCTTTTTTTAAAAAGAGTTTGGAAGGATATAGAGGTAGTTTTGAAATTTAAGAGAAGGGGAGAAGAGGGAGTTTTTTGTGGGGCCAAGCACGTAGACTGAAATAAGCCACAATTTTTTATTTTTAGCCATGGCTTTCTGAATAGTACTATTTGCGCTATGAACAATATTATGAGTCAAAAGCCATGCTTAGCCACTTTCAGGATTTGGCTTCATCTATTTTATTATTTATGATATATATTGATGATGATGAATTGATGAATTGATATTGATTTCGTTATATATGATATATTGATTGATTCATTTTTAATTATAATTTTAATTTTTGAAATATTTAATTTCTTTAATTTTCTGGTCAGCTATATACGTGTAACAAAGGGGAAATATTTTAATTAACTACAACACATTACAATCATCACCTTCTCATGACCACTGTCCATTGCCACTCTTCCTTCCATTTTTAAATTAATCAAACAACCAATTTTAATTTGTAAATGTCAAGTGTCAAATTTTCATTAAGCGTGGCAATAAAAATAGTAGGTGGCAATTTCTCATTACCCCCACTAATTACTCATCTCCCTCATTTTCTAAAATATTATATGCCTTTAATATTAACATCGTTTCATCTTGAATAAGACCACCGCCACTTCCTTCCTCTTCATTTATTTAGTTAAATTATTTTCTTTTAAAAAAGGAAGATTAGGTGCCAAGCCATGAATTAGAGGTGGTATATATTGTATTAGTGCCAAATAATGGAGAGATAAGAGGGTGATGAGGATTACTTCTCTTGCTCTATTTAAAAGGTAGTGATCAGCATTTTGACAGCTCATTGGCAACTCTCCAAAACCGAAAGAGAGAGGAAGAGAGAAACGGTAAGAGAGGAAAAGAAGAGGGAGTTTGGGTCATCAATCTCAAGAGCAAGAAAACTAAATTGTTTATTGTTCTAGCTAGGAATTAAGGTAGCAGCTTATACTTTGCTTGATTTACTCCATCGGATCATAATATAAGTTATACTTATCTAAGTCATGGCTTGCAAATAATATTTGTTAGAACCTTAAAAATATTCATATCTTTTCATTTATACCCTCATTAAATACCTTATATAAAAATCTTGATAATAATAATTAAAATTTCAATGCATGATTTTTTTTAAAAAAAATAATAAATGAAGTAGGTGTATAGTTGGAAAAAGAAATATAAAAGTTATCAAATGTTCCATATTTTAGATCATGTAAAGTTTTTAGAAAATACCTTATATTGGGGTCTGGAGGGAGTATGATTAGTTTACTTTAATATATTGATATGTTCTTGAATTTATTCCGTGTTCTTGTTACTGGAAATTAAAGTCTGACCAAAATATTCCTTCAAGTTATATGATTGCATGTGGTTCCAAAGTGAAGGAGTGAACTTTGCTACTTGCTAGATTGCTTGCTTTATGGTTGTTTTAATGTTTGGATGTTAATATATTTTGGGTAATGTTTTATATATCCTGTAAAGTATAAGTTTACTACTGAGATTATCATAATCTCATTCCCCAAGACATTATCTAACATGCTAGGTCCAAGTTCTAGCAAAGGCAAAGCCAAAATAGTTGAAGATTAAGATGTGTGATGATTTTTGTGTTATTCTTGATGGATGTAATTTCGGCCAGAGCTTACATGCTATTTTTGTGATGATTTTGAAATGTTTTATGTGTATATGTTAGCTAGCTTTTAGTGTTAATGCATGTATAAATTCTCGATTCCTGTGGTTACTACAATCAAAGAAAAACGTTGGTTGTTTTGTTTGTAACAAAGTGCAGAAGAAAAACTAGGCGAGTACGTTTGAGTGAGTCAGTTTTCGTGGCTTCGGACTCGAGAAAAATCTGGAAATTTTATATAATATAATCGACATTTCAAGCTTTAAAATAAGCTTAGAATCACCCATCAAATTGATTCAGTAACACTCGAGTTATGATTTTACGAAAAAAGGTCAAAAATCTGGAAACTATGAGTTGCCATTGTTGAAAGAAAGTATTTTATAAATATTTCTATAACAAAGTAAACTCATTTAGCTTTACAACAAGTCAAGATTTACTCAAAAATGAGTTCTACAGAATTATTGGTAATTTCAAAATTACCCTTTATATTGTGGAACAAGAAAGGGAGTCAGCTGAAAATTTTAGTTGTACTAGTAATCTGTACAAAGTAGGCTGAGTTTTCACAAGCTTGATAATTTATTTTTATAAAGGATTAGTTATCTTCTCAAGAAGCCCAAGAATGTAATTTTTGAAGTTATAAAAATGTAGATATGAATTTTCTAAATTCAATTAATGGATTTCTGAAAGGCTCAAATAGCATGCATCTTTGAAATCTTAGTTTTGAGCTTCATTATATTGTCCAATATTTAGGGTAATGTTTTATAGTCATAAAGAACATATCATCCTTTAATCCAAGGCGAGTTGTACCATCAAAGGAGTTTATTGAATTAATTATGAATTTTCAATGTTATCTTATGAATGGTTAGCCCAATATAGCAAATTCGGTTTTAAAATTTAGCATCTACTACACTCTACCTGTAAATATATGTGAACCTAATATGGTTGGTAAGAGTGTGTAAAATCGGGATGTGACACATGGTGCTGCTTAAGGCAATATGAAGTACGTGCAAATTATGTAGAAGTTTCAGCATTGTCGTAATTGACTTGACAACAATCTTCTACAACGTATGTTTTTAAGTTTGAATAGAGTTAGTCTGTTGTTCAAGTATAGTTGAATTCCAATTCATATAAATGAAAATTAAATAACCGAATTTGACCTGTAATCAGTTAGTTGAATTGGAATTTTCTAACTACCAAAAAAAATAATAATTGAAAGTTATTATGCCAATCATCAATATCAATCACAGTTTAAAAAAGATCTATAACAAGTTGTACTGTTTTGAGATAATTAAATATAAAGTATGCCTACTACGTTTTAGGGTGAAACTGTGAATAGAGGAAGTTTAGCAAGTTAAGGTATGTGTGGAGAAAGTCTTCATTCAATACTGAATTCCGAAAATATGAATAAAAAACGTTTTTTTAATTGCATACAAGTGTACTCTCACATTAGAGGCAATACAATTTGAGACACAGTCAAATATTAAATGTGAACATCTTATCTCTTAGAGGGAATTGAACCTTAATTTATTATATTGTGAGGGATTAATTTCTTCTAATTGATCCAACTTTTTCTCCAACATATTAGTCAAAGTATCTGGATTGAAAAGTATTCATTCTTTATCTCCTCACCATGTCAATAAACAATTATGGATTATGTAAATATAGCAAAACATAATTAATAGAAAATAAAATAAAATAAAGTTTTCTGAATTAATACCAAATAAAATTAAATAATGTAAGCTAAAAATGATACCCTTAATTTTTAAAAAAATAATTAAAAATTTAACTAAATATTATAATAATGTAATAAATATTATCCACAGCTTGTCATTGTTAAAAAAATCGATGGCAAATTAATATACCAAACATGCAATTTAAAATTTGTAGGGGTCTTCCCATTTTCTAAGTCTTGATTTATTTTTAAAAATTCCTTCTTGACTTTCTTTAAAATTTTTCTAATAGGCCTAATTTTGGGGGCTTTTTCTTTTTCTTTCATTTCCCAAGAAAAGGGAGAATAACATTTAATTAATAAGGCTCTCGTAAGATAATTTATAATAATAAAAGCTCATCAATTTTGCATTGAATATTATATTGTAAAAATAAGTATATATTATTTTCTAAAAAATATAATAATCTAAGGTTTAGCTTTTAACAACAATATATACATGTTGTCAGTAGAAAATATTTGATATAAAATTGATGAGCCTTTGCGAATAAAACTTGTGTGTTCTTCAATTATATCTCTCTAAAAATATTTCTCTCTCTTGAAAGCCTCATTCTTTAATATCCTGTATCTATCATACTAAGATTTAAGTATGTTTTGCTTTTGTCTCTCTGAGGAACCTGTGCACTAGAAAGAATCTAATTGACAATCCATGTGTGTGAGCCCATGTCACTACATTTAGAGATTTATTGTTTAAAGTGTCATAGGGTTGAGGATCCTAAAATGGCCTGAAAGAGGCCTTGAGGCAATGGCAAAGCTAGGACCTGAAGCCAGGGAGTGCAACATAATTTAATTTAAAAATTACTAATTTTTTTAAAAACAATATAATTACATTAGGAATAAAATTGCAATAATATAAGTAGATTAATCATCATTTTTTTTAAAAAGATATTAAATTGGTTGATATGATCTTTTATGTAAAATATATTCTTGATATTTTATATTTATTATTAAAATGTTACATATTTAATAAGTTTTTAAGACCAATTATATTTTTTGGGTAAAAGTAAGACCAAAAATTTTTTATTTAGCCTAGAGGGTATAAAATCTTAATAGTAGAGGATACAAAGTTGCAAAATTTACATACACAACTTGTAATTTTTCTTAAAGTGAGTGAGTGCATTTGCCCACCATCATTACAGGGTAGCTCTGCCACTACTTTGAGGGGCCTTACATGGATCAATATATCCTATAGCATTGAGACACAAGGATTTTTGAGATTAGGCGCACATGAATCCCACCCCCTTGATGTGAAATTATAATTATAAAAAGTTAAAATTATAGTTATAAATTGCTAATGAAGTAGCTGTACATTAATTATAGGGGTATCTTTATCTTTGTAACTTAATTTTAAATTACACTCAAGTTCCAAGAGATATAGCTGTATTTTCAAATTTCACAGGATTTATTGGTGAATGAGTTTACTCCGCAAGGCCTAAAATTTTCCAAAACGTATATGATAAACTAATATCAATTTTTGATGCAATCTTTGGTTTCAATTTTAAAATTAGAATTTATGCTTAACTAAGAAGGGCTGGAATTTCGATAAATTTATTAAATTTTTTTGACAAAAAAAATAAACCCTTTAATATTTATATAGATAAATAGAATTAGAGTGAAAAATGTGATTTGTGATATGAAATCAAATTCCTGATTTTTATAATTTATTCAAATATTGACTAAGTAATGAATTAAGTCATCATATATTGTATGTTTATCATATTATCGCCAAAGCTAAAACCTTATGAAAAAATCAACATTTATTCTTGGGTTAATGAGCAAATAGGACTCTAAACTATTTCTCAAAAATTGCCATGAACCTTAAACTCTTAACATATACAAAATAAATTCTAAACTTTTAAATATATGGCAAAATAAACCCTGATCTTTAACTTTTTTAACATTGCTATTGGCGGGAACTGTAATAGTTAGGGTTAAATTTATAGAAAAAAGAAATCTTGAATAGTACCTACATGGATAGTAACGGCATTAAAAAGTTAGCGATCAGGGTTTATTTTACTATAAATTTAAAAGTTTAGAGGTTTATTTTGCACATTTTAAGAGTTTAGGTTCCAGGGCAATTTTCAAACAATATTTCAGGGTTCTATTTGCTCATTAAACTTCATTATTTATCTTCAGGCTTGTTAATAAGTTAATGGATTAATTATGCACATATAACAAAAAAATAATTAATAAAAATAAAATTTTTGTATTAATACTAAATTAAATTAATTAATAAAAATAAAAATTAATTTTCAATTTCTTATAATTTTTATCGGTTTTGAATTAGGTCCCTATGGGTTATAGTTTGTTTTCTTAATCAAACCCTTATAGTTTAATCGATTAAATATATTTATCCTTGAATGTTAAAATTAATACAGAATAATTATCCTTCTTAAAAAATAATTTTTAAATTTAATTTAAAAAATTTGTCCAGAAAAAAGAAAAAATTGTTTTAATACAATCTCTATATTTTTATAATATTTTTAATGAAAATTCAATATATAAAAAATTAATTTAGAAGACATAACCTAATTATATAGATTTTGAGCTATAAAAATTATATACTTAATTCTAAAGTTGTATAATCTTTCAATAATAATGTAAAAGTTCTTAATTTTATTTTTTAAAAGAAAATTACGGAAGTTTAACCCTTAAGATTATTTAATCAATTAAATTATAAAGATTTAATTAAAATAAAACAAATTATAGGGACCTAATTGAAAAGTGAGGAAAATTTAAAGGACCTACAGATTAGTTTTTCCTTTATAAAAACTAAAAATGATACTTTTAATTTTAAACAAAATAAGTAAAAAATTGATTTAAAATTATTAGAATTTAGTAAGTATCAGTGTATATTACATGTCACAATATTTTTTTTAAAAAAAATGGATGTTGAATTAAGACAAAATATGGCATTTGAAATTTGCAGGTTTCTTTTCATTGTCTGCGCCCAGATTTGTTTTAAAACTACTCCGTCTTGATCTTCTATAAATTCTTTTTTCCTTCTCCTAATTTTTAGGGCTTTTTCTTTATGTTTCATTGAACTGATCTGTTTTATCCTTTTGAAAATATGTTGATAAATTAGAAAATGCTAAATTCACAATCACATATGATGGGCTAGTTTGCCCAAATTAATTGTTCTACTCAAAATATAATTTATTACCTGTACTTTTTTTCTGTGTATATTCTTTTATTTTAATAATAATAATTAACTGAATTTGGTGCATATCATATGGTTGTTTGAGTTATATTACAGTATATTATAATTAGGCATGATTTCCTATATATTAAGCAAAATTTTAGGTTAACCACACTATTTAAAGCTCATAACATTATGATTCATTACAAATTTTATAGTTTATATTGATATTGATATTTATTGTCTTATCTCTATATAATCCTCTTTTATCTTAATTTAAGTTGGCTCTTTAGTCCACTTTTCTTAATTCATTAAATTTTACAATGTCACTTTAAATATCCACCATTTAAATTTCTAGTAAAAATAGTTTTAAACTGTAGAAACGTAAAAAAATAAAAAATTTGTGCTCGATCAACCTTTTAAAACTTGATAACGATTAAATTTTTAAAAAATAATATAAGTTATTTATATATAAAACGATTAAACTACATTGTTAGAGAAAGAGTGGGAGGAGGGGTATAAGGATTAATAAAAGTCATGGAAGCAATAAAAATGCAACTTTTCTTACTACTCTCAGTGGGGTGATTAGAAACAAACTAGGAGTCAATAATGAATAGAAAAGTCATCTGAGAAAAGTATAACTTTGTTTCTTACACAACTAGTTAAATATTTAAATTTTCTTAGTCAGTCTGCTCTATATGAGCATGAGCTTTCTGCGTGATTGCAATAGCACACAGGTGAGTTCTTTCAAGCTCAAATTGCAAGCTGAGCAAATAGATTTAGGAGAAAGAGCTCACCAAAATCAAAGAAATCACCATATACTACAATTTCGCCACTAAAGAATCATCACTATAACTATTGTCACTAATAATTTTTGATAGCAACAAATATTGTCACTGCCAAAGGTTTTTTGCTATTAAAAGTACTTTTAACGGTGATAAATGTCATAGTCAAAACTTTTTTTTAAAAAAATAATAATTTATTTTTATACCATATCACTCCATCACATGTGCATCATTTGATACCACCTCATGTCACGTCACCTACCATGTATGCAAAAAATGATGCCATATCACCCACCACTTCATGTCAAGTCACATGCCATATGTGTCTCCTCAAGCCATTTCACGCACCACGTCACCATCACTATCATATCATTCGCCACATGTGTGCCTCCTTCAAGCCACCTAATTCTCCACGTTATCATCACATGTCATGTCACTTGCCACATGTGTGCCTTCTCAAGTCACTACATGTGCCATGTCATCACTACGTGTCATGTCACATGTTTGTAGCAAAATATGCTAAAGTCAAAATTTGAACTATCGTCCTCCCAATTCTAAACTTTAAGTTTCCTTTCTTTGCTAGTTGAACTGAAATGTAGTTATAATATTATATGTGAAATTAAATATATGTTATTTAACTACATACACATATATCAAATAATATATTATTAAAAATATATACACATATTATATTTTATTTTCAATTATTAGTATGACAAAATAATTCATATGAATATTTAAATTATATTTTTAATAACATATTATTTTATACTAGTAAATATTATTTTTGTTAGGAAAATAAACTTAAAATAAACAAATTTTAAAGATTAAATAATATTCTTACATACATTATAACCAATTTTTAAATTTTATTTTTTATTTTGTAAATGGAAATTATTGGGTATATAATTTATTTCTAAATATTTTTTATATTAGTTTATGTTAAATATCTTTTACTTTTTTCTTCCCCCTTTTTTTCTCAAAAATTAATAAACTAAATGATAAAATTTTTATCTTCTGTGAAAATCGATAATTGTCTCCCTCTCTTTTATTAAAATATATTTTATCTATAATTTTTAATATCTTAAAAAAGTATTTTAATAACAAATTAATTTCAACCATATAAATTTTGTTAATAGTCATTTTTGAATTTTTATTGAATACTAATAACTTTTATAATACAAGATAATTATAAGGATCTCATATGTGATCAATCTAGCTAACCTCTAATCATTTTCTATCTCATAGCAAGGTGGATTTGAATAAATTTTCATATTCTTCTTAGTAATAATTAGTTATAAAAATATTATTAGTAACTTTTTTTATAACAACTGAAACCTAAATACACTAGGCAGAATCACATCAAATCTTTATACAAAAAGCCATTAGAGCTTAGTAGAAGAAGTAGACACCATGTAAAATATCTCCCAATACTAATAACATGTGAAACCATAATCTAAGGTAATCAAGGGTCCTACTCCCAATAAAGATTACCAAGTTTGAATTTATAGAAATGGGATCCCAAGTTTTTATAGTTTAAGATAAATCAAAATCATTTATTAAACTTTTAATCAAAGTAAAATAATACTTTAAAAGCATAGGATACCTCAGAAGAGTGAAATGATTCAAAAATAGTTGAAAAATATCAAAGACTAAAAAACAAAGTAGTGCGTCATGGCTTATGCACATACATCACGGATGGTTTACCTTGTGCCATACACCATGATGCATATGCCATGAGCCGTGGTGTGTTGCACGTTTTTGAAAGCATTTTTGCTATCATTTAATAGCAAATCTAAGTAACTTTCGACGTGCCCCATTTCTCCATCTGGTGTTTGAATAAGGTGATCTAGGTGTCTACAGAAAGCTCTTTTTATAAACTAGTTAATGGCATAAGTTTTACTTCCAAATTAAGTCACACGAAGAAGTTGGATACCAAATACATTTTTAACAATTTTTACAACTCAAAGGTGTCCAAAACTTGACATATGTGCCAAAAGTTATTCATAACATCTAGACCACACTCAACGAATTTAGAACTACCTATACAACATACTACATGCACATAGTTCCAATTCTAACTAATTTTCACTCTTTAACCCCTATAATATCAAAAATAGAAAGGGAAGGTTTTAATATTGTATTTTATAATCAATATTCACAAATATCATAAAATTAACAATACTACACTTACACTAGTATTTTAACCCTATGAAACATTTAAACAACTTACAAACAACATCCCAGGGCCCAAAATACATTCCAAAAATCATAAACATCAATAAGTGCAAATGTATGCAAAATATAATGTACTTGGCAATAAACTTATTCATTACACAAAATAAATGAAGGAAGCATTATGATAGGAATACTCAGATTCCTAGGCCTTCGAAGCCTTTTCCTTTTCTACACCAAAGCTAGAGCCTGTAAAATATTAAAATAGAGGGGTAAGTTTAGTCACTCAGTAACCAAGGTACACTTACCTTATAAAGTTGTATATTCATTGAATAAACACATATAAATGGAGTTGATTACCTAAAATATACTTTTACATGTCACATAAGTTGTCATTTCACAGTGTGACTAACTTTTTTACCTCTCACCTCAAATCATAAGGTATATTGCCACAAGATATATAGACATGTGATAATGAATCAATTAATTAATTTCATGCACATTGCCACAACACAGTTAATCATGTGACAATGACATACTCACTATCTTAACTTACCACAAACTTAACAACTATGCGACACGTCGAATATACACATATGTATGATCAATTCCACCTTATATCCTTCTTATATCTTTTGACTAAAATTGTGGGCTATAATATCAAATAGGACTCTGTTTGTATGACTAAACTATCCAAACTCACTAATTGTGAGGTGTGACCCAACCAAAAATCATAAAACTCACTTTTAAACCATGGTTTTCCCCACGTTCGAATCTCTAGGGTGTCGTATATACTAAGATAATCTCCTCAATAAATAAGTAGAGATAGTTAGGTTCTAGTCTCTCGACAAAATAGGGAACAATCCCTTAACAAACTATAGACAGTCCCTCAACAAACAGTTAGACAAAGCTATACCTTCGTGCACCGTGATTAGACACATTATTTATAGACTTTACCATACATTTAGGACCTATTTTGCATGATGTATTCCCTAAATTTATGCATTCTTGGTGTTAAAAGTAATAAAATTGTCTAAGGGATGAATTTGTGTACTAAGGGTATTTTGGTCTACATTTGCACTTTTTATGAAAAATTGGGTTTTTGTTGGACTAAATGTCATTTTTGTCTAGATTCATCATAGTCTAATTGGTTTTTAAAAGTTTATTTTGGTTTGGAAGATATTGCACAAAAGTCACACTTTAGAGTTGTTGACTTGATTGACCTAGTTTAGGCTTTACATATGCATGTGTTTACATTGTGCTTCTCACGTGAAATTTCTCTTTAATTTTATTTATAAATTCAATCCCATTTAAATAATTAAGTCCTAGTGCAAAAATATAATTTATTTTTTCATACATATATTACTGGATTAAATCAAATGTTATTTTATGACTTAGGTGAACAAGTGTACTTGGACTCATGTCAATTGGACTAAAGGCAAGCAAGGAAGGCTTTTGGGCTTGAGTTAGGCTTCCAAGGCCTTGCAAGAAGAGTTGGGCTTGAGCTACAAAATTCAAATTTAAAAACAAAATAACAACTATTTGGTGCCATATCACTCAAATCTCCAAATTAGGAAAATCGTATTCTCTCCTTAAGCCTTATCTTGATTTTGTGATTTGGGAATTAGATTTGTAGCCAACAAAAGAACCTTGAAATTGGCTCATATTTCTCCCTTCTAATCTGATCCTAACCCTCTTTGTGTCCATGTTCATTCTAGACTTGATCCACACACTTAATTTTGGCCAACTCACACACACATCACTCATCACTCACATAATTATTCATACCAATTCAAGGGTGGTGTAATTTTCGTCCAAGCCATCATCTATTCACTCATCCACTCATTTCTCTCACTCTTTCATCTCTTCTCTTCCATCTCTCTTCATAAATTTCATCTATCACCTACATTACACCAAAAAACACACACACTCAACCCTAGTCTCTATCTATTCATCCATCCAGTAGGTGAGTTTCATTTGACCAAGGCATGAAGAAGAGGTCTTCTATAAAGTTTGAAGGCTAAGGGGCTTGTGGATCTTAGAGGAGGAGGAAGAGGATGAGGCCGAACGCTCAACATGTCCTCAATTTTTAATAACTCTACTCTAGTTTTCTTCAATGTTTGGATGTTATAAGGCTATAATTTTGGATTATTTCATCATGTATTTGAGCCATAATCTTGGTTCATTTGTATTTATTGTTGAGAACTTGATGATTTGATTATGTTTTTGTTTTTGGTACTTCTTTACATTAGTAGATATTATCATAATCTTGAGATTTCCATTAGTGTCTCATCTTGCATTTTCTACACCATAATCTTGAGTGGTTGATCCTTGATTTCTTGTTTTCTCACCATAATCTTGGGAATTTACATGTTTTTTGGGAAGGGCCAAGTCACATATGCATAATTCATATCACACTTGGTCAATGCTTAAAACTAACCTAATGAACTGAACTAAGGATCTTAATCTAGGACTTAGGGAGGTTGTTGGGAAGGTTAAGAGGCTAGAGATAATTTTTCTAGTTTTCTTCATTTTAGGCCAAGAGGGTAAAGTAATCTTAAGCCAACTTAATTAATTTTTAAGCCAATGACTTACTCACATCTCTAACTCTAAGATCCTACCATTCTATAAAAAATCACCGAAAACACTTTAATCTAGTTTTAAAGCTTTCATTTTAATTTTCAAAAAAAATAAAATCAAAATCAATCAATCCTTTGAGTAGTTTAATTAACATTGGTTAGCTCTAATTAATCATAGTAAGCCTCTGTAAGAGAATCAACCTAGGTTGACCATTATCTATATAGTGTGAAACTTAGTACTATTTTGGGAGTTAATGACAAACTCTTCCCACACCAGAAGGTAGCCGTAAGTATCATATGAATTTTTTTAAACTCCCACACAATGGTCATGTACTATATAATACTCACTCATTACACAATTTCATTTATTCAAAATCAACATGTTGAGCTTTACGGTATCACGCTGCCCAAGTGAGCATCATGTTTATTTTCACAACTTTTCCTCACTTCAATACTCAATCTTGTAGCATGATTTACATGCTCATTTAGCTATACATGTTATAATCACAACTAATGCAACCACATTATCATCACCACACAAACCACATATTTTTTATTCTAGCACATATTTAAAGCTTTGAAAATCATTTTTGAATTCATCTCCACTTTTAATTCAAATATGATTTTGTACAATATCATATGATCTATGGCATACTTACACAATCATGGTCTCAATCATGCATGTAAATAAACACAATTTTACTTTAAAATTCAATTAACAAACAACTACCCAAGATAGGGTTCTCCCAGTTACCCCAAACCTTTAAGAGATCAAAAGTTTTTTCCTCAATATATGCTTCTAAGCTTTCTTTTCAAGATGAAAGATGGTGCCTAAATGATTAACCTACAACTAATCAAGTTTGAATTCATCAATATTATCAAATACATACTTTCAACTCTCATTTTTCATTTCTAAAATACCTAATGCCTTTGCTTTTCACATTTAGGCCTACTCATTAGGTTTATTAACTCTCTTTAGCTCTCAATAGCTTTATTAAACTCCCACATTGTCATTAATGGCTTCACAACCAAGCCTATCTACCATAATAAATGGTATTTTCGACCATTAATGCACCCATAACTACCAAAAAGTGTAAACTCATTATCCTCAAGTTTAAATACCTCAACTAACTCACATTAACTCTATTTGAATCAATGAGTTCAGATCTATAACTTTTGTGGATTGAAAATAATCTCCCACTTTCAAACCCTAACAAAAAACTTCAAGAAAATGGGTTGAAAAGGGAGAAAAATAAATTAGGAGACTTACTCTTAGAGTTTGAAAGCTTCAAATTAGCTCAAACATTATCAAATTCAAAGCTGTAGCAAAGCAAAGGCAAGCTCCTTCATTTTTCTCTCCTACTCTTCTATTTTTTTGTCTCAGAACACGACTTATTTTTGCAGAAATCGCACCATGCATTATGGCGCATGTACCACGTGCTGTAGCACAAAGGTTTTCTACTTGCTTTTCTCCACATTTTGATTCTCAAGTTATCCAATTTTACTTTGGACGTAATTTATACCTAAAATCCTAACCAAAGATACTCATTAGTCTCTTCTGACCATACACCACATAAATCCAACTTAATTACTCTTAATTAGATTTATTACTAGTAGAGGGTAAATTTTCAGGATGTTACACCATGTGTACACCAAGCTAAGCATAAAGTGTGTAATATGCTAAGTAATCTGTAATATCATTTACATCTCATGATGTCTGTATAACTTTAACGTCCCAATGATATTTATGTATTTGTATGTAAGTAATAATTTATGTATAACCTGATTATAATTGAAAGTAATAGGCCATCAAGGTTTTAATTTGTTGTATTAAAATACTAGCTTAATAACATAATTATTAAAAAATATGAGCTATATATGTCTAAAAAAAGATTATGAATAATACAAAATTAAAAATGATTTAATAACTAAACTTGGTACATCTTCACTATTATTATCTTTTTTCATGATCCTATATATAATTTAATTATAATTCTGTATATATAAAATAAGAAATTTAATTTTATAAATATCTTTTGAATGATTTATTTAATTTTAAATTTTTAAAATAATTCATAAGAATTTTTTTAATAATTTAAATGATAATTTTATAAATTATTTCATATAATTTAAAATTATATTTACTTTTTAAAAAATACTTTTACTGGAGACAGATGTTGACACTAGAGGTAACTGTACAAATTATTTTTAATTTTTAAATTATTTCTTATAAAAATACTGTCGTTACCAAAAGCATATTTTTCATGGAAACTTTTGGTGGCAGCAAATTGTCACCACCAAAAGTCCAACTTTGATTTGTCGCCGCTAAAATTTCACTTTTAATGATGACTTTTTTGATCACCTCTAAAAGTCATTTTTTTTAGTGCGTTATGGGTTCAATTGAAGCCATCCCAGAAAGTGAGCACTTTAAATCTAAAGCTCACTTGTACACATACATTTATGGCCACATTAATGGCACAGTTCTCAAGTGTGTTGTTCAGCTAGATATCACAGACATATATAATCTATCACGTCCCAAAAATATAGAATGATCGGTACTGAGTGAGAACCATATATCATACATCCTTTAAGCCATAATTAAAGAAGTTATTGTTTTTTTCTTCATTTAAATAATACCCTTAATATTTTTGTAAAAACTTTGGTAGCACTTCCCCGATAGAAAAAAATTTCTCAAAAATCCTACAATACGATTTTGCAAGAAAAATATCAGGAGCACAACTCCATCAAGAAAATAGATAGGGTATAATGAGATAAAGACTTTAATTATAGCTCATGTGGAGCATCTAAATTAAATTAAAAAAAATACAATTTCATAATTAAAGTTTTACATCAAGAGAAAGTTTAGGTTCACAACTCCTCTACTTGCAGTCAATACTAAACCCGTTAATGATTAACATGAGGTTTAGCATCAGCTAATGAGTATGAGACCCAAAATAACTTTTTAGTTATTGAATAGCATCCCAATCCAAAATTATAAGAATAAAGGAAAAATGTAATAATAAAACAATATGAATTTAATAGAAATATCCATTTGGAGCCAAAACATAGACACATACCTCATAAGCCAAAAATTCATGTAAATATCTTCCCATATATGGATGAATTCAAATAATGAAAGTATGGCATTCGAGTTTTATTCTAGACTACAACATCAACTTTAAACTCTCAAGAAATGTGTGTGTGTGTGTAAAACTTATTATAAAATCATTCATAAAGAAAAAAAACAGCTTCTTTAATAAACTAATTTAAATAAAAAGTAATTCCAAAACTCAAATTTTCATTTTTTTAGCGAGACTTAATCAGAACGATGATCAATCGTGGACACACAGTCCACAAGGATAAATAATTAAGCGTAGCTAGAAGCCACAAAACAAGCACGGCAACAAGCCAAAAATAACAAGTGCAAGGTAGAAGATCCACATAACAATCACAAACAAAAGGCCCACAAAACAAGCGTAAGTATAATGCCTATAAATACTAAGATAGCTAGGACTTAACTATAGCGTCAAGGGCTAATAATACTACTATTAACAACTAGCACTCATTCAATCCCTTAGTTTAAACCAAGAATACATGGGTATATAAAAACCAATATTTTAATCTCTTGAAATCATAACCATCATAAAACTATTTAACCTATGATCTTCCGCCAGGAATCATAACGATATAAACTATTTCTTAACCCATAAATCAAACATTATCTGTACATTAAATAAATAAAAAAACTCAATCAAAAAACAATTTTAATTTTTCTTTAAAAGTGTAACAAAATGAAAGTAGTTCCTATCAAAATATTGAATATTAGAAATTCAACTTGAAATTATATTAATATTCATGTGACAATTAAACAATATTTGCTAAAATGAAATTAACTTATAAATCAATTGGAACACTATCCACTTATATGTGAAATTGTTAAGTTTTGAATATTTTCTTCTTTCAAGTCTTATCAAGGTCTTCTTCTTCCAGGGCACCCTTAAGCATATATTTTTGAACAAAACTTTAGTTAACTTCCTATAAATTATAAATTGTTTTCCATTACTAACGCGACCCCAAACAATTGCAAAAAATCAAAATTCTAAACACCACAATTCATATCTCAAGGTTTCCCAAACATCATCATATTGTCCCAAAATTAACCACCAGGAATTTTGAAGTTCAAAATACTATAATTTGCATAATATAGTTTCAACATAATACTTTATCCATCGGCCACTTCTCAATTTGAAAGATGATTTTCACTTAGGCCTTATATCAAACACTTAATGTACGTGAATTTCCAACTCTAATTTCCAACTCTTTTCTTACATATACAACTAAATTTTTTACCTCATTCTAACTCTTAATCAAAGCTCCTTGGAGTTGCAAAGAAACAACTTCCCTTCCTAGTTTAAAAGATATAAATCCAATAAATTTATACTAAAATTTTTCTGTCAAAACTTTTATCAAACACCTTACCTTATGTGCTTTGCAAAGGTAAGCAAAAACCAATTAAAAGATTAAAGTTAAAACATTACCAAAATTCTATGGCAATAAATACTAGAACAGTTTAAAGGTAAATGGGGAATCCATTCTATGGCAAAGAAAGATGCAGGGGCATGGTTTGGTCGAGTAGTTCTCACAACCTAAAACCTTCCTTGGGAACTATATTCACTTGGCATTGGAATTAATTTCATGGCTCAAAGACGGACTTCAATCGGACCTCCAACCAGGGAATAAAAACTATCAATGTTACAAAACAAAAATATACCTATTCAAGCATAAACCAAACAGGAATAGTGAAATGATATATTAAAAACCATGCTCTTAAAATCTGGTTTTCAACTTCCATGCATCCCAATTACCTCTCCCTCACACATCAAGCAAGAACCAAAAAAAAAAAAAAAAAAACAGCCCCGTTGGATACACAGACAAACAGATTCAATGCAAGGAAGAGGAGGTTGGGCTTAACTCAACAAGGGATTAAATAAGGAACGAAGGAAGGGAAAATCATAATTTCAATTCTCAGCCATCCAAAAAAAAACATACACAGCAGCCCCCACCATCAAAACGTGGTAGAGAAAGAACGAAGTTCTCACCTACACCAGTAATAATGGGGACGGGGGAGAAGATTTGCAAGCTAGATGATGCTCTTCATAACAGACGAATGGCAAGCAGAAAAAGGAACGAGCAACGCTGCATCGAGAGAGAAGGATTTGTAAGGAAGAAGAAACTGGGATCTTGCTGGAATCCACTGCAGCAGAACAAATATGGCAAACGCAACACACCGATGAGCAGGTAGGGAAAAAAAGAGGAAGGAAAGAGAGAAGGGTTCGGCTCTCTCAGCTTTTGGACCGACTCAGAGAAAATGGGAAATAAAGTGAGATCTTGTGCGTGCATGGCGCATGTTATAACCTCAGACTCTTCCTCCCTGATGTTTTTTTCAGAAAGGGATAACAGTAATTGCAAGCGGATGAGGAAAAATAAAATCTGCGTAAGGCCAAAAAAAAAAACCCTCCGTGCACCATAAAGATTAGATCCAATAACCTTTGGATACACACTAACAATGGTTACCACTGAGCTACCCATTCATCTTGTTAGATGTACCCCAATATTTATAAAATACATTTTAATTATCTAATTATTCATTTTAATTTAACTTAAATTTTTTGGTCATTACATAATCCACATCTATGGCTTTAATGACTCTAAATTTTCAATTAATAAAATTTTTTCTCTCAATTTATATTTTATTTAAATTAATTTTATGGTAAATGGAGAGCGGTGAGTTAGTGAAAGTTATATTAATAGCTTACTTGAAGGTCCAAAGTTTTAAAAAAAAATTGTAATAGATTAATTTTATTTAGATTAAAATTGTGAAAAAATTACCAAAGTGTCCGTGTCTTTTGAGTTATTAGAAAAAATGTTAGACCTTTTTTTATAATTTTTGCAATTTCCTAAAGTTTAGAATTATTTTCATCTCTCTCGGTCAGACGCAGGCACACTGCCTCATTCTTTTCCTTCTCCTTTTGGGGCATTTTTTGAAGTTCCAGAGCCCAGAGAGATCGCCTCTTCTCTCCCTCTGTTCTTTCGGCATTCATCCTCGCCGTCGCTGGCGTGGCGCGTGTGCCCGCCGTAATATCGATCTGAGTTGCGAGTTTCTCTACTCACCTGCCACACCATTGATTCCTTATCTTCTTCCTCCTCATGCTGCAGAGACTCAGATTTGTCATCATCTTCTCCGTTCTACCTCTATGCAACTGTTGTAGATTTGTAAGGATCATCTTCTCCTTCCTTCTCCTTGTTCGTGCAGCTTGCGTCACTCCCCTGTTTTCTCTCTGCTTTCGCCGTTGTTGTTTGAGGTGGGGAGCTACGATGCCTTCTCCTTCTTGTTTGTTCACGTATGTGTGTATGTTAAAGGGGCTAAAATTTCCATACCTCACTCCATTGGTGCTGTGCATGTTTGATGACTGTGGTTAAGGTTTTCCCATTTTTATCTACCGTGAATATTGAGGAGATGGGAAGTGGGTTTTCTTTGGGATTGAAATTGATTTTTCTTTATTAAGGAATGGAAGCCAGAAGGCTAACTGATTCCCATAATTAAATTGGAGAAATTGTTGGAAAAGGAGATTTAAAGAGTAAAATGATTGTTTTATGGTTTAATTGTTGAATGCCTACAAGGTTCTTGATAAAATGTGTAAGAGGTGGATGTTGGTCTTTGATAGAAAATAGGGAGATGATGAGACTTTCTTCCATGGTTAATGGATTACATTGTATGTTGTAAGCTTAGTTATGTGTCATGGAAGAGTTAGAAGGACAAGTTAAAAATATAATCAAAGTGTCAAATAGAAATGTGGACACATATAAAGCATTGGAGGGTTGGAGGAAATGAAGTATAAATTATAATGATTTGAAAATTTAGTTTATTTTGGTGTTATCAATGTTGAATGAGAATTTATCAAACTTGGGTAAAGGATTCTAATTTTAATTTTAATTTTTATATATTGAATAGGGTGTTTAGAAAATGGAAGACTTGATTAAAGTTTTAAGGAATGAATTTTAGTGTTTGGGAGCACTTAAAGTAAGTGAATAACATTCCAATTAATTTATTAATAATTTTTTTCATAAAGTATATTAATGCCATTTTACCTTCTTATTGTTTTATTATTAGTAAACCATATTTATCAAAGAATAATTCCTCTATTGAGCCGATTCTGATTTGATGGATCAATTTGTTATGTGAAATTATTTTATCATGTGAGAATATATATAATTGTGGCAAAATAATAATTAAGTTATGACATATACATATACCTTCCTTATGAATTATATTTTTAAGATTTATGAAATTATCTTGATTACCTTTGGAAATTTTAGTCACTAGTTAAATGCAAGAATAGACATTATTTACAAAATTTTATTTTGATAAATATTGAATTGATACTTAAGATTATTCATGTGAGTTTCATATTGAGAATGGAAGTTATATTTTAGAAATGACTATTTTTCTTGCATGTTTGAAAAGGAATTTTAAAAAGACTTTAAAAAGAATATTGTTGCTAACGGTAGTTTCATTAGCTCTTGGTGTCCTGGTAAATGACTAGCTAGTTTATTTTCATGAGCTTTTTTTCTCATGTTTGTTATTCGTAGGTCTTGTACGTGTGTTTGGTTTTGTGATTTTGAGCCGTATTTGGTTAACATTATTCTTGTGGACTATGTGCTCACATTTGTTTCGTGGCTTCGGCTACGTTTGGTTATTTATCTTTGTAGACTGTGTTCTCACATTTGTCTTTGTGGCTCAAGTCGCATTTAGTTATTTAACTCCATAGACTATGTGTCCATATTTGCTATCTGTTATGTAAAGTCCTTAGAATATTAAGTTTTAATTGATTCTTGGAATTTATACTTTGGTTTTATGTGGTAAATATTTATATTTTTTAATTATTTAATCTATTGATTTTTCGAGATCAAGTGATAAGATTGTTCTATTATAGTAAATCAAATGGTTTATGATTTTGATTTCAAGATTTAGTGAGCAAATTATATTGAACTATTTTATTTTATTTTTTCAGTTATTTACATAGTTGCTTAAGTTTATTCAATTTATTCTTTTAAATTTTATTATTATTGGAATGTTATTCACTAAAAAAATTATTATTTTTGGCCTCAGATATTATAACTAGGAATGTATCTTTGGTTGACCATTGAGAGACTATCATTTGATTTGAAGTGAAGAAGTTATTGATGTAAAAAAGAAAAAAAATTAAATTATGCATGGGTATTTTGTAAATCTTATTGTAGGTACTCCACATAGCTATAGTTAGAACTCTCATATGTATTATGCACAATTTGTTAGTTAGAAGGAGTGGAATTCCTTGTTGATGCTATGTTGTACTGAAAAATGTTGTTATAGTTTTGGAAGGTTATATTTTTAGGGGAGGTCTTGTTGAAATTTTTACAAAAATATTGAATCTTTTGTTCTTATCATTTATAAAAAAATGAAAATGAATAATGAAAATGATTCATGTTGTTGTCAAATACCTTCATGGTTTAGAAATAAGAGTTTCTTAAGTCAAGGCATTCAGAATATGGGTTTTATTCCTATATTCCATGCTGATCACGCCTTATTTTTTAGGGTGTGATAATGGCCAACCCATCACTATTCCTCAATTGATCTCCAAACTATAAGGTCACCCAACCAAAACCACAAGTGTATAAAGGTTTGTTTGCTTCTTGGTGCACAATGGCTTCTTATTATAAACCAAAGTGATTAATGAAGAAGACGAAGAAAATGAGGCATATACCCCAAAAAAATTATTAAATCATTAATTTATCACAGTAATGTTGAGTTTCATAGATGCTTGCAAGTTGTTTCAAGTTGTCAGCAGGAGGAAGAGGCCAAAGATGACGTGAACTACACTCTTTCAGGGACATTTTTGTGGCTTATTTGGCCTTGTTTAATATAAAGCATTGAATTTTGTGGGATTGGAAATAGCATTGGTAATAGGTTGGTGGTAGGATTGGGATTGAAAATAAAGTTTTAAAATCATGTTTGATATGTGAGATTAAAAAAAAAAAAAAGAAGCAAAACTAGATGAAAGACTCAATTTCCCTCATCTTCCTCCTTCCTAGCTTTAACTTTTTAAGGTCAAATCTCTCGCTCTATCTTCATCCTTCTGTGAGATATTCAAATCTCTCGCTTAGTCTACATCCTCCTCCTTTCCCTTGCCCAAGCCATGACAGACCTCTCTTGTTCACCTAAGTACCCATTATTATCTTTAATATCTCAATTCTTATATGATCTAATAAGATAGAATAAAGAAACATGTGCGTACCTGAAGAATCCACTGATCGTTTGAGAAAGCTCAATTATCTTGAGTGTAGACAAATGCACAACCCACTAGTCTCCAGAGTCTTTAGAGAATGTAGAGATAATGGAGTAGAAGAAAATGTATCATATGTTTACGGTTATCGACTGATTAACTTATAAGGATCAGATCAGTAACTGCTTTATTAAATAATTAAATAATTACATTTCATTATTTCTGACTCAGTCAGTTGAAAGATAAAGAATAACTGATGGCTACTGTATTGTGGGTTGGGCCCCTGCCTATTGGCCTCACTTGTATGGTCCACCTATTACAGTCCATGCAAGATCATTATGTTAATTCATAAATAAATATTCCAACAATCAACCACTTAGATTGCATTAATTAAGCAAGTTGTATAAGCAAGTCATAAACAAAATTCAAAAAATGAAACTCCATAAAATCACTAGATCCTATGGGGAAACAAGTGATATAATGTCTCATAATCTGAATAAAATATGAAATTTTTATTCCAATATAGCTCAGTAAGATAACAACATAAATCACTGATTCCTATGGGGAAACAAGTAATATGCATAGCATACCACAACAGAATCATTGAATCCTATGGGAATACAAATAATATAGATGCATATAACTAAACTAAACATAACTCACATAAGAAAACAAAGCTTAAAGAGAAATTACAAGACAAAAAGTTCTTAAACTCCCACTAAACCAAGGCATCAAAAGAATTCACAATACCCATACAAGTTACATGATTTTGAAAAACTTCTATAGGTAAGCCTTTGGTCAATAGATTTGCAAGCATTTGCGTGCCATAAATGTGTACCACACAGGTTTAAGACTCATCAATTTTATCTTTCACAAACATAAGTTTGATATCAAAATGCTTTGTACGACTGGAATTTCTATGGTTATTAGCATAGTATATTACAGATTTGTTATCAGAGTAAATGGTTAGAGAATGTGATATTGACTCAACTAGGCGCATGCCAGATATCAACTTCTTTAACCATATAGCATGACGTGTAGTCTCAAAACAAGAAATATACTCAGCTTCCATAGATGAAACTGCTTTAAGTATCTGTTTCATACTTTTCCAAGAAACAGCTCCTTTAGATAACATGAAAATATATCCGGTCATAGACTTATGATCATCCAAATAGGAGGCAAAATCTTAATCTGAAAAGCTAACAATTTCAAGATCTTCTGATCCCTTAAAGTCATAATCAGAATACCCAACAACCTTAAGAGAATTTCAACTTCTATAGGTCAACATATAATTCTTTGTACCTTGAAGATACCTCATAACTTTCTTAAAAGCTTTCCAATGATCCGGACCTGGATATTTAAGTATTGACCTAGCACTCTAATGGCAAAGGCTATATCTGGCTGAATATATACTTGAACATACATAAGGCTACCAACAGCGAAAGCGTATGATATCTTTCTCATTTCAGCCCTTTTCTGATCATCCTTAGGACATTGTAACTTTGACAATAGCTCACCTTTTTGAACAGGAGTAGGTGAGGGAGAACATGAATCCATTCTGAATTTCCTAAGTACTCGCTCAATATAGGTGGTCTGTGATAAACCAAGAATATCACGAGATCTATCATGATGAACCTGTATCTGAAGAATGAAGGAGGCTTCAACCATGTCCTTTATGTCAGAATGGCTAGACAATAGGTGTTTTATCTCATTAAGAAAATCCATTGAATTGCTGGCTTACAAGATATCATCAACAAAAGGAACAAGAATGAAAAAATTATTCCCATCAAACTTTTGATAGATACACTGATCTGAGATATTTTCAACAAAATCGAGCGAGGTGATAACTTCATCAAACTTTAAATACCACTACCTAAAGGCTTGTTTTAGCCTATAGATGGATCTCTTCAATCTGCACACTAGATGTTCTTTACCAGATTCAACAAAACCATCAGGTTGTGTCATGTAAACTTCTTCATACAAATTGCCATTCAAGAACGCAGTCTTGACATCCATCTAGTGAAGATCAAGATCAAACTATTCAACTAAAGCCATTACCACTCTAAAAGCATCTTTAGTAGATGCCGGAGAGAAGGTCTTTGTGTAATCAATACCTTCTTTTTTGTTATAACCCTTAGCTACAAGTTTGACTTTGTATCTATCAATTTCACCTATAGCTCCTCATTTTGTTTTAAAGACCCACTTGCAACCTACTAGCTTAAAACCCTTTGGTAACTCTACAAGCTCCCATATATGATTACGGTACATAGAGGCAATTTCTACACTCATAGCCTCCAACCATTCAAAAGAATGCGAGCTAGAAATAGCCTCTTAGTAAGAAATCAGGTTTAAACTATCGATAGCATTTGAATCAAATTCCTATAAATACACCATGTAATCATCTGGGTAGCAGACCTACGAACCCTTTGGGACCATCTTGGTTCAACAATCAGATCCTCATCACCCTCTAAAGGTAGTTCATCTTTAACTTTATCCTGATCTACATCATTATTTCTTTCAACATGAGGGGTTGTCACAATAAGCATAGGCAAAACATTGCTTTTGTCATGTAAAGTGATATGCCTAGGCACAAAGCTCCCACTATCTAAGGCATCTTTAAAGAAATAAGCTCGGTCAGATTCAATAACCCTGGTAGTATGATTTGGACAATAGAATTTGTATCCACGAGATCCGATGCAATAGCCGATAAAGAAACCATCAACAGTTTTAGCATCAAGCTTCATCTGTTATGGATTGTAAGGTTTTACTTGTGCTTTACAACCCCAAACTCATATATGCTTCAGCACAGGAATCCTTCTAAAATACAACTCATATAGAGTCTTTGGAATTGACTTGCTAGGAACTTGATTTAAAATATAAACAGCAGTTTTAAGTGCATCATCCCATAAGAATTCTGGCAGCGAGGAGTGACTGATCATACTTCTAACCATATTTATGAGAGTATGATTTCGCCTTTCTGCAACCCTATTCTGCTGTAGGGTACCAGGCATAGTATATTGAGCTTCAATGCCATGCTCTTGAAGGTACAAAGTAAATAGTCCAGGGTTCCTGCCAGTCTCAATATATCTCCCATAAAATTCTCCTCCTCTATCAGATCACACATATTTGATCAACTTGCTAGATTTCAATTTGATTGCTGCCTTAAAGGTTTTGAATGCATTAAGAGACTTGTTCTTTTCACGCTAGAGTTTAATCCATCCATGATGAGAGTAATCATCCATGAAGGTGATGAAATATCTGAAACCACCCATAGCTGGAGGTATGATAGGTCTACAAATGTCAGTATGGATTACATCTAAAGTGTTTTTAGACCTCTTTACCCCTTTGATTCTAGCTTTAACAGGGAATTTTCCCTTTATACAATCAACATAAGTCTCAAAATCTAAGAAATCAAGGTCTTGTGAGACACCTTACTTGGCCATGCATTCCAATCTCTCTCTAAAGATATGACCCAAACGATGATGCCATAACATGGAGAAATTATCATTGGGCCTTTGACGTTTATGCCCAATGGCAGCATTGATATAGAGATTAGGAAGTTCAAGTAACCAATCATTCAATCCATATAAACCATATATCAAGGAAGCATAACCAACATTAATAGAATCAAAACAAATATCAATTTTCCCATTCTCTTGGAAGAATGAATAGCCACAAATATCTAATGCAGAAATTGAAATTAAATTCCTCTTCGTAAAAGGTACATAAACAACATTATTCAAATTTAAAACATGACTAAAAATTTAAATACAAAAAATACTTCCAATGCATTCAACTGATGCCTTATTCCCTGTTATGCCAAAGACTGATCTCTGTGCCTCACTTGAAATCTTCTGGTTTCTTAGCCCTTGTAGAGAATTCACAACATGTACAGTGGTACTAGAATCCAGCCATCATGAGTCAAAAGAAGTTTCATGGTGTTAGATTCAAAACAAGCTAGAGCTAGAGGGGCAATTTAAAGAATTGTACCTTTACTTTCTTATTTGTTCTTCAGTTTGAAGTAATTAGCTTTAATGTAACTCTATTTCTTGCAATAATTACATAACCCTTTAAAGGGTTTCTTTCTCGGCTTCTTCCTCTTATCACCATTCTTCTTAAAAGTTGGATTGGTAGGCTTTAGGGCCTCATGCTTCTTCCCCTTTTTCTTATACGACCTTCCAGATTTGCTGTCAGAGCCATGAGAAACATAGTTTACTAAGTGAGATGAATTCTTCTTTATAGCTTCCTCTTCTTGAGTGACTATTGATATCATCTGGTTAATAGACCATTCAGCTTTTTATGAGTTATATGAAGTCCTCAAGAATGCATACTCCAATGGCAGTGATTGAAAAACATGATAAATTAAGGTACTTTCACCCAAGTCAATTGCATATGATTTAAGCTTGTTATAGTAATGAACAAGCTTCAAAATGTGCTCCCTGACACCAAAAACTCTGTCATATCAAGTATTGTCAAGAAGTGACAAATAGTAGTTCTCTTGAGTTTTGTCAAGCTTCTTGTATTTATTACTAATAGCTTTCAAGTATTCCATTGCAGTATCCTTTTCAGGAATGCTATCCCTAATTTTCTTTTCAATTGTGTACTTGATGATCGCTAAATAGATCTGGTTGGACTCATTCCATTATTTATGGAAGGCCATTTCAAAAGCACTGGACTCTAAAGAGAGATCCACAAGCTTGGGTTCTCTCAGAGCTAAATCTTTCTTAGAAATGGTCAGATACATATTCAAGGACTTTTTCTAGTCATCATAGTTAATCCCACTGAGAGCCTTCACAAAGGATAGTTGTGCAAAAGTAGAAACTAAAATCACAAAATAGAAAATGGGAAATATTAATTATGCATGCACAACATAATTATCAAAAAAAATTTCCCAACAAGCGATTATCAATTACACAACTATAATTATGCACCAAGAAGGCTCACAAATCATAAAGATTTAGCTCATATAAAAGTTCATACAAAATAATGCATTAAACATTTCCATACATATAGGATATAACAAATATCTAACACATTAAAAAAAAGGTACTATTAGCCTATCCTCAAAAACCAAACATCAAAATCACATTAATAATGTCACACCTATGAGGTATATCCATTACTAATGTTACAAGATCCTAAGCATCACCAATAATTTACAAAGTCACAAATTTTATGATCTTAGGACAAAACAGAATAATTTCAAAAGTCCTTAGGGCCTTTTAGGAATTAGAGAACAAATTTGAGACTTAAGTGGAATTTTGAAAGGTATCCAGGGGTAAATGTATAATTCTGGAAGAGATTTAGGTCCAAAACATAATTCTAGAAGTTAAGGGACTACACTATAATTTCTAGAAATTTATTGAGGTCATGACGTAAATCTGATAAATTATGGGCCAAAGGAGGTAATTCTAGTCTGAGGCCAAAACATAATTGATAAAAATAACAAATTTTTTTTTAATAATATATATATATATATATATATATATGGGCCCATGGAATTTTGGCCTAGAAACTTTCACCAATGCTCACTCGGTCCAGTTGTCTTCCCCTCCTTTTTTTTATGATCTGGGCCTATATGAAAAATGGGCTTAGAACCTGTGGAGCTGAATCCCTAAGATTCGATTCCTGACCCTGTTCTGGGTCTCTTTCAGTTGTGAACTAGAAGCAAGAGGGAAGGATGGCACCAGTGACCTGGAGCAACGATGAAAAAGGATGATGCTGACAACGTACTAGCAGCTCGTCTCTGGCGACTCACTAAGCTCTCACAGTATCTTTGCAGTAGGCCGTGAACCAGGGGAAGTTTCTAACAGCTAATTTTGTCGACAGTGAAGGCAAGACGACACTAATAGCCAAGGCGCAACGGCGACGATAGAAGCTCAGAGCAAGGGAGAATGTCGCCTAAAGAATCACCAAGAAACAACGCACCAACAACCAAAAGGAAAAAAAATTCTCCAACAATTAAAGATGATAGTGATTTCGTTAAAAAAGCACAAATCTGACATAATATATACAATATTAATGCAAGATTTACACAAAAAAAGAAGAGTTTACACAAAACTTTCTTTCTTAATATCACGACAGTGAAGAAGATGAGATACTTCATGGTGGAAATAGGGTTTCTTGACTAGAAACTCACAACAATATCTGAAAAATAAAACAAGTAACATAGAAACAATATATGATCATATGAAATAAGATTCATGATATGCATAAGAGGTTGAATTGAGACATATAAATCAATATTCGTAACCTAGCTCTGATACCACGTGTTATCTTTAGTATCTCAATTCTTATATGATCTAATAAGATAGAATAAAGAAATATGTGCGTACCTAAAGAATCCATTGACCGCTTGAGAAAGCTCGATTACCTCGAGTGTAGACAGACACACAACCCACTAGTCCCTAGAGTCTTCAGAGAGTGCAGAGATAATGGAGCAGAAGAAAATGTATCATGTGTTTACAGTGATTGACTGATCAACTTATAAAGATCAAATCAGTAACCGCTTTATTAAATAATTAAATAATTATATTTCATTATCTCTGACTCAGTCAATTAAGAGATAAGGAATAACTGACGGCTACTGGGTTGTGGGTTAGGCCTCTACCTATTGGGCTCACTTGTGTGGTTCGCCTATCACGGTCTATATAAGATCATAAAGACCAATCTGTTTGGCCTTATTAATTAATGTTAATCTATAAATAAATATTCCAACACCCATTTCAACGCTTTGTATCGCTGCTTGTGAACTCATTAATAGCCCATGAATCAACTGTATTTGCCGCATGTGAACTCATTGGCTGGTGATGCTCTACTATCTTTCCATTAAGATTGAACATTGATATCTCCAGATCTGGGTGAAAGACTTATGTCGCAACACCAGAACTTCAGATCTACTTCATTGATTTGCTCAACTGATCTTCCCTTGTATCGCTTTTCTTCTTCCTCCTCCTCCTAGTTCTAGCATCACCATTGTGCCTGTGCATGGTTGTAATGGAGGAGAGGTTGATAGAGGGTAGAGGGGGAGAGGCAAGAGGGGAGGGGTGGAGGGTAGAGGGAGATCCCTTGCATCGCCTTTCTTCTTCTTCTTCCTAGTTCCAGCATTGCCATTGTGCCTGTGTGTGGCTGTGATCGAGTAGAGGCCGACAGAGAACAGAGGGGGAGGGGTGGAGGGCAGAGGGAGAGACGACAGAGACAGGAGGGATAGGGGGCATTTTTGTCAAAAAATAATCAATCAAGATTGATTTTTTAATACCAGAGGGTGGATGATATTCGGTGATCCCAACTAGATGGCATTGGGATTGGGATTACCCCATACCAAACATAAAAAGGCGGCATTATCCAATACCAATCCCAATCTCACCCTCTCAATCCTTTATACTAAACAAGGCCTTTGGGTATTAATTCAATCATCATTATTTTAGTTTCAAGTTATGTATGCAGTATGTTGCTTCCAGAGCTTATAATTCGATGAATTAATTTGGTGCGTGTATATATATATATATATATGTATATGTATATGTATATTGTCATCTAATTTTGGTCACTGTTAGATCATGACATTCTCTCCCACCATTTAGTATTATAAAACAATTTTATCCGAATTATATATTTTACAATTACACATTCATTTCATGCATGTTTAATTATCCTTATTTAATAGGATTTCCCAATTGAAAAAACATTATTAATTTTTTTGGCAAAAAAAAAACCTTATTATTTACACCATCTAATTAAGGATATTTTTATAAAATCTTATTAATTGTACATATTAAAACAAGGACCAAGAATCTTATTGTTGATAAAAAATTGATCAGAGGAATATTCTCATGCTGAGAAGAGAGTAATTCAGGGTGATTCGCTGGGGCCTGGAGTGACGAAGATAAATATTCATTGTGAGAACCATACCTCCTGACAAAAATATTGCGTGATCAAAACAAGATTGTAGATAAGTCAGTAATCATAAGAAAAGAATCACGATATAATAAATGCCAATCAACCAAAGAGTGATATACACTGAAAAAGAATCAAGGGTATGTATGTGTGCTTATATCAAATTCTCGGATTTAATTAAGCATTTGCAAGTCTCATGAATTTTGTATTTTTTAATAAAAAGGAAATATTTTATTTGTTACAAAAAATAATAAAATGAGCAGAATACTAAAAAAAAAAGAAAATTTCACATAAACACATAAATATTTATTTTAGAGAATGTAAATCTCAAATTGAAAATATTTTAATTTTCAAAGGTAAAAAAAAAGAAGCTTAAATGGACCGCTCAAGCCTATTTTTACAGGGCCAATCTTAGAAATATAGTTATGCTAAAAGCTCCTGATTTTTCAAACCTAAACTCTTATAAAAATTGACTTAAATAAGCAGCTTATCAAGCCAAGCTTGTATTCTAGTTCTAGATAAGTAGTTCAATGACCAGTCTAGATTTCAATATTTTGAGGAAAAAAAAAAAGACCACAATATTCTTAGTCAAGCAAAAGAGGTTTTCGTGGTTCTATATTCCATGCATGGTGCTATTTAAGTTTGAATAGAGTTAGTGTGTCATTCAAGTATAGTTGAATTCTAATTCATATGAATGAAAATTAAATAAAATAATTTGACCCGTAATGAGTTATTAGTTGAATTGTAATTTTCTAACTACCAAAAAAATAATAATTGAAAGTTATTAATGCAATCATCAATATCAATCACAGTTTTTTGTTAAAAAAAAAATCTATAAGTTGAACTGTTTTGAGATAATTAAATATAAAGTATACCTTAGGCTCTTTATAATCCGCTGGAAGATATGCCTACTACGCTCTAGTGTGAAACTGTGAATAGAGGAAGTTTAGCGAGCCATGGTATATGTGGAGAAAGCCTTCACTCAATACTGAATTCTGAAACTATGAATAGAAAACTCCCTTTTTTATTGCCTACATTAGTGGGCAATCATGTTTGAGATATGGTTGTATATTAACAATGTGGCATTTCTCCCAATAAGAAATCAAACCTTAATTTATTATGTTGTGAGAGATTAACTCTTTCCAGTATATAGACCTAACACCTTTCACATTATGTTAGTCGAAGTATCTGGATTGAAAAGTTTTCATTCTTTATCTCCAAACCATCTTAATAAGCAATTATGGATTATGTATACTTTTTCTGATTCTATTTATAAATTACTTTCAATATATTTTATCAGAATTAAGAAAAATCTTAAACTTTATCAACTTTGTATTAAAATTTAATAAGTTTTCACATTTACCTTCTAATAAATATTCTTAAATTTCATTGCTGATATTTTTATTTGAAGCATGTAATAAGAAAAAAAAATGTAAAGAGGAGCATTGAAAATTGACAAGTGTCTTATAAATAGAATTAAATTTTTTTCTTATCTCTTTGCCATATATATAGGACTAGAGGAGTATATAACAAAAAAAAAGTTAATAGAAAATACAATAAAAGAAAGCTTTCTGAATTAATACCAAATAAAATTGAGTAATATAAACTAAAAATGATACCCTTAATTTTAAACAAAATAATTCAAAATTTAACTAAATATTATAATAATGTAATAAATATTACACCGGTTATCATTGTAAAAAAAAAAAGAAACCGATGGCGAATTAATATACCAAACATGCAATTTAAAATTTGTAGGTGTCTTACCGTTTTCTGCGCATTTTTTTAAAAAAAATTCCTTCTTGATTTTCTTTAAAATTTTTGTAGGCCTAATTTTTGTGGCTTTTTCTTTCTGTTTCATTTCCCAAACTAAGGGAGAATAACATTAAAAGCCCTCCCAAGAAAATTTATCGCAATAAGAGTTCATCAATTTTGCATCCAATATTATATTGTAAAAACATGTATATATTATTTTTAAAAAATTTAACAAGGTTCAGATTTTAACATGTACATGTTTTTACAAAATAATATTCAATGCAAAACTAATGGACTTTTGTTGCAATAAATTTTTTTAAGAGGGCCTTAAATGTCACTCTCCCTTAAACTAATCTGTTGTATCCATTTGAAACTATGTTGATAAATTAGTCTAACATGTTAAACTCACATAACACGGATCAAAATATGAATTATACAGAAAAAATAAATGACATATTACGTACCGCGGTACTTTTTTATTTTTCTTTATGCATTATTTTTCCATTAATTAATTCGCTGAATTTTGTGCATGGTATGAGTAATATTCTAGTTTAATATAATTAGATATAATTTTCTACATAAAAAGCAAAGTTTGAGGTTAATTACACTGTCAACACTTACTAACATTATGACTTACTAGAAATTCTATAATTTATATTGATATTTTTTACTTATACAGATTTCTATAATCCACTTTTATCAAAGGATTAAAGTTCTTTGCTAGAGAAAACATGGGGGGATTATAAGGATTAATAAAAGTATTAATGTGTTGTGGAAGCAATACAAAAGTGCAACTTTTCTTATTCTTGAGGCTCTCGTGGGGGTCAACAATGAACAGAAAATTAAGCCACCAAGGAAAAGTATTGTAAAAACAAAAGCTAAAAGCTAAGCCACTAAGGAAAAGTATATGATAAACTGATATCAATTTTTTTTGATAAGTTTCAAATTTAAAATTAAAAAAATTACATTCAAATCTCACAAAAGTAAATTTATGATCAAAAAATTTTATAAATTTTACAAAATACTGACAAGTCTCAATCAAGCACAAGAGGTTGTTAGAGTTAGAGGCCTTCAACATTTCATTGTGCCATTTAATACAACATGAGAAACGTGCAAATTACAAAAGTATCTGGATGGATTGAAAAGTATTTCTTTGTTTGTTTTGGGCAAAATGAATTGAAAAGTATTCATTCTTTATCTCCTGGCTGCGTTAAAAAGTTAACGGATAATGCATATATAACAAAAAATAATTAATAGAAAATAAAATAAAATAATTTTTTGTATTAATAAAAAATAAAAGTAATTAATAAAAGGAAAAATTAATTTGCAAGTTCTTATAATTCTTTTCAATTTTGACTTAGGTCCCAGCAGTAGGCTATAGTTTATTTTTTAATCAAATCCTTATGATTAGTTAAATATATTAGTCCCTAAATGTTAAAATTAATGCTAAATTATTGACCTTTTCAAAACAAAAATATTTAAAAATTTATAAAAAAATTTATTTAATTCTTATTTAAAAAGAAATTTTTATTTAACACTTTTGGCCATAAAAAGAAAAAATTGATTTAAGGCAATCTGTTTATTTTTATAATATTTTTCTTGAAAAAAAAAAAATATATATATATATATAATATTTAGAAGACATGACTTAATTATATAAATTTTGTATTATAAAAATTATATAATTAATTCTAAAGTTATATAATCTTTTGATAATAATAATAATATAAAAATTATTAATTTCATTTTTTAAAGAAATTTTCATGAATATTAATCTATAGGAATTGACATATCTAATCGATTAAATTATAAAAACGTAATTAAAACAAAATAAATTACATGGATCAAATTGAAAATTGAGGAAAACTCGAAAGACCAGAAGATTAGTTTTTTTTTTATAAAAATAAAAAACCATACTTTTAATTTTAAAAAAAGTAAAAATTTGATTTAAAATTATTAGAATTTAATGCGTATTACATATCATAGTATTTTTTTTTTTAAAGAAAAACTGATGGCGAATTAAAAGTTAAAACCAAATATGGAATTTCAAATTTGTAGGTTTCTTTCCATTTTCTTCACCCAGACTTGTTTTTAAAAATACTCCGTCTTGATCTTTTTAAATTTTTTTATTGCCCTAATTTTTGTGGCTTTTTCTTTGTTCATTAAACTGATCTGTTTTATCCTTTTGAAAATATGTTGATGAATTATGACATGTTAAACTCACAACTCACAACTCACAATAAGACAGGCTCGTTGTCCAAATTAATTGTTCTACTCAAAATATAATTTACTACCTGTACTTTGTTTTTTCTTTATACATTCTTTTAATATTAACAATTAACTGAATTTCGTGCATATGGTAGTTTGAGTAATATTCTAGTTTATTATAATTAGACATAATTTCCTATATATAAAGCAAACTTTGAGGTTAATCACATTATTAAAAGCTTATAAACAATATGATTTATTACAACTTTTATAGTTTATATTGATGATATTGATATCGATTGTCTTATCTATATATAATCCTCTTTTATCTTAATCTAAGTGGGCTCTCAAGTCCTATTTTCTTAATTCATTAAATTTTACAATGACTTTTTAAATATGCACCATTTAAAATTCTAGTAAAAATAATTTTAAAATGTAGAAATGTAAAATAAAAATTGTACGTTCGATCGAAATTTCAAAACATGATAATTAGCAATGAAATTAAAAATAATAATGTAAGTTATTCATATATAAAAGGATTAAAGTACATTGTTAGAGAAAAACGAGGAGGAGGGGGATAAGGATTAATATAAGTGATGGAAGCACTACAAAAATGCAACTTTTCTTACTCTGAATGCTCTTAGCGGGGACATAGAAACAAACAAGGAGTCAATAATGAATATAAAAGTCATCAAAAAAAAGTATAATAAAAAAGTACAACTTTATTTTGTACACAACTAATCAAACATTTGAATTTTCTTTTTCAGTCTGCTCTATATAAGCATGAGCTTTCTGCCTTACTGAAACAACACCCAAGTGAGTTCTTTCAAGCTCAAACTGCAAACTGAGCAAATAGATTAAGGAGAAAGAGCTCACCAAAATCAAACAAATCACCATACAATTATGCATTCCATTGAATCCATCCCAGAAAGTGAGTACTTTAAAGCTGAAGCTCACTTGTACAGATACATTTATAGTCACATTAATGGCACAGTTCTCAAATGTGCTGTTCAGTTGGATAACCTAGACATAATCCACAACCATGGCCAACCCATTGCTATTCCTCAATTGATCTCCAAACTAGAAGTTCACCCAACCAAAACTGCCTGTGTGGAGAGGCTTGTTCGCTTCTTGGTGCACAATGGCTTCTTATTAGAAACCAAAGTGATCAATGAAGAAGAAGAAGAAAATGAGGCGTACACTCTTACTCCTTCTAAATTACTTGTCAAAGGCATGGAATCAAACCTGGCACCAATAGTAGGGTTGGTCGAGACTGGTTTCATGGCTGTGTTTGATTTTCTAGCAAGCTGGTTCAAAGGGAACAATAAGACGATAGCTGAGATTGCCTTTGGGGTAGGCATGTGGGAAATACTTGAACATGATCCTTTGAGATTGAAGTCTTTTAATGAAGCCATGGTGAGTGATTCACAGATGATCACCATGGTTCTTAAAGACTTTAAATCAATCTTCAAAGGATTGGAATCCATAGTTGATGTAGGAGGCGGCACAGGCACCACATGTAGAATCATCTCTGAAGCATACCCTAATCTGAAATGCATAGTGTTTGATCTTCCACAAGTTAGTTGAAAACTGTTCAGGAAGCAACAACTTGAGTTTTGTTGGTGGCAGCATGTTTGAATCCATCCCTTTTGCTGGTGCGGTTCTTTTAAAGGCAAGTTATTCTAATTTGATTACATAACAATATATTAAATTGAATTAAGGATTATTTTTGTCCTTAAACTTTTTGCGTAAGGTTTACAATAGGTGTCATAAATTAAATTTTGGGTCATTTTTGCCATTAAATTCTCAAAATTGAAAGCATCATTGTGTTGCTATCCACATGGCACTTGTTGACCGTTATCTATTGAATTGGACACTTTTTGTGGACTTTTTTGTTTCATGTGGCATCCAAGTGGATGTGCGATTAGAATTTGCTGGGGTCACTTTTATCCTCGAAGTATTCATTTAGGAACATATGTTCTAATCTAAACTTTATTTTTTGGGTCATTTCCTCCCTTAAACCTTAAAAAACCTAACCAAAAATGTTTTAAGTCATGTTCACTTAGATGTCGCATGGATGCGTGAAATGCAGTGCATGAATGGCAAGATAACATGTTGTCGAACTTTAACAGTTAAAGGATAAAAATGATCCAAATTCAAGTTTAGAACACCCATATATATGAAAAGTTAAAGCATAAAAAAGAACCATAATCTTATTAATACCAACGGTTTCTATCTAATCTATATGGAGCAGATGGAATTGAATCACATAGGTTAAAGCTCTTTCCAATCATTTACTTAATTAAATTCCCTTCTTTACACACCCACACACACATAATATTGCTAAAGATTTAGATTTCATATGATCAATATTGTTGTATTGATTATTTAATTAAATAATTTAAAAGGGATGTAACATTTGGTGTTGTTGATTTTGTATGCAGTGGATATTACATAATTGGGATGATGAAAGTTCTATGAAGATATTGAACAATTGTAAGGAGGCAATTACAAAGAAAGGCAAAGGAGGGAAAGTTATAATCATTGATGCAGTGATAAAGGAGAAGGAAGATGACGATAGCATGACGCAAGTGAAACTCTTGTTTGACATTTCGATGATGAGTACTCTCAATGGGAAAGAAAGAACTGAGAAAGAATGGAAGAAGCTTCTAGAAGCTGCAGCTTCAAACATTACAAGATTACTCCTCTTTTTGGTTTTAGGTCCATTATTGAAGCTTATCCTTAATCATTATCTGGTTTAAAACTTCTCGGAAGAGAATTATCCTTTTAAAATTTTACTTTTTTTTTTTTAAGTGCTTATGTTGTTGCTGTAGTAAGTAGCCAAGCTTCAATTACTGATGGTGATGATGTAAGATATATCAGAAGTTTAAGGGAATAAAATTTGCTTCAGTTCTTTTAATTATTTGCAATTTTTTTATGATTTAAGAATGTACTATTAATTCTGGTAAAAAATAATTTGCGCATTGTTAATCAAAATTCTAAATGTGTAATTTAAAAAAAAAGAGTAATAAATGAAGTAAAGGTATAGTTGAAAAAATAATTATAAAAGTTATCTAATATCCTATATTTTGGATTAGGGAAGGTTTCTAAAAAAATATCCTATATTGTGGTTTGGAGCAAGTATATTATTTCATATTATATGAAATTTGAAAAAATGATTAATGATTACACACCTCAGCGTTGGGGAAAAAAACTGATGGTGAATTAATACCAAACATGCAATTTGAAAGTTTTTCTTGGCCTACTTCTTGTGCCTTTTTCTTTCTGTTTCATTAAGCTAAGTCCAACATGTTAAACTCACAATTAACAAGGATCAAAAATATAATTTATACAGTCACTACAAAAAATTATTAAATTATTAATTTATCACCGTAGTGTTGAGTTTCATAGATTCTTGCGAGTTGTTTCCAGGAGGATCCTACATATGCATATTCTCATGTTGAGAAGAGAGCAATTCAGGGTGATTCGCTGGGACCTGGAGCGACTTAGATAAATATTCGTTGTGAGAACCATTCCTCCTAATAATAATTGCGTGATCAAAACAAGATTGTAGATAAGTCAGTAATCATAATTATAGGCATTCTGATAATGACATTATGCTGGAAAATAAAAGAATCACGGTAATAAATGCCATTCAACCAAAGAGTGATAAACACTGAAAAAGAATCAAGAGTATGTGTGCTTATATGAAATCCTCGGATTTAAATCTTATGAAATTAAGAATTTGCAAATTTCATGAAGTTTGTCTTTTTAATAAAAAGGAAAAATGATTTATGTTTTACAAAAAATAATAAAATCAGAAAAAATACTAAAAAAAGAAAATTTCACATAAACTCGTAAATATTAATTTTAGAGAATTTAAATCTCAAATTGAAACTATTTTATTTTTTAAAGGTGAAACCAAAAAAAAAAAAGGTCTAAATGAGCCACTCGAGTTTAACCTCATTTTTACAAGGCTGCACTTAGAAGCTTAGTTATACTAAAAAAACAGGGTTAACAGCATGAGAGGTTCTCATTGGTCTACATTCCATGCATAATGCTATTTAAGGCAATATGAAGTATGTGCAAATTATGTAGAAATTTCAACATTGTCTTAATTGACTTACCAACAATCTTCTACGACCTATGTTTTAAGTTTGAATAGACTTGGTATGTCATCCAAGTATAAATGAAAATTAAATAAAAGAATTTGATCCATGATGAGTTACTCCCTCCGTCCCTATATGTATAAAAAATGTTCTAAAATCTTTTTTATTCCTAAATATAAGATGTTGTCAGCATATTTTTTTAATAAATAGACTATTATACCCTCATTACATTGGAAAGGAAAAATAGAAAAATACTCATAAATTTACTTTGAAAAAAGAAATATATTTGTTTGTGAAAATTATATATTAGGCCCTATTTTAATGGACATTTGTTTAAATTTAATCGGGAGGAGTTGCACCAACTTTAATTATTTAAGATTCAAAATATACATTTTAAAAATTTAAGATTCAAATTACCCTTGAACTTATAGTTCAAGTTTAAATTGTATATTAACCTTTAAATCAATCTCTTCTTGAGACAACATTATTGACAGAGTATGAAAATCAAGACCATTTTAACAGAGAAAAATAATTAAAATCATAATGAGGGCTTTGGATGTGGATAATTAATATGCACCCCAAAAAGAAGTCGTCTCTAATTAAGAACGCCTCGAATGACATCTCTATAAGTTGAAAATTTAATTTTTAAAAAATTAAAAGGTTGGAGAAGCATTTAGACATGGTAAGTACATTGTGGTTAAGCTCATCATCTCCAATTCTATCGCTAACTCTTAATTTTTTTTTTCTTAAGGCCATGTTTGGTAGTATTGAATTGGCAAGGTGGAAATAGAATCAAAGATGGAATCCTAATTTAAGCATGATTGATATGCAAGAATTGTAATTCTTAAGAATCCCAATTCCATCAAAAATGTTAGAATTTAATTCCATCATATTGACCATGAAATTGCTTCAATTCTCTTGAATTCAATTTGTGGACCCCACTATCCTCATCTTTTTTGTCCATTTATAATAAGATAGGTCTTTTTAATTTAAAAAAAGGGCAATGTAGTCTTTTCCTATTTTAAGTACCTATATAAATTAATATTATATTATAATTCCATCTTCATACCAAACACACTTTTAAAACTCAATTCTATTTTGATTCCAATTTCGATTCCAATTCCGATTCCGATTCTGATTTCATTAAAAACTCTTCCATCATACCAAACGAAAATTGATTCAGAGACAACATTGGAGACACATTTTTATGTGGGTAGAGACGGACGTATGGCTGTTTCTAATTTCGTCTCTACAATTATAAGAAATGTTTATATTTTTATTTTATTTCGTTAGCAATAGATTAAGCGATGGATAAATTTAATGGTTAGTGTTGTGATCAAATTCTTCAATAACTATTGAAGAATTGAATTATGTTTGCAGTATAATTAAAATATGATTACATTTCTAACAAAAAAATTAATATTAAATTACCTCATGGATTGGGACAAGTTGCGCCTCAAGTTCTTGTGTATTTCCATGATGCCCAGCACACCTGATTGTATGATGAACAATCGCCAATTTCCATGTAGCCTTAGAATTTTTAAAAGCTGAGTCCTCTTCCTGCCTGAAAAACCTCTAAACCATAATCAGCCAACTATTGAGAAGAAACTATTGTGAAGAAAGTGATTGTGTGCTTTGCAGATGAGAAACTTTTTTATATACCTCTCTCTTCCTAGCCATTAGACAAAAACTCATGGTCAGGATTCTCCGCTTCCCAACTACTGCACCCCTACCACTGCACTGGATCTGTATCCAAAACTATCTAGAAGTCAATAATGAAAAGAAAATCCATCAAGGAAAAGTATACTAACAAACAAATTAAAGCAATGGACCCAGCAGGAATTAAAGAATTAAAATATGTGTGTGTGTGTGTGTGTATGTGTGTAACTTTCTCACACAACTAGTTAAATATTTGAATTTTCTTGGTCATTCTGCTCTTTATATATATAAGCAACAACATCCAAGTGAGTTCTTTTAGGATCAAACTGCCAACCGAAGCGATAAACAAAAGAAATCGTTGAGTAGTTATGTGTTCAATTGAAGCCAACCCAGCTGGTGAATTCTTTCAAGTTCAAGCTCACTTGTACAAACACATTTTCAGCTACATTATTTGCACACTTCTTTTATTGAGAGTTAAAAACTAAAATTTACAAATGAGAAAGGGAGAAGTTGAAAATAAAGTGTGTTGTATCTGAAGAAACAACGACTTAATCCTACAAACCAGCTATTAATTTAAATCTAATATAAATTAATGAAAGCATATATAATCATAGTCTTTGAATATGATAAACTAATATCAATTTTTTGACACAATATTTGGTATATTTGAATTTATTCTTAAATAATAATGGGAATAATTTCAATAAATTTATTAATTTTTTTGACAAAACAAATAAACCCTTTAATATTTATAGGAAGAATTACAGTTAGGTTCCAAAAGATTGAATTAATAACAAATATATCCCCAGCAAAATTTTATAAAAAAGAATTATGATTATCAATTCAAATAATTAAAAATAAAATTTTCTGTTACAATCTAATAGTTACATTTGATATTAAATATATATATTTACAATTTAAACTTTTAAATTTGTAATTTATTTAGATCAATATTTTCAACTTAGTTTTTAAAAACATTTATCGTATACTTAACTATTATTAATTCAATATAAGGGACCTAACTGCCATTCTCCCATATATATATATATATATAATTATAGTGAAAAATAAGATTTTTTATGTGAAATGAAATTACTAAGTTTTAGAATTTATTCAAATAATGATTAAATAAAAAATTTAGTTATCTTATAAATTGTATGTTTAACTAAATATCCACAAAACTAAGACCTTATAAAAAAATTATATATAATGATGATAGATATCATACTTGAACCACATGCACCTCTTTTTTCATGACATAGTTTTTGGATTTTCCTTTCCCTTTATTTTTATGGGAGAATCACATTAAGAGCTTTAAAAAGGAAAAAATTTACACTACAGGCCCAATTCATTCTATTATTACACTGCATGCCCAAAGGTTTTTGTTGCAATTTTTTTTGAAAGCAAAAGTATAATTTTGCCCTTATGTTATTTGAAAACTCAAATAATATATAACACAATATCTATGGATACATAATACAGTGTATATGAATGCACAATATGATATTCATGCATGTCCAATTGATCTATAAGTTAAAATATATATCACATAGAGTATGTACAATAAAATATCAATGAATATACAACACGATATTTATAGATACACAATACAATGTTTATGAATTCTCAACACAATATCCATGTGTATTCATGCATGAACATTTAGTTAAAAATGCATGAATATTATATTATACATCCATGAATATTATGTTATATATTATCTAATTCACTTGTATATTTTATTAAATCCACTAATCAATTAGACACGCATGAATATTATATTATATATTTATAAACATTATATTGTATATCAATGAATATTATGTTGTGTATAATGCGAGTTTTCAAATCATAAAAAGTCAAAATTTTACTTTCAATCACAAAAAAAAAAAAATTACAACAAGGGTTCTTGGACTTACAGTACAATAACAGAATCTATTGAGTCAGCAGTGTAATTTTTTACTTTTTTAAGGCTTTAGCGCGATTCTTCTTTTTCCCCCTTTCCTTTCCCGCATGTTTAAACTAAAAACCATGTTATGGGCCGAAAACCGAGAATGCCAGGACCCAACTCAAGGAAACCCCACATTAGGCCCACTCAATCATGTCTGAAGGCTGGACCTTTTAAAAGGTAGTGAAAATGGGTTGGCCAACAACTATACATGTATTTCAACATTATTTTTCAATAAAAATATGATCACTATTTAAAAAAATATATATATACAATTCTAATCGTCCGAACATGCCTATTTCGTAAACTATTTACAAGAAAAATTGGTCAAGTCATACCTTACAAGTTAAGTTGGCCAAAATGAATCAAAAACCAACATTGGCCAAATTACAGAAATTAAAATCGCATGCCTAATTTAAAAAGGAAGAATTATCCTAAACTATTGAAATACTTGTACAAGTGATCAAATAATATTGGGAGAATAACTGATAAATTTTTAAAGGATTAATTAGTTTAAATTAAATCTCAAATGCCAAACTTCACAAATGTACAATTTCTTTTTTAAATTTTGTAATTTTGTTGTGATGAGTTCACAACTTAATTTTTAAATTTTAACATGGTTAAAGAATAAATAAAATTTTTTTAAAAAAAATAAAAGTTGAACTTATAAATTTTTAAAATTTAATATTTAAATTTTAGGATTTAATTTGAATTGAGGATCTCTCTGTCATTATTTTAATAATTTTTTTCCTGCTTTTATACCGACGGCTTGAGGATAGAATGGGCCCACCTGTGTGAATACCCCCACAACTAAACAGTGATCAAAACTGGACTCAAGTCCCACCAAGACACCCCGGCAACTAACTTAATGTGAGAAAATGACACACAAACATAAGTGGTTCTCAGAAGTTTACATTCCATAGTATTATTATTATTATTATTATATTTTTTTTGCTAGCTGCCAGCATTTGGACCACAGAGATAAAAGTCAGTTGGTAACATTCCATATTTTTTATTTAATGCAATATGAACTACATACAAATTACGTAGAAATTTCCCGTTTTCAAAGAAAAAATAACTAATAGATAATAAAATAAAATAAAGTTTTGTGAATTAATACCAAATAAAAGTGATTAAAACTGAAACTTTTAATTTTAAACAAAATAATTAAAAAAATTAATTTAATATTATTAGAGTGTAATAAATATTATATATCTTAACATCGTTAAAAAACCCGGGCGATGGCGAATTGATTAGGTGCCTTCCCGTTTTCTGTGCCCAAATTTGTTTTTAAAAGTTTCTTTCTTGATCTTCTTTAATTTCTTCTAGCCCTAATTTTTGCGGCCTTTTCTTTTGTCAGTTTCATTAAATTAATCTGTTTTACCCATTTGAAACTTTGTCGATAAATTAGACCAAGATGTTGAACTCACAGTAAGACGGGGTACCACTCCAAGTTAATTATTATACACAAAATATAATTTATACAGTAAAAATCAATGATATATTTTAAATTTACCCGGTACTTTTTATTTTTTCTTATACATTCTTTTAATATTGATTCACTGAATTTTGTAAAATACCATACTTTTAATTTAAAAAAAAAGTAAAAATTCGATTTAAAATTATTAGAATGTGTATTTAAGGTGCTTGTTTCCAATAAAATTAAGACATGTGTATCTTTTATAAATTATTTATTCTTTAAAAACTTCTTGTTATTAATAGTATTAACATGTTAAAGTCCACATATCTTAATTTGATTAGATAAAAGTATATTAAGTATATAAAGCTTAGTACAAAAGTCTTGCCCTTTTTAATTGCACCAAGTTAATTCCTAGATACATATAGTGGTCATTTATTTTATCAATTGTTCTCTCACTGACCTAAGTTCCGGGAGGATTCAACAAACTTAACATGTAAATCAGGCCAATTTCTGAGCGAGATCTTAACTTAGTCCCATCTATACGTATACCCTCACGAATAATTAATGTAAGAAAATGACCACAATATTATTACTCAAGCATAAGAGGCTCTCATAGGTGTACATTTTATAGTGTTATTTAATGCAGTATGAACTGCGGACAGATTACTTGCCAGCAATCTACATTTTATAGTGTTACTTATTAATTTCCATATTTTCGAAATTGAATTGCGGACAATCTTCTGACATATGTTTAAGTTGGAACAGGTCAATTTACTTGCCTGCAATCTACTTAATAATGTTCGAAATTGACTTGCCAGCAAATATAGTTGAATTCCTAACTAATCATTATCTAGTTCGAAACTTTGTGGATGAAATTTAATTCTTTGAAAGTCTGTTTTCTTCTATGCACTTCTAGGTAGTAAATATGAGAGACCCCACTGTTCAAATCATGCTTAACCCTAATTTGAATAAGCCAAATCTAAATTGAGTTTGATGGTTTTCCCGAACTACCAGCTCTAATTTACTCTATATAAACAAGAGCTTTCTATATAATCAAAGCAACACCCAAGTGAGTTCTTTCAAGCTCAAACTGCAAATTAAGCATATAGATTTATGAGAAAGAGCTCTTCAAAATCAAAGAAATCACCATATAGTTATAGATTCCATTGAAGCCGTCCCAGAAAGTGAGTGCTTTAAAGCTCAAGCTCACTTGTACAGCTACATTTTTAGCCACATTAATGGCATAGTTCTCAAGTGTTTTGTTCAGCTAGATATCCCAGACATAATCTACAAGCATGGCCAACCCATCACTATTCCTCAATTGATCTCCAAACTAGAAATTCAACCAACCAAAACTGCCTTTGTAGAGAGGCTTGTTCGCTTCTTGGTGCACAATGGCTTCTTACCAAAAACCAAAGTGCACGAGCAAGATGAAGAAATGGAGGTATACACTCTCATTTCTTCTAAACTACTCATCAAATGCATGGAACCAAACCTGGCACCAATGGTGTTATCGTTTGTCGACCCTAGTTTCTTAGATCCGTTTGATTTTTTGGGAAGCTGGTTCAAACAGAGGGAGACGGTAACTGAGATTGCCCTTGGGGCAACCATTTGGGAAATTTTTGAAAGAGATTCTCAAAGATTGAAGTCTCCCAATGAAGCCATGGCGAGTGATTCACGAATGATTAGTGTCATACTTAAAGACTCTAAATCGATCTTTCAAGGATTGGAATCCATAGTTGATGTTGGAGGCGGCACAGGCACCACATGCAAAATCATCTCTGAAGCATATCCTCATCTGAAATGCATAGTTTTTGATCGTCCACATGTTGTGGAAAATTGTTCAGGAAGCAATAACTTGAGTTATTTTGGTGGCGACATGTTTGAATACATACCTTCTGCCGATGCTGTACTATTGAAGGCAAGTTAAAAAATTATTTAGTCTATAACAAAACTCTTATTATTAAGATTTTTAACATTTTAAAACTTACTTATTTTGATTTGATTGGATAAAAATATCCATTAATTATATAAAACTAAGTATGTTTGTCATCTCGTTTTATTAATATCAATAGCTTCTAAATGTTGATTCAAGTCCCAACTAATCTATATTGAGCCGACCAAATTAAACCACATATGTTAAATCTCTACCAATCATTTACTTAATTCCTTTATTTATATACTATTGCTTTAGGTTTTAGATTTCTTATTATTAATGTTGTTATTGAATATTTTAATGAATTTTTGAAAAGGGAGAACATTTGGTGTTGGTAATGATTTTGTGCAGGCACCTTTTAATGTAACAGCCCTCCGCTCATCCCGCCTCCCCGAGGTCTTTTGCGGCGCTGAACACTCTCCCCCCAGGCCCCACAACAGGGCGACCCCACCCCTTACGGTGAGCATTAGGAGACAAAGGCTTCCCCGCAGTAGTGTGCAGGATTATTCCCCTTGCGGAGAGCCTCCCCAGGTTCGATCCTCCAACCTCTCCTACATAACAAAGTTGAGGCTGAACCTGGTACCATTGAGTCACGTGGTTCAATGGTACTAGGTTCAGCCTCAACTTTGTTATGTAGAAGAGGTTGGAGGATCGAACCTGGGGAGGCTCTCCGCAAGGGGAATAATCCTGCACACTACTGCGGGGAAGCCTTTGTCTCCTAATGCTCACCGTAAGGTGTGGGGTCGCCCTGTTGTGGGCCTGGGGGGAGAGTGTCCAGCTTCGCAAAAGACCTCGGGGAGGCGGGGTGAGCGGAGGGCTGTTACATTAAGGATGTTACATTGTTGGGATGATGAACACTCTTTGAAGATACTGAACAAATGTAAGGAGGCAATCACAAAGTAAGGAGGAAAGGCGACAATGACATGACACTATTCAATTTGAAACTCTTGTTTGATGTTATGATGATGAGTATGGTCAATGGCAAAGAAAGAACTGAGAAAGAATGGAAGAAGCTTCTTGTTGCTGCAGGCTTCAAACATTACAAGATTACTCCTTGTTTTGGTTATAGGTCAATCATTGAAGCTTATCCTTAATTATTATCTACTACTTCTTCTGTCCACCTTGTGTTATAAGATGTTTCTCGTTTTGATTATCCTAAATTGTTATCTGTTTTGCAACTTCTGGCCCTCTCCTCGAAGTAGCATGCCTCATGAATGGTGATGTAAACTATTCACAAGTTTATGGAATAAAATTTGCTGCAGTTATTTTAATTATTTCCAATATTTTTATCATTTCAGCACGTATTGTTGTTTTAATAAATTAGTCATTTTATCAGTGTATTTTTATTAGGCGTTTTTTGCCATTCACTAAACGGACTTTAACAAACTGAAAACCGAATATACGCTTGGTGTTTTTGGTTATTCGTTGAAATAAAGTAGTTGTTACCTTAAAAATTATAATCATTCGGCACTAGGGATCACTAAACTTAAGTAGACTGATAAAATAGATTTGGAGAAATTAAAATAGTTGTCACTGGCTAAATATATATATATATATATATATTTTTCATTTTGCTAAAAGAAAGTAGTCGTTATCCTAACCATTAGTCGTTCAACTCTTGGCACTTTTTTTAATAGAGGCAATATAATTAATAATATGATAATTTTCCAATTAGGTAAAAATGTCAGAAAAAGAATTAGGAATAATAAAAATAATAATGATAATAATCAAGATTGTTAAACTCATGAGTTTAAATAAATTCATGATAAGGATATAACTCAAAACGTAGACTCAAATCGTAAACTCGTAAGAGTTTACTTCTATTAATAAATAACTTTTAAAAGTATATGATTAAATAATTAAAATATGAATATGAAAATAATTTAATTTAAATATACATTATTGAAATTAAATCTATCTACATTCATAGATTATTATACTCAATACAAAAAAAAAAATTGTATTGTTCAATGTCTTTCAATGGTTGTTGGAAAGGTAGTCAGTATTAAAGATAAGTATAAAGACTAGAAGTTTGTATCACTCTCTTTCACAAAGGTAATGATATAACCAACTTAAGCTATCTGATCTTAACTCCTCTACTTCAAAAATGAAAAACAAGGATGAACAAGTTATATTCAACAACTACAGCAAATACTCTCTTTAAAAGTTAATTTACAATCAATGAAGTGCAAATATAAAAAATGTAATCACATAAGGTAGGTAATGAATTGAATGCTTAAGTTCGTCCAATAATTTTTCTATGTTTGTCTTCATAAAGATGCCTATTTATAGTTGAAGTCGATAATTAATCTGTTATATACATCTAACTAGCCATTAGATTCTGCATTTTTAGTCTAAGCTTCTTCAAAAGGTATGGTGTTTGCATAACACTTTTCGACAGAGTTTTGCACTCATGGCAGGTCAAGAAATTAATATCTATATGTATTTAATGCTTTGACAAAAGGTAAGTAAAAGAATACCGTTAGAGCAAAATGCAATACGGATAGGGAGGAAAGATTAAGATTTAACAAGTGTCTAAATTTTCTTAAAGTTGTGTTTAGAAAGCTTCTAAATGAACAAAAAGGCTGACACAACTTACTAAAATGGAAAAGAACAAATAAAACCTTGAATCGAAGCTTACAAAGGTGAATACAAAAAACAACGCCACGCAATTGGCTTTAGTATCGGTAGTAATGTTGTTAATACCGGTAGTGCCATGAACAAATATGAGAATAAAAAGTAAGAACAATACAGGTAGTATCACAAGAATACGGGTAGAGCTAATATAGAATCGGTAGTGTTGAACACTAAGAGACGTTAGTTTATAAGTCACGCAATACCGAAAGTATTTGAAGAATACCAGGATTGAGGATACATTATCGGCCGGTAGTGTGACAAGAATACCAATGGAGATACTAAGAATGAAACATGTGAAATAATACTGGTAGAGAGAAAATACTATGGGTAAAGACAAAAAGTGTTGATAGTAACATACCAATATGGGTAGTGTCAAGAATTAAGACAAAAATTCTCACTTAGTATTTACTACTGGTAGAAAGGGTCTAGTACCCAAAGTAATATGAATTCATTGTGAAGATCGATGATACTAGTAAAAGTCTTTTCTTCCCAAAGAGTTAAGAAATGAACAAAATAAGGCTTTAAAGGAATCTTAGTATTTTTATAAAACATTACTCATTGAGAAACTAAGAATCAAAGGCTTTAGATTGAACATAGTTCATATTAGTACCGGTAATATCTTAAAAATACCGGCAATGATACTTCATAAAAATGAAAATCAGAGTCTAATGTATTCAAGCTCATTTATACCTTAACTTCCCTTTCCTCAGACATAATTTAACATGTTAAGCAAAATCTTCTTTAATTTGTTATTATCAAAACCGAGGATCAACATTTCTGTTTCTTTTTGATAATCACAAAACTGGATGCAACTTGTTAATTTTGAGAAAGATTTTGCAATCTCCCCATTAAACAGGCAATAAAAATAATCCAAACATTGGATAAAAGAGAGAATAGTCTGAAAAATGCACTGTATACATAGATAATCAAACGAGAGTTAGCACAAAATATATAAGGAAACAACAAAGAACAAACACTAATGACATTGTTCAAAGTTCAAAAAGAAGCAGGGCTAGAAGCAAAGAACAAGGTTTATTTTTGAGAGGTTTTAATGGAAGCTAGGCTATCCATAAAATGTTTGAAATGAGCTCCAAGAGATAGAGGTTGGGTATGAGAGGCAGAGACTGAAGGCTTAGGAGCTTTCACACTTGGTTTCATAGCCTTAGATTTTTAAACAGCATGCTTCTTTCCCTTATTTGATTTCCCTTTCTTAGCAACTTCTTAAATAACCACAGTAGGCTTAGGCTTATCTGATTCCTTCTCCTCCTTTTTCTCATCATCAAGGGGTTGTTTTTCAAGCTTAACAGGCTTGCATATGTCAGAAGGAGCTAGTGGTTTCTCAATATATAAGCCCAATTGCCTCAGCTGCAATTTCCATTTCTGTAAGTAAAGGTCTTGGAATGATCTAAGGAGTCATTTTAGTTATTTCCCTAGAAGATAACAAAGTGGTGAGAGCTAAAGGACTCTTAAAATAATCTGGCTTGAGCTGCCTCAATTCCTCAAATAATGTGGCAACAAGAGGTAGCAACTTGATCACCTTTTGCTTTTAGATTCTCATCTTCAACTTGGATTTGGATTTAGATCCATACATTTTTAATTACTCAAATAATGAATTTGACTTAAATCCAAATTTATATGTATTTAAACATTGCATTATATTCATTCCAACACCAGAGATTAATAAACTTATAAATTGATTACAGAAGTTGGAGAAACTAGTTATCAATCACTGACATTTTTTGGTTCGCTGAATTATTACCTTAATTAACAATTATAGTCATTCAATGGATAATGGAAGAAAATGACCACAATATTATTACTCAAGCATAAGAGGTTCTCATAGGTGTACATTCAATTGTGTTATTTAATGCAATATGGACCACGTACAAATAATTTAAGAATTTCCACATTTTCGAAATTGACTTACGGACAATCTTCTGACATATGCCTAAGTTGGAACACGTCAATTTACTTGCCATCAATTTTCTTAATTAAGTAGGAAATTGACTTGCCCGCAAAAAGAGTTGAATTCAATTATAGTCATTCAATGGATAAAATAAACTTCGAGAAATAATTAGTAGTCACTGGCTAAGTATTTTTTTTTTTAAATCATTCGCCCGATCAAAACAAAGTAGTTATTACCTTTAATCATTATAATATTCAGTTTCAATAATAAACTTGTAGATTGATAAAATAAATATGGAGGAATTAGCGATAATTGACTACGTGTTTTTTGTCATTGGTAAGGGGGGAAAAAATCACCGTCTTAGTTCCTAGGATTCTTTTTTAATTTTTTTAAGAAAAATCTTATGGCTTAAATGTATAAAACCCTCCATAAACATTGATATACTTGCATACAATTCTTTCACTTTTAAATGTTTAAAATTAACTCTCCCTAACTTTTAATTTTATTTTTCAAAGCTCCCTACTATTAATTACTTTCTCATATTGTCAACAAAGTTTGCTGTATTAGATTAAGAAAAGCCACATGGAAGCTTACGTAGTGGCATTTTATATGTAAAAAATGCATAAAAATTATATTATTTTTATAAGGACTAAAATGTCATTTATCCGGCCAAAATGTTGCTTTAATTGATAAAAGATAATAAAATTACAGTTTTTCCCTTAAATTATGTTAACAATGAATAATGAGAATAATGTCACTTAACTAAAGAAAATAAGAGCATTATCATGTGTGTTAAAAGTATGAGTATATCAATATATGAGTAAATATGGTTTCAGGTAGTAAATATGAGAGACCCCACTATTCATTTGCTTGACTTGACTTTTAATGGTTTATTAATTTATGATGAGTATGTCAATATTTAATAAACTCTATATAAATTATATTATTTTTAAATATGAATAATATATCATTATGCCTAATGAAAGAATTTCTTATTATTTTTTAATTTTTGAGAGAATTTATTTTTAAGTATGAAATTGCAAATTTAAATTATTAACTTATTCCCAAAATAAACTAAAAAAGGTAGGGATAGTGGAGCAAGGAGACGATAGGCGTGAAAAGGGGGAGACATACAGAACAAGAAGCAATGGATGAGTCTCCTAAAGATCCCGATCCGCGCGTGCAACGGCTACATAATTTGGGCCATCTTTTAATCGGGAAGGCCTAGAAACCATCAACTTGGATAAAATTGAGTCTAAGGAGCTGCAGCCCATTAATGCTAACAATAGGCCAACAAAAAGAAAACATAGTGTTGTTAAAGGAAATAAGAGAAACTTGGGCTCTTCAGATAAGCCCAGAAATGTGAATGCTACTTAGCCGACCACTGAATTTCAAGACACAGATAAAATCAAAGCTGCAGATTAATTCCCCCCCCCCCCCCCCCCGACCTTAGCATCAAGACAACAGCTATAAATGATCCAGGAAACTCTCAACAAAATTCTCCAATTATTTCCAATCCTCTCATTAATCATAGAAAGCCTCCCGACCTAGAAAATAATCAAAGCATTGTTCCATAAACTTAATTCAATGAATCTGCCAATATAAAATCTCACAACAATTTATTAAGACTAGTTGATATTCAAGAAGACTTTGCACGATAGGACATTGATGAGGACATTATTGATGATGATTTTCTTAATGAAGATTATGATAATCAAGTCCACAATGACGATCTTGAGGATGATGAATTTAGTGATGATTCAATTGAAGACACATCCGAAAATCCAAACGACTAATCTTAATTCAGGTTTATTTACTCATTTTACTTTTAATATGGACATAATTTGCTAGAATCATAGAGGTTCTTGTGTGAATAATTTTCCTAAACATATTAGAGAAATCATTAATACATATAATAACTAATCAGCTCAAACTCATCGGCCAAAATGCTCACTTTAGATGACCATCAACACAATAATGCAAATCTCCCCAAATAATCATTTTCCTTTCTAGCTGGATAGAACAATTTAAACCTTTAACTAAGAAAACAAGCTATTTGCTTTTTATTTGTCACTAACAATTCATATATACATATATATATATATATATATATATTACACATGCCATGGCATCAAATCTCTCCACAAACCAATACATAACAACAACCATAATTATAGATGGAGCGCCAAGAGATAAAGGATCAATCAAATACCCTAATTCCTTATGTACAGACAACAACACAACTAAAGTCTTTAGTATCTGAACTTCAAATTTGATTTGCCATTTTGCATTTAAGCTCTAGTAGCAGCAACGAAGAATTATGGCTCAAGAAAACTTTTCATGCTAATTTTACAAAGATATTGATTCCTACCATGCAAATGGCATGACAACTAGCTGTTTCACCATATTTATGTCTATGTCATCACTATACAGTGAGTGCTTTTGTGGTCCAAAGATTCTAGTATAGTAAACAATTAGCTTCAATTTTTTTTCGGCATCAAAATAATATAAGTCTCCAATGCAAAAATCTCCTTCCAATTCACCTAAACAATGACAAGCTCTTAAACCAATAAACAAATCTAGGAGTGAAAGAAATAGACTCTAAGATTTTCAACGATGCCTCAAATATAATTATGCTCAGGTTCATAACAATATTTGAGGCCCCAATGAAAATCACTTGCTCCACGTACTATAGGAATAGGCTCTGATACCATTCTGTCATGCTTCAAAAATTAAACATGATTGGCATGGGACGTATGCTTAAACACATATCCTTTAAGCCTTGATTAAGAAATCTCTAATCTAATCTATGAATTTACATAAAATACAATTTGAAAATCATTGAAACATCATCATTTAAACAAAAAGCTTTCTAAATTTTCTATAAAAATTTTAGGAGAACCTTCCCTATAAATAAGACCTTCCGAAACGTCTACAATAGTCATATATAACGCAAATTAAAAAAATGTGGGGCTCTGCTCCTCCACAACAAACAGACAAATAAATTACAGATAATAATCCTACTTATAGTTAATATGGAGCAACTAATCATAAATTCAAAATATAACACATAATTAAGTATTTACAAAAAAAGGAATGCATCCTCAAAAATCTTCTAATCAATCCAGCAATGAGCCCACAAATGTCAGCAAAAAGCGCAGCATCAATTATGCTATCTGAGACCAAATAAATGTTTTCCAGTGAATAAGATCCCAATATTAATAAAATTTAAAAGGATAAATCGAATAAACAACAATGATCATATAAATTAAAAAGACAATAATTTTATATAAAATAGTTTATAAATTTGAACAAAAGAGATTTTATATAGCCTTAAGTAAAATCTTAAACCATTAAATTTACAATATCAAATATCCTTGTCACTTGAGTTCAAGAAGACAAATAATTAAAATAAATAAATAAAGCAACATTTACTAATTTAAAATAATGGAGCATATGAAATCACCAAATAATTAAAAAACCATATTTCTAGGGACTTATTACAATAATTAACAAATGTGGACATACAATCCATGAGGGTAAATAACCAGACGTGGTCGAAGTCACGAAAATAAATGTAGATACACAGTCCATGAAAGTAAGTAACCAAACATGACTTGAGCCATGAAATAAATGTGGACACACAGTCCACGAGAGTAATATTAACCAAATGCAGCCGAAGCCATGAAATCAAATGCAAGTACAATATTCACGAATAACAAACGTGAGAACAAAGTTCACAAAAATCAAACTAGCTAGTCATTGACCATGGAGCGCTAAGGGCTAACAGAACTGCCGTTAGCAACCATTGTTCTATATAAAGTCTCCTTGAAATTCTTTTTTAAACATGCAAGAAAATCATCACTTTCAAAATAAAATTTTCATTTTCAATGTTGAACTCGCATGAACCATTTAAAATATCAATCCTTCTAAATATGAAAATTCATATCAGTAGTATACATTTCTTCACCAATTTCCATAATTGCTAATTTTTATCAAATAAAAAAAAAATTTACTAGAGCTTGTAAAAAAAACATTTTCTTGAATCTAAAAAAAATACCTTTTGCAAGAGAATATACATACACATATAGAAATTTATCTATCTTTCATCGTACAAACTATCACTTCACAAGCTCAAGTAATTTAGTTAAGGAAAATATTCAACACTAGAGATAGTACACATGATCTATTTAAGAAAAATAATGTTTCAGTAAAAAGAAATTTGAATGTTATCCATTTACCTGAGACATTCCCAAACATATAATTTTTCCCTAATTAGCCACTTTTGTAATATAGTCCATACCTTAATTCCCTAATTCTCAAAGGGACACTACTGCTATTTCTTTTATACATTTTATAAATCTAAAATCTTCAATCCAACCAAATTGAAAGGATGGGGCAAAGAAAATCTCATCAACATCCATAAATAAGAAGCCAAGTTTAATCAATAAATTCTCAACAAACACATATATAAACAACATTCAAAGCTTCCAAGTTTACCTATAGACAATAAACAACCTCTATTATAACATAATTAATATTATCATTTGTATATATTTAATTTTCATAAACTTAATTCCTCAAACATTTTATCAAGCACTATTTGAACTCAAAAGCTAACAAATGAACTAACAAACTTGGTTCCTGAATTATTGATGCCTAAAATTTTCTACCTACAATCCCAACCTTGTGTTATAGAGAATTATTACCTATTATAATAACATACCCAACTATAATCCACTTATCACATTCATTTGCTACTAAAAACTAACATCCCCCTATCAAACAATTCATCAAATATTATGTGCATTCAAACTTAAACCACACAATTATTCTTTAAATATCTTCCCCCAAAATTTCATGAACATATATATATATATATAGATTTACCAAACTTTTCAAGTTTCATTCCTTCAACTAAAATCAATTTAAACTCAAAGAAATGCTAAATCTAAACAAATATTCATCGTGCAGCCAGCAAAAATATAATATAACTACTTATCAAAAGTGAAATCCTTAATCTTCAATTTAAGCTTGTTAGAACATTCAATAGTAAAGCAAAATTTTCAGCGATCAATTCCTAATCCAAAATTTTAGCAATTCTCAATCACAATACATACTCAAATCTGATAAGGGAGAGAGTGAAACTTGGCTCACCAATAAAGCAAAGAGTACTAAAGGAAGGAGAACCAGAATTGCAGTGACAAAACATGAAGATCAAAAAGAAGAGCTGTGAGCTAAAACAGGGGAGGAGAAGGACCAGCTAATCAAACCTCCAGCAGCAACAAAAACAACTCCCATGTACACGCTGGCAACGTGCAAAAGGAATAGAGAAAGGATTCAAAGTACCACAGCACAATACGGATGAAGGAGGAAGAAATCGACGACACAGAGATGAAGATTGCAAGCTCATGGATCTACTACAGTTGTGGATGAAAACGGCGACTCTCACAACACCTTCGCGAGCAACTGGAAGGACGAAGGAAGAGGAAAAATGGAGTGAGTCTCTCTCTCTCTCTTCCCCTCCTCCTCTTCCCAGAGAAACCAGCGATCTTTCGAGAAAATGAAGCTGGGAAGAGATAAACTGATCTCCTTCTACTTATCTCTCATATATATATATATTTCAATGGCACTTTTGTAACTTTGTAAGACTGGTGGAAAAAAACACAAAAATACTCATACGTAATAAAGATTCGAACCCATACGTAATAAACTACAAGTTGCCATTGGACTAATAATCTTTCTTGTTACCTCCACTATAAAACTTTTTTGAAAATACACTTAAAAATCTTGATCATAAATTTTAATTAATTATTTATTTTTTTAATATTTTTTGAGTTATTACAAGGACCAAAAGCATCATCCCAAAACTTTTTGTTGTCATGCTACTTGAATGCTTGAGGATTCCTTCCATCCCTTTATTAAAGATTTGTGGACTAATAATGATTAGAATGAGAGAATTACCAAATTTACAACTACTACCTCTAATTGGAATATGGAAAACATTAGTAGTATATCTCCTAAAAAGAAAAGAATTTTGTAAAGATTGGAAGGTATCGATAAAAATAAACACTATAGAGACAATTACTTTTTAAGGAAGCTGGAAAAGTCTCTTTGAGAACATTACAACAAAGTTCTCATGCAAGAAGAATTAATTTGGTTCTAAAAATCATAATGTAAGTAGTTAAAATGGGGTGATTAAAATACTAAATTCTTCCATGCTACATCTATTATTAGAAAAAAAAAAAAAGGAATCAGATTCTATCCCTTAAAGAGAATGATGATACTTGGATTCATGATCCAATTATTCTTGAAAAGATGGTTGTTTCCTACTTTGAAAATCTCTTCAAAGAAGAAGACACTGTCAAACCTAAGCTTACCATCGAAAAAAGCTTCCCTGCTCTTTCTGACATTTAGCTTCAATCTTTTCATAGAGATGTTACTGATGCTGAAATTAAGAATGCAGCTTTTGACATTGGGGCTTTCAAAGGTCTGGATGGCATCAATGTGGGATTCATTCACTCTTACTAAGAAGATTTGAAGCATATCATCATAAATCTTACCAAAAGAGTTTTTAGAGATCCCGATTCTATTAGAAAGATTAACAACACTTTCATTATCCTGATCCCTAAGATCGATCACCTTACTTGTATGAAGGATTTTCATCTTTATCTCTTTGTAATGTGATCACCAAAATCATCTCTAGTCATCTACGCGCTTGTATGAATCATCTTATTAGCAATAATTAATGTAGCTTTATAAGGCAAGCAAAGTAGTGATAATATCATTGTTTCTTAAGAGATCATTCATTCTATGAGAAACAAAACAAAAAAAAAGGATTTATGGCTCTGAAAATTGACTTAGGAAAGGCTTTCGATAGACCATCTTGGACCTTCATTGATGACACTCTCAAATTCATTGAGATAAATAGTTATCTTAAGAAATTAATTCATGTCGCCATCTCTACTACAAAGATGAGAGTACTTTAGAATGGAAAGATGTCTATGGAATTCTAACCTTCCAAAGGCCTTTGTCAAGGGGACACTCTTTCTTCTTCCCTTTTTGTTCTTTGCATTGAATATTTAAGTCATTGCATTCTCTCCAGTATTGACAAAAATGTTTGGAAGCTAATTAGGTTAACCCTTAATGGGCCACCATTATCTCACTTTTTTTTTACTGATGATCTTTTACTTTTTTGCATAATCATCTCTATCTTAAGCGATAATCATTCAACAATGCCTTTTAGGTTTTTATAGTGCCTTAAGATAGACAATCACAATCAATACTAATAAATCCAAACTGTTCTATTCTAGAAATGTCAACATCAACCATGCTTCTTAGATTAATGAGGAATTGGTTATTCCCCTTATAGGAAATCTTGGGAATTAACAGGGAATTCCACTAATATATGAAAAAGCTTTTAAGCTTACCTTTGCTTCTCTTTTTGATGAGATGAATTTGTGCTTGGCTAGCTAGAGAAGCCATCATCTAAATATCACCAAAAATATGTGCTCATTAAATCAATCCTTTCTGCCTTGCCTAGCCATATCATGCAAACTATGCTCTCACTGGACAACGTCTTGGTTGAATTGGATAAAATATCAAGAAATTTTCTCTGGGATTCTTCGGAGAGGAACAAAAGACCACCTCATCTTCTCTCTTGTCAGATATGCTTTCTAAAATGTCAACTTTATTCTTCATGCACGAGTCTTAGACTTTAGCAATACCACAAGAGGTTGGAATTTTGATCTTTTGAAATGCTACCTTCATCCTGAGGTCATTAGAAAGATTTCACTTGTTCGACCTCCTAACCAACAGGATGACAAAGATTTTCTTATTTGGAGAGCTTCCTTTGATGGCAACTTCTTTATTAAATCTGCTTATAAAGCTTTGGAGATTCATAAAGACCAAAATCGCTCTGACATTTGGTCCAAGATTTAAAAATGGCCTACCTATGAGAAAATTAAATACTTCCTTTAGAAGGCCGCTTGGGATCGTATCCAGACCAACTATACTTATACTAACATGAATACTCCTCAGTAGTGTACATGCCCCCTGGGTTGTAACTCTATTAACTCCTTCATTCATATTTTACGTGATTGCAAGGAAGCCTAAGAGGTATGGAAAAGATTAGTAAACCCTACAAAACTTAATAACTTTTTCTTTGATGATGTGCAAGATTGGATAAGCTAGAATGCTAAGAATAAAGTAGGTAGTTGGATTACAAGAACCTTAGGAGAGATTTTTTTTTCCCAAACATGTTAGAACATATGGAAAGCTAGATACATGAAAACCTACTCTAAAGATGAATTTCTAGAAAGTGATATTGCCTTTTCCAACATGCAATAGATAATGAATGACCTAAAGCTACAATCCAAGATCAACCAATTAAGCAAGAATAACAACATATATAAAGCTAAATGGAATCTTCTCGAACCTAGTTGGGTTAGACTCAATGTTGATGGCTCTGTTACTATTAATGGTGTTGCTGCTTGTGAAGGTATTATCAGAAATGACAAGGGAAATTGGATTAAAGGATTCTCTAAAAATCTTGGTTATTTACCCAAACATAGTAGCCAAACTCAATCTTTGTTAGAATGAGGATCTTGTCAAAATTAATATCTACTCTGACTCTTTAGAATCCTTATCGCTCATTAACAACAACTCTTATGATACCTATTCATTCTCTGTGATTATCAAAAATATCAAAGAGCTCATCATGAGAAACTAGGAGGTTACCTTTGATCATGCCTATAGAGAAGCCAATAAATACATTGATATTTTTACCTAAAAGACATCATGTGGAGATTTTGATATTTCTATCTTTGACAACCTACCTCCCGATTGTATAAGCCTCATGGCTTTAGATATGACTAGACCTTAGTCTTCTTAGCACGGTTTCTCTATAGCCTTGTATTAAAAAAATATATTTTTTTAGGAAAAACATAATTCTGGATTCTCATACTTTGTTTAAATTCTGCTAAGGTCCTTATGCTTGTTTTTAATTTTTTAAGTCCCTATACTTTTATTTTTCAATATTCGAGGTCCCTTTATGAATGGTGTTATAGGGACCTAATGCAAAAAAAAAATTGTAGGGACCTGGACTACTAAAAAAAAAATATAGGGACCTCTAACAAAACTCAAGCAAAGTGCAAAGACCCAAAATTATGTTTTCCATTTTTGTTTTATTGAACTTTAAAGGGAGAATTTTAATAAAGAACCTTGGATATGACTTATCTTGAAATCACACGTAAATGATTGTGAAATTTCACTATGGGACCAAGGGACTAATTAGAAATTATGTTTTGATATCAAATTACTTAAATACCCTTTATTTATTTTTAAAAATATTTTAGTCAATGTCGTCAAGGGCCTACTGCCACTGAGGCTCTGGTCACCGGACTTCTATCATCATTGTTAAAGCTTAGGCGACTAGAAAAATAATTTTCCAAGTTAATCAGGAGGCCACCCCTTGGCTTGGCAAAATAAGTTTGACCACTAAGCCACCCAACCTCTTAATTAGTAACCATAATACAATATATATATATATATATATATAATAAAATAACTAAACTCCATACCACTACCTTCTTGTAATACGAATATAATATATTAAAATTCTAACTTATTTGTTAAAACACTAAATCATCTTGTTATTTTAAAGTAAATTACATTTTCAAATAGAAGCTCAAGTAAACAAGTAAAGTTAAGTAACTAACCAATCTTGTTGAGAAATTAATAAGTACAGTTATACAATTAACAAGTAATGCAATTTGGTTGAGAGAGTCACAAATTTAACTCATAACTTTACTTGTTAATTACTTAACTTGTTAAACTAGTGATTTTGATCCCTCAACTGAATTGTGTTACTTGTTATTCGCGTAACTTCACTTATTAATTCTTTAATATGACTTATTAATTACTTACTCTATTTGTTAAATATGTGACTCACTCAATCAATTGGATTATATTACTTGCTAGCGTGTAACTTTACTTGTTGATTTACTCAACGGGACTTATTAATTACTTAAATTTACTTATTCAGTTGGCTTTCTACTTGAAAACTTAGTATACTTTAAAATAACAAGTTGAGTTAGTGTTTTATTAACTATTGAATTTAATATTTTAAAAAAGTTTTAAAAACAAGACCGATCATCAAACAGTTGAGGTAGCAGTTCACGATTCAATGGTCAAATGGGGGTCAAACTGAGGTCTAACTTGCCAACAATAAATTAATATATTTTAAATAATATACATTTAAAAAATATTAATTAAATTTCTATATAAGCATAAAAATGTCATTTAGAACGAAAAAATTACAAACATTAATATCAAATACATAATATAACCTCCAAATCTATGATATAACAATCCAACAATCCAAATATATTGAAACAAAAACTGAACTGGCTAAAGAGATAAACTAAACACTGACAGATAATATACATTGCATAAATGTATATTTTCAAGTTTCAACAAAGATGTGAATCTTTGCAATTTGAAGGTCTATCAACCTTTGATCTTGCACCAACGATTAATCAGCTTTCCTTAACGTGCCAAAAGTGCTAACAAAGATCAAGCAAGAGACCACCTTTTTATGTTTTGGAATCAAACAGGAAAATAACATTAACAAGACAAGAAAGGAGTCCAACTCTAAGAAAATGAAACCAGATGGACGGAGTAACTTTCTTTCTTTTTCATTTTTTTAGGAGATAAGAGCAGGGACAAATTGAAAGAGCAATTTTTTTTTTAGATTTTTTATTTCTCTTCTTAAAGAGATATCACAAAACTAGCAAAATAAAGTAAAGAAATGAGGAAATACAAGCAATACAAAAGAGAGTGCAAAAAAGAAGTTGAGAGATCTCTCCCTAACAAATTCAAATTGAATCAGTTAAAATAAAATAAGCAGCAATAAATAAGATGATAGGAGATGAAGAAAACATTCAAAACACCACACCAACTATCCATTGTCTAATAAAAGAACCAGAACCACAGCAGAGATTAATCGAATAATAGTACAACACATTCAGGTATTCAATATATCATCTAAGTTGAAAAATAACAAGACAAGAGCAACCAACAAAATCAAGGTTGATCGAAGTCCAAGTCCTATAGCTCTTCTTGATCATTATCACCATCCAAAACTACATTTTCACATGCAATTGCAAACAAATCAATATTTGGCGTTGGTTTGGATGATTCTTCCTTTCCCTCTCCCTCAATCATCTCTTCAATATCTGAAACAAGCTAACAAAGTGAATTTTTAAAATATAATTTAATGAAATCAGAATCTACTTAATATTGCTTATGATCAATAAAGATAAATATATAACAAAATAATCATATATTTATATTATCATCATATATTGAAAACCACTTAATCAATTATGAGTGCAAATAAGAGCTTGAAAATTATCAGGAAGAAGAGTGCTCCTTTATTTTATGAGGACATGTGAGCCAATGTAGAAAGTCAATTCATTTACCATTGTAGTAATAGGAATGCTAAGAATATTGGCTACCATCTTTAAAAGGATAGGAAATTTATCCTTTAGTATTTCACCAATTGAGCACGTATAAATTTTGACATATATGGGGTTGAAGTAATGCTTCATCTAGATAAAATTTTAGCTCAGACTTCTCAATAGATATAACATCTATGCTTGTATAATTAATCTAATCTTGCAACATGTAAAACTTTAATAAAATACCATACTAATAAATTAAAATAAATTAATAAGATTAATAATAACATGAAATTAAACTTACATCTAAAACCCCTTGAACATTACTGGTTATGGTTGAAGTTGAAACACTAGAAGTAGCGGAGGATTGAACTTGATTGGCTTATGTTAGAATTGTTGAACTTGATCCAAGATTAGAGGCAAAAGCATCCATCTCATTGTATTGATTAAAAAAAATATTTTAATTTGCTTTAAATATTCCCAATCTTGGTAGAGCAATTCATGGGGTCAATCTTTGCATATATGTACTATATTATTTGAATATTCATTCATGGATCAAACATAACTGTAATTGCAAGGATAGTGCTATAATCATTCTAATACTTGTCAAATTTTTCTTCCATTCTTTGAGCCATTACTTGTATCACAAGATCATCATTCACTATAGTTTACTCTCAAACCATGGCTTTCCCCATTCTTGAATCCCTAGGGTGTCTCATACCCTAGGCTATTCTCCTCATTGAACTGGTAGAGATAACTAGGTTCGAGTCCCTCGACAGACTATAGGATAGTCTCTCAATAAATAGTGGGATAAGGCTATACTCTCCTACACCGAAGGGTAGCCTAATTATCATATGAATTTTCTCTACTCCCAAATCCTTAGGCAAACTCTCGCCACTGATCATGCCACAAACAATACTCACTTATTCTCACTTTTTACTTTCATATACTCACTTTTACCATAACTATGTTGGGCTCACAACCTTGCGCTACCCAAGTGTGTATTCTTATCATTTCCTCAAAATTCATTTCATTACTAACACAAAAATACCTCTACACATCATCACATTCATTTTTTAAAAGTATAAGCATTTTGCATTTTCAAGCCAAAAATAACTTTTACTTTAATAGTCAATTCCATGCATATAACATTCACAGTTTGCATTCAATAACCAATTAACAATCTATTAACAATCAATTAACATACAACTACCTAAAGTAGAGTTTTCCCCCAGTTACCTCAAACCTTTGAAAGGCCAAAAGCTTACCCCTCAATTAACTAGCTTCCAAGCTTGAATTTCCACTCCAATAGGTGACCAAGAGTCAAAACTACAATCAATCAAGTTGAATTCCATCAACATAACCAACTCAATATTTAAACCTTTAATCTTTACTTTAATTTGCCTAACATTCACTCTACAAGAGGTGGAGCTAAACCATTGAGTTTAGCATAAGAACATCTACTATTCCAAAGCCACAAGGAGTTGTAAGGTATTTTGATTATTGTAGCATCCCGAAATTTAACCCAAGATTAATTAAGTTAATTAAGGGCAAATGAATAATTTTAGAGGAATATTTAAATATAAATAATTTAGTTAGGAGATTATTGTTGGATTTCATTTAGTATAAATCCAAATTTTAAGTTATGATTTTTAAAAAATAGAATTATTATTATTATTATTAAACGAGAAAAGGGATGTATAAAATACAAAAAGAAGAAGAAGAAGGGACAGTATCACAACGTTGGTGTGTGTGTGTGTGTGTTTAATGTGTATATATATAGAATAAAAGAAAAGAAAGAAGGAAAGTGAATTAAAAAATCAAGAAAAGGTGGGGGCGGGAACCGTTTGCGTGTATAATGTATTAACAAAAAACAAAAGAAAAGATGAGGAATAAAAGCTGTGGGGCCCCCATGATTTTTTTAAAAGTCAACAAAGCCTTTTTGGCTTTTTCATTTCCTTCCTCTTCCTTTTCATTCAGTGTCCGCATATAGCGAGCGAGCGATGCTGCAGCGCTGGGAACTAATTTAGAAGGTAAAGCTCCATAATAAGATACTTCAGATAAAATTTTAAGTATTTTAAGACTAAGTAAGCGTTGCAAACATTTTTTCTTAGTCATTTTTCCCTATGAGTTGCAGATTTTGATATTTAAAAAAACCTAGTGTTTGAAATAGGGATAAATTTTTATGAGTAAATCTAATTGTTGAGGTTGTTAGTAGTGTAATAAATATTCTAGAGCATTATTTTGTTGATAGAATTGAAATTTGAGGGATTTGAGTTTATTCCTAGATCCTTATGGGTAGATTTTTGGTTAATTCTAAAAATATAAATTAATTTGTTGATATTTAGATGATTATTTGAGATGAGAAATAAATTATTATGGCTATAGAATAATGATTCTAGGCTTGAAATCAAGTTTGCAATTTTTGAGTATTTTTATGTGCAAATTTTTAGAATAAAAAGAGAAATTTTGATATTAAGAAATTATTTGAATGATGTTTTTAGCTAAAATTCAATGAAATTATTATGAAGGAGACTATTGAACGAAGTAGATAGGTTCAAATATATGAAATTAAATTTTAGAACTCAAGAGACTAAGACTAAGTTCTTAAAAATATGAAATAAAATAAAATAAATACTTAGGTGTTAGAGTATGAGTGAAAATTATGTTAATAATATTATTGACACATTGGGATATGATTAATTATAGATTAATTTTCTTTTGATACCATTCAAGCTTTGGAAAGTTTTGAAAATGTTGTAACTTGAGGGCTAATCTTTGACCTCTCAAAGGTTGAAGTAACCAGGAAAAATTTATTTTATGTATTTATATGTTAATTAATTAATTATGTTGGTGAAACAAGAGAATATATATATATATATATATGTCTATGGTTGTTTGTAATGCATGTGGCTTTGTTAAGACTCTATGATTTGTAACCAAGTTAATTGTGATTTGGCATGAGTAATGAGATTGATGGTTGATGATGATGTGTACATCCTTGATTATAAATTGTAGATTATACACAGTGATAAATTGTATATGAGCATGTTGAGTTTTACATGATGCTAATGTGGTTTTATGTAATAATATAAAAATTGATGCAAGAGGCATGATTGAAATATGATGATTCTTGGTGTTTGTGAGCAAGAAAGTTGATAAGCATGTGAGATAATTATGAATTATATATATGATTTTTTTGAAATGCATTTTTTCATAAGTATGATCATATGGCGGGAGTTCGCCTTACTGAAGGAGTTAGTACTTCTACAAAATCCATATGGTACTTGACTATTAACCAATAATCCTAGAGGTTATAACCGCTACTTACCTTGTAAGGTACTATAGCATTGTTCCTATTAAGGGACTTGACCTTACTGGCCTATCTAAAGTTTTAGGTGGAGCTAGTTTTGGGTATGACATCCCATAATGTGTGATTTGGGAGAAACAGTGTTCATAAGTGAGTAAGGTAACCCTAGCCCGATAGCCCCTTACGATATGATTAAGGCCTTGGGTAGTCTCACCACATGGATGATCCCTTCTGGTTGTTAGCCCATGGATTTCATATCAGAGAAAATAAGAGGGGATATAAGGGAGAGATTGATCATGCATATTATTATTATCATGCCATTTGAGTGATTGATGGCTATGTTGAGAATATGATTATAATTATGGAAATGAGAACATGTAATAATTATGCAAATAATGTATATGTGGCCATTTGTGCAAACTTTATACTTGACTTTATTCTTGGGATTATTCACATGAGTTAGATGTTAATGTGATTAACATGTTATTAATGTGAATGTTTACATGGTCACCTTGATAAACTTATTAGCCACTTACATTTATGATTAATTATCATACATTTGTATAACTTAGATGTACCTTAGTTATTGAGTGATTGTACTCACCCCTCTCTTTAACATATTATAGGAGCTAGCTCATCTCAGAAGAACAAAGAAAAGGAGCATTAGGCTGAGTGATAATAATCACTTCTGTAGGCCTTTCTCTTTTTATTTTGATATGTGTAATTTAGTTTATGATATTACCAACTAGGATAATATATTCTTGATCCACTTGCATTATGGGTTTTGTATTGGTTGGAAATGTATTTTGAGCCTTGGGGAATGTGGTTTGATGCTTGTGCTATATTAATAGGCCAAAATATTTGTGTAAGTGAAAATAGTTAATATCTGCTTAATTTGAGAATTTGAATGTTGTTATGGTCTCCTCTTGTGTTTTTGATGTCCAAGGGTGAGCAGTTGATATTATTTATATGTAAATGAAAAGAAAAATTCATGCATATGATGGGCTATTGATGAATAGATGATATATAGAGTATGATGACTAGGTAATAGTCTTTGTGATAAATGTGATTAAGAATAGATGATATATAGAGTATGATGACTAGGTAATAGTCATTGTGATAAATGTGATTGAGACCTTGGCTCCCCACTACCAATTATGGAAGGGTTTGAGTGGCCAAGTGTTATGTTGTAAATATGTATATATGTATTATGGAGTAAGGCATAGAGAGAAAATAAAGAGGAAAGCTTTTCTCCCATATTGATGTGTTTCCTTTATTATACTTCTGCATATGTTTAATTGAATGATATGAGTTCTTGAAATATTTTAAAGACTTAAGATCTCTTTGTATTGAATCGTTTGTGAAAATGTATGTTAAAAATTTATTTAGTTTAATTTCTTATAGGATAATCCTTTTGGGTTAGTCCTTAATTTACTATAGTTAGTTTGATGATTAAGTCTTAATTTAGGATACCCTTTACAATTATGAGATTGGAATTCAGATTTATGCATTTGACTCTTAAAATGTATGCACATATTTCTTTTGGTCCTATCACTATAAAAAAATTAACTTTTAACAACAAAAAAAGTCATGTTAAAAGTGGACTTTTAGTAGTAATAATTAAAAGTCGCTGCTAAAAGTTCATTTTTAGTGGTAATAATATGTCACCACCAAAAGTTATAATCAAAAATAGACTTTTAGTGATGACTTTTAAATGTCACCATCAAATGTTCACTTTTAATCATCACCACTAAAAGTATTTTTTTTTTTGGCAACTTCTAATAGTTGCCACCAAAAGTGAACTTATTTATCACTGCCGAAAATATTTTTATAAAAAATAATTTGTATAATTATATTTTATGATAACATTAAAAATTAAATATAATTTTAAATTATATGAAATAATTTATAAAAATTAAATATTAAATTAAAGTATTTAAAAAATTTCTTTTGAATTTTAAAATTAAAGAAAATCATTCAAAAGATATTTATAAATTTAATTTATACAAAATTAGAAATAAATGATATATAAGATTGTGAAACAAAAAGAATAATAGGTGAATATTTGTTAAGTTTAATTATTAAATCATTTTTAATTTTGTATCATTCATAATCTTTTTTTAGACATATATAGCTCAATTTTTTTAAGAATTACTCTCTTTGTTTAAAAATATAAGGTATTTTTAACTAAATCTCACTCCCCAATAAAGTTGTTACCTACTTTCAGACTTACTCTACTTTTTTATATTTATCCCTATTAAATACCCTGCAATGAATATAAAGTCATTATCAATAAGGGCATTTTTGAAAAAAAAGGTAATGATTACACCTCGAATGACTAAAAATGCCTTACATTTTTGACTATCTAACTCCTCAAAATTTTTTTTACATTTTTTAATAGAGGGAGTATGTCATTAAGCTAGTATTTTAATTTGATAAATTAAACTCTTGATGGATTATTACTTTCAATTATAATTAGGTTATGTATAAATTATTATTTACATATAAATACATAAGTGGCATTAAGACGTTAAAATTGTATAGATGTCGTGAGATACAAATGACATTATAGACTACTTGCATATTACACACTTGCTACTTAGCTTGGTATATACATATTTACTTCTTTTGCTAAGCACTAATGGCTTTTGGGCAAAGATTTCATGCAATTTAGCCTAGTGTATTTAGGTTTTCATTGTTAAAAAAAAGAAATTGCTAACAAAATTTTTATAACTATTACTGAAAAGAACATGAAAAATTATTCAAATCTACCATTATTATGAGGTAGAGAATGTTTAGATGTTAGTTAGATTGATCACATGTGAGATCTTTGTAATTATATTATATTGTAAAAGTTATTAGTGTTCATTAAAAATTCAAAATTATTCAAAATGACTATTAACGAAATTTATGTGGCTAAAATTAATTTGTTATTAAAATAGTTTTAAAGATGTTGAAAAATTATAGATAAAATATATTTTTAGTAAAAGTGAGGGCACCATTTTGAGAGAAGATAAAAATTTAATCATTTAATTTATTAATTTTTAAGAAAAATATGGAGAAGATAAAAGTAAAATATATTTAACATAAACTAATACAATACATATTTTTAAATAAATTATATACTTAATAATTTTCATTTAAAAAATAAAAATAAAAATTAAAAATTGGTTTCAATTTTTATGATAAAATTACTTAATATTTAAAATTTATTTATTTTAAGTTCATTTTCCTAATAAAATAATATTTACTTTAATTTTATTTTAAGCACATGCAGCACAAGGTGGTAAGTAATGTGGCATCATCTGCCACATATATGGTAGGTAGCGTGGCATGAGTGACATCACGTGATGTACACATAATGGAGTGACATGATAAAAATAAATTATTACTTTTTTTAAAAGAATTTTGGCAATAACTTTTAGCGGCAAAAAACTTTGTCACCATAAAAAACTATATTAGCAACAAAACTTATAGTAACAATCTTTTATCAATGACAACTTTTATTTCCAACATTTTTTATAGTGTCTTTATAAATTATTTCTAATATTTTTACCAAAAGCAAGAAAAACCTTAACTTTTATTAAGTTTATCTAAAAATTCATCAAGTTTGCCCTATAAATAGGATCAAAACAGTCTCTTTGTGTTATAAATAAGACGGGGAATATTAAAGAAATTATTGAAGTAAATAAGTTCTAGCAATATCAAGCCATTTCTTTTATTAATTTTCCCATCCTTGACCCAAGTTTCAAGTGGATTTAACAAACCTAGCATGTAAAAGAGGCCAATTTTCGAGAAAGATCTCAAAACTTGACAAGCTACCGCAATACTCAGATATGCATTACAAAATTCAATAGCCTCTTCAACCACATATCGTTCAATAATTGATGCTTCAAACTGATATGGGCTCTTGGAATACCCTTTCAAAATTTTTATGTATCACCTAAATAGTTACATCCACCTTAGATAAACAAGACTACAATTCTTTACTTCCCTAATCAAATGAACTATTAAATGCACCATGATGTCACAAAAAAAAAATACTAGAGCAAAGTGCATCTTTAATTGGTACAAAATAGTGTAAGCATCATTTTCTAATTGATCCAACTTGTCAGTGTCAATGACTTTGTTGCAAATAGCATTGAAGAAAAAGCACAATTTAGTTATAGTGCATCTCACATCATCTTTCATAATGCCTCGAACAACCACTGGTAAATGTTGTTGCATCAATACATGACAATCATGAGACTTCAAACCTATTAATTTCAAATCATTCATCAAGACAAGTCTTCTAATATTAGAACTATACCCTTATAGAACCTTAATACCATTCAAATATCCACACACTACTATAAAAAAAAAAAAAGATTTGGTGGCATTTAAAATTTTAATTTTGTGGTTTTTGTTAAAGTATCAATGCGATTAAAAGCTTTAGGTAGCATTTCATTAATTAATGAAATGCCATAAAAAGCTGGCACATCAATGGCATTTCTTCAAGTAAAAAATGCTACCTCTCAAATTATTTTTTAAAAAATAAAAGGAAAGAAGTGGCATTTCCTATAGTTAAAAATGGCGCCTCTTATACCTTTTTCAAAAAAAAAAGGGAGGAGAGGTGGCATTTCTTCTAATAAATGCCACCTCTCTTTCCTTTTATATAAAAATAAAAAGATATGAAACGCCATCTCTTTTCCTTTGTTTGTTTTTTCAAAAACTAGTAAGCATAAATATATATATATATATATATATAATCTTTCATATATTCATCAATTCAAATACATAATTTTTTTAATAAATATGTAACTAATTTATATAATAATTTTTATCTATACAATTATCATAACTAAATAATTAATTTTTGCATCATACAAAACTTTAATAAATTTAGCAAGATCATAAAAAAAATCATGAAAAGGTATCTCAGATACTTCTCTTGCATATTTATTGAATGTACCAAAATTTGAATCAAAGTTAGAGTGACAACATATTCAAGATTATATATATATATATATATATATAATCTTGAATATGTTGTCACTCTATATATATTTTGTAGAGGTAAAAATATAAAATTAACTTGCCTCTAAATTGAACTTCCAGTGAATAGCAGCATGGCTAGGATAAGAAAACCATAAAGCAATGTGTTCCAAAAAAAGAAGAATCAAAGTATGAACAATATATATTTTGAGCGAACAATTTAGATAGAGTAACAAACTTTACTAACATTTTTTATGAGTTAAATAAATCTGTACAATCATACAAAAAAGATTAAGCTTTTGTGCCGATGTTAGCTAACAAGATGATGACGATGTTAGCTGCAAAGAAACAAAAATCAAGAGGAAGGAGGAATCAAGGACTCAAAATGATGATGATGTTTGAAGGGACTTACTCTTACACTCTTTGCCCTGATTACGAAACCCATGGTTCTATAGGAGGAGATGGAGATAAGAATGGCAAAAAAGTATAGTACTAGAGATTAGGGTTAGAAGTCTCAAGTATGAGGTACTTCGCGAAGGTATACAACTGTGAATAAATATATCTATATATATATATATAATTAATTAAAAAGCAAAGAGGTGGCGTTTCTCCATGCAAGAAATGCCACCTCTCTGCTTTTAGTTATTAAAAAATAATCTATAATAAAATAATTATGTTAACTTTTAAAAGAAATTAAATAATACAAAATAAGAGAGGTGACATTTCTAATCTTTAGAAAAGAGTGAAAACGCCAACTCTCTCCATTTATTTATTATTAAATATTATTTTATATTAATTATAAATGTTAATTAAATAAATAGTAATAAAATAATATTTAATATGATAAATAAAATGTTAAATTAATAACAGAGTATAACAGTGAAATTTTTAAGCTAAGCAAATGCCAGTTCTCTAACATTATTTTTTACATAATATGATATACTAATTAAAATTATTAATTAAATAAATTATAATAAAATAATTACTTAATTTGATAAAATAAAATAATAAATCAATAAAAGAGTAGGGAGGTGACATTTCTAAGCTTAGGAGATGCCACCTCTATACTTTTTAATTATTAAATAATAATATATGTTAATAATAAGAACTAATTAAATAAAATAATTATTTTAACTTTAAAAAAATTAAATAATATAAAACAAGAGAGGTGGCATTTCCAAGCTTTGAAAATGCCATCTCTCTTCATTTAATTATTTATAAAATATTATTATGTAATAATTATAAATTTTAGTTAAATAAATAATAATAAAATATTATTTAATTTGATAAAATAAAATACTAAATTAATAACAAAATATAAAGGTGATGTTTTTAATCTCAGCAAATGTCACTTCCCTGACCTTATTTGTTAAATAATATGATATACTAATTAAAATTATTACTTCAATAAATTATAATAAAATAACTTTTAAATTAAATAAAATAAAATAATAAATCAATAACAGAGTGAAGAGGCGGTATTTTCAAGTTCAAAAAACATCACCTCTCTACCTTTTAATCATTAAATAACATATATATATATATATATATATTAATAATGTATACTAATTAAATAATCTATAATAAAATAATTATTTAATCTAATAAAATAAAATACAATATCAATAACAAAATAGAGATGTGGTGTTTCTGAGCTCAAGAAACGCCACCTTTCTTCTTTTTAATTACTAAATAATAATATATATTATTAATCAATATTAATTAAATAAATTATAATAAAATAATTATTTTAACTTATAAAAAATATGTAAATAATAAAAAAGTATATTGGTGGCATTTTTCACCCAGAAAATGCCACCTCTCTGCTTTTATTTGTTCAACAATTTTATATATTAATTATAAATAATATAATAAATAAATAAAAAGAGAGGTGGCATTTCTAAGCTTTGGAAACGCCACCTCTCTTTATTTATTTATTAAATTTTTAATATTATTTATAAACACTAATTAAATAAATTGTAATAAAATATTTATTTAATATGATAAAACAAAATACTAATTAAATCAATAACAAATTATAAAGTGGGTTTTTTCAAGCTTAGCATATGCTATCTCTCTACTTTTATTTAAATAAAATAATTTGATATACTAATTAAAATTATTAATTAAATAAAATATAATGAAATAATTATTTAATATGATAAAAAATGTTAAATCATTAATGGAGTAGAGATGTGACATTTTCAATTAAAAATGCCACTTCTCTGCTTTCTCTTATTAACAAAATATTAATTTAGTACAAAAGAAGAGAGGTGACATTTTGCCACTTTTGAAATGGCACCTCTTGTTATTTTCCAAAATTGTAAATAAAAAAAATGATTTATGAGTAGTGGCATTTGATATAAGAAATGATGCCTCTCTACTTTAGCTTTAATATTAGTGATGTTTCATTTTTTATTGTTACAAAATGCATGCTACTAAATATCATTTTTATAGTAGTAACATAAACTTCTTTTCTCGTGTTTGGATAATGTGTGCACTATTGGTGGCAAATAAGCTCTCTTCCCCTCTTCTCATTGTAAATGTAAGCATTTTCTTATTCCCATTTTAGTTGAGTCCAATTTGGCATTTGTTCCATCTTTTGTCTTGCCATTTATCAACAAGAGTACACCAACAAGGCTATCACACACATTTCTTTCTACATGCATCACATCAAGACTATGCCTCACACTTAGACTTCGCTAATATGGAAGATAAAAAAAAATAAACCTCTTTTTACATAAATTCTTCTTCCTTGTAGTTTTTTTATTCTTACTGAAGATAGCATTAATTCTTTTCATACATTGATAAAGTTACTCTCTAGTTAAAGATGATATAGATCAAGAAATCTCCAGTGACCAATGTAGACTATTTTCTTCCATGCTTAAGTTGTTGGTAGTATGTGTCTTCTTCACATATAAGACATACATTATGCCTTTTAACATTATATCTTGACAAGTTTTCATATGTAGAAAAATCATTTATTGTAGTGGAAATCATGGTGTGCAACTTGAAGTGTTCTTATAAGCATCAAATACATCTACACCTTCCTCCCACATCATTTTCAAGTCCTCAATCAAAGATGCCAAGTAGATATCAATATGATTTCATGCCTGTTTTGGTCTCAACATTATTACAAAATATAAAATTTAAGGGATACTTTCTACATCGGTTGGAAGGAAAACGATGTAGAAAGTTAAGGCGGTGGTATTTTTGTAATAATGGCAATGCGTATGATAGTTTTTACACCAGTAAAAAGGGAAATGTTGTAAAAAAAAAGGCTTTCTACAGCCGGTGACAAGCACCCGCTGTAGAAAAACACTTTCTACAACGGGTGTATAGACACCCACTGTAGAAAGTAATTTAAATTTTTTCCCCCAATCTGCGCCTCCTCCTTTATTTTCTCTTCTTCTTCCTCAATCTTCCTTGATCGGCACCCCCACTCCATACCTCCTCCTTCATTTTCTCTTCTCGATCATGCTACCTCTCCCTGCCTCCTCAAAAATCGTCCGCGCCCCTCGCCCCTCGTCCCTCTTCTTCTCCTTTCGAGCCCCCTCCCCCTTTACCCCTCCCCCATCCCACACTGCCTTGGCCGTTGCCCCATCCCCCTCCCCCTTACCCCTCTCCCCCATCCCCCATCCCCCTCTCCCTGCCTCGCCCTGCCCCGCCCCCTCCCCCATCCCCCGTCCCCTCGGCCCCTTCCCCTATCCCCTCCACCTTTCTCTGTGGCTCCACCCCTCCCCCTCTTTGCCATCATTTCCTTTGCATTCCCCTCCCCCTACCTCTACTACCTCTTCCTCCTCCTCCTGCGAGTTGCTCCTCTTCTTATTGCTACCGCCACTCTTGATTGATTAGGTATGACTCTTAATTTTTGTAAAGATAATTTTTTTATTTGATTGTATTTTTTGTTAATTTTTTTAATTTATGAGGCTGATATGTGTATATATATATGATGATAATGATATTGATTATTGTTGGGAGTGTTGTTAGTGGCTTCATAAAGCCTTAAGTTGTTACATGTGATCATTAATTTAGTTTAAAATTATAAATTTTATCTATTAAAATTTTTTAGAAGTCTTGGGAGGTCTAATTTTTAGGGGAGATTCTGCCAAAATTTTTTAAAATTTATTCTTTCCCCTAAATTGTTTAAATTTAATTGTTATTGATATTGATTGTTGTTAAAAGTGCTGTTAGTGGCTTCATAAAGCCTTAGGTTGTTGCATGTGATCATTAATTTGGTTTAAAATTATCAATTTTCTCTATTAAAATCTTCTAAAAGTCTTAGGAGGTCTAATTTTTAGGGGAGACTCTGTCAAATTTTTTAAAATTCATTCTCTCCCCTTGAATTGCTTAAATTTTGTTTTTAAAAAGGCCTCATTAAGTTGTTTGCATGTGGTCATTTATTTAAGAATTTAGATTTTTGAAATAGTTTGAAGGTAATAACATTAGTTATATTCTTTAGGAGTTGACATATGGATCGTAGTTGGATGAATACTAGATGAACAAGTGATGAGTATGATAATGGTGTGAAGGAATTTTTAGAATTTGCTAAGAAAAATATTGTTAACAATAGTGTAAGGTTCTATTGTTCTTGTGTTAATTGCTTAAATGATAGGAGATTAGGTGCTATCAAAATAAAAGAGCACTTGATTTGTGATGGGATTTGCAAGAATTATATGATATTAATTTGGCATGGTGAACGATTAGAAAATTATAGTAAAACATCTCAATATGTGAAAATTGATAATCTGGATGATGAAATAGATATGAATGAAGATCGATTAGAGGACATGATCTATAATGTGGGGGAAGAAGCTTTTGAACGAGCACATGTGTATGATAACTTGTGCACTGATGTGGAGAAGCCTCTATACCCAGGGTGCACTAATTTTAGTTTGTTATCCGGGGTGTTAAAACTGGTTACCTTAAAAGCAAGAGTTAGGTAGAGTGACTAAAATTTCACTTGGTTACTAGAGTTACTTCAAATAATGTTGTCAAAAGGCAATGTACTACTAAATTGTTATTATGATGTCAAGAAGATCTTATGTCCAATGTGTATGAAGTATAAAAAAATACATGCATGCCCTAATGATTGTGTGTTGTATAGAAAAGAGCTTAAAGGGGAGGAGAAGTGTCCGAAATGTGAGGCATCATGGTTCAAAGAGAAGGGGGCTCTTGCAAAAGTCTTATGGTATCTTCCAATTATACCAAGGTTCAAGCACTTGTTTGCAAATATTAATGATGTGAAGAACTTGATATGGCATACAAATGAGAGGATATTTAATGGAAAACTTCGACATCCAGCCGATTCTCCTCAATGGAAGAAAATTGATTAATTATTTCCTGAATTTGGCAATGAGCCAAGAAACCTGAGGCTTGAACTTTCTACTGATGGAATGAATCCTTACGGTAGTTTCAGTACTATTCATAGTTCATGGCCTGTTCTTTTGGTGATTTACAACCTATCATCTCGGCTGTGCATGAAATAGAAGCATATGATGCTATCCATATTGATTTCAGGACCAAAACAACCTGGAAATGATATTAATATTTACCTAAGACCTCTAATTGAAGATTTGAAAATGTTGTGGGAGGTAGTGTGAAAGTGTTTGATGCAAATCGAAAGGAAAATTTTAAGTTACATGCTATGACCTTTTGTATTATAAATGATTTTCCTGCATATGAGAATTTGTCTGGCTATAATGTGAAAGGTCATAAAGCTTGTCCAATTTGTGAAGAAAGCACAAACTATCATGAACTTCAACATGGAAGGAAGACAATTTACTTTGGCCATCGGAGGTTTCTTAGATGAGATCACCCTTATTGTAAATTAAAGAAAGCTTTTTATAGTCACTAAGAGCACAATCATGCTCTAGATGCTTTGACTGGGGATCAAGTGTTTGAACCGGTGAAAGACATCAATATTGTCTTTGGTAAGACTAAAAGGATCATTGGTGTAAAAAACATATGGAAAAAAAGATCTTTTTTTTTTAATCTTCTATATTGGCACAATCTTAAAGTGAGGCACTGTATTAATGTTATGTATGTGGAGAAAAACGTGTGTGATAGTATTATTAAAATGCTTTTGAACATACCAGGTAAGACTAAGGATGGTGTGAATGTAAGATTGGATTTGAAAGAAATAAGAATACGAGAGGATTTACACTCGAGACCAAAAGGTAAGCAAACTTATTGTTCCCCAGCCTTTCATACATTGTGCAAGTCTGAGAAAATAAATTTTTATGAGTGTTTACATGGAATTAAAGTTCCTTCGGGGTATTCTTCAAATATTGGGAAGCCTGTATCTGTGAAAGAGTTGAAACTAGTAGGCTTAAAGTCTCATGATTTCAATGTCTTGATGCAATAACTATTACCTTTGGCTATTCGAGGTATATTGAAAGAAGATTTAAGACTTACGATAACTAGACTCTATTTCTTTTTCAATGCTTTATGCAGTAAAGTTATTAATCCCTGTAAACTAGAAGAGTTAGAATAAAAAGCTTGTATGATTTGTTTTCTTCCTACATTTTTTGACATTATGGTTCACCTAATAGTGCATCTAGTGAGGGAGGTAAAATTGTGTGGCCCTATTTATTTACGATAGATGTACCCAATTGAGAGATACATGAAAATACTAAAAGGATATGTCAAGAATCCAGATCGACCCGAAGCATTGATAGTTGAAAAATATGTTGCTGAAGAAGCCATGGAATTTTGTTCTAATTAGTTGTCAAGTACATAATCAATTGGACTTCCTAAATCTCATCATGAGAAGAGGCAATTAGGTCAAGGCACATGTGAAGTATCAGTAAAGAGCATGAGTCACGATGAATTATAAGAAGTACATTTATATATTTTGAATAATATTGATGAAGTCAAAGATTACATTTCTTCTCACAAAGAACTTCTAAAAGCAGAAAATTATCGAATGAAAATGACTTAACAAAGGTTGTTGAAAGAACATAACAAGACTTTTGTAGATTGGTTCAAGCAGAAAGTTTTGAATGAAACTAGTATTTCTGATACAGTTAAATGGTTGGCAAGAGGTCCTAAATTTGATGTTATATGTTGGAGTGCGTATGATGTTAATGGGCATTCTTTCTACACAAAGTCCTTGAATGAAAAGAGTACAGTGCAAAATAGTGGGGTTATGATAGTGGCTGAAGCTGTTCACTTCTCTAGCTCAAAAGATAAGAAACCTAAACTAGCAACTTATTTTGGGATTATTGAAGAGATTTGGGAGGTTGATTATACAAAATTTAAAGTTCCTATTTTTAAATGTAAATGGGTTGACATCAACAGTGTTCATGATGATAAGTTAGGATTTACAATGGTTGATCTTAAAAAAACTAACTTATGAGGATGAGCCATTTATCATGGCAGACCAAGCTAAACAAGTTTTCTATGTGACAAATCTAGAAAATAAAAATTGATTAATAGCACTGAAAGGAAAAATGGTGATTGATAATGATGATAATCAAGAATCAAGCTTCAATATTTCTAAAACCCCTACTTTCTCATCAGGGCTACCAAATTTGAATGTAGTAGATGAAATAGATGACAAACATGCCATAAGAAGTGATCATCATGAAGGGATATGGGAGAATATCCCTATATGAACTTAGTTTTTAAATTAAAGTATGTTTTCTAAGTTCAATTAAATTTATATTATGTTTTCTAACTATCTTATATTTGTTTATTTTTCTAATTAATTTAATTTATATGAATTAATAGGAATATGGAGTATCATAGTGAACATGGTGATGACACTCAAAGCTAGCCCACTATTGGTTAGCCGCTTGGTAATGACTTGAGTTAAGGCACCCTTAGTGAGAGCCAGTCTGTAAGGAAAGGTAGGTATGGCATACAATTGAGAGCTTTGACATTAAGTAAGAGTACTGGGCACAAGTTACCAATCCAATTTGATCAGAGATGGAATCCAATAGGGGAACACAAGGCCAAGTTTGTTAGCTTTCTTGGCCTCCTATCTTGTACCAAGCCCCCTATTGTATTTAAAGATTGGTCTAATATGCTAGAACGTGTGAAGGATTAGATATGGGAAAGTATTCAGGTATGTAATTAATTTATGCATATAGTTATATATCATTATTAAATTATTGATTATCAACTTCTGTTTTAATTACAGCTCACGTACGATGTTCCTTCTAATCAAGATTGCCGACACAAGTTGATTTCCTATTGTGGAATGCACTAGAGAAATTTTAAGATTAATCTTGCCAAGAAATATATCCATATTGAGGTGCCAGAGGGTCAGGCTCGTCCTAATCCTCTTGACACATACCAATTTCTTGATGAAGATACTTGGCAAGAATTTGTCAGGATTCGAACTTCTAAAAAAGCTTTGGTCTGTTGATTTCTAATTGATTTAAGTTTTGTTTTGTTTTACTTCAACTATAAATTTAAAATTCATTTTTTTAACAAGAAAAACGAGCTAAAGGGTAGGAAATTGCTCGACAGAATCAATGTCCCCACATGTTGTCTCGTGGGGGTTATGTTAGGGCTGATAATATATTGATGGTGGAGAAATAAAAGAAGACAGAAAAAAAGCTAAGTCCGATCCTTCCATGTTCCTTTCTCCGCCATCCCCTGTCTCCCAAGAGGAGAAATGGAGATATGGACACCAATATAAAAAAGGAGGCAAAAAAGGCTATACAAGTGAGACAGCATGCGTGATTGCTGAGAGGATTGTAAGTAATATCATTATTTCTTGTCCCTTTAAATTTCTATACAATTATATATAATATTAATTAAGATTGTTATTTTTATGTTACAGGATGCTCTTAAGGAGTAACAAGCCCAAGGAAGTTTCATTCCAAAGGGCAGAAATGATATCTTGATGGTTACAACAAGAAAACTAGAGCATTCGAGTCATGTGAGGGGCGTTGGACATGGTGTGGGCATAATTTGAAACACCTTTACACCGTAACTCAGGAGGTGTAGTAACTAGAGAAGAACTTGAAACAATGATATCCACTGTGAGACAGCAAACTAAAGAAGAGTTTGAAGCTTCATTTGAGGCCTAGCTTTTACAAATGAAGGAGCAAATGAAGGAGGAGATAATGAGCATGATGAGCTCATGACAGGAGATGCCTACCGAACCAGTTTATACGTCTCCTGGATTTCATAGCACAAAAGGGAGTAATGTTCTTGAGCGTGTGTCAGAGGGTCTTTCTGGTGACAACATTAGTGAACCATGTGAGATATTTCTAGAAGATCTTGATAGACGTTTGGTTACTCTTGGTAGCATTTATAACTTGGGGTCAACCATCCACCATAAGCAAATTCAAGATTATCAAGTAAGAGTAGTGGTTGAAGATCCAAAAGTACTAAACGTGTTGGTTCCATTCCCTACTGATGAGGTGAAGATTATAGCAGAAGCTGTTGGCAATTTTATCCTGTGGCCCAAGAGACTTGTGAATATGGTTCAACCTGTGGTATGCAATTTTATTATGTTGTAGCTTTCCTAAAATGTTTTCTTACTAACTATTTCTTTCTTTTTTATTATGTATAATAGCTTTTCTCACCAAATCTCCTAAAACTTCTAGAACCCTCGTTAACTCCACACCAACGAATGATCTTAATGGCGTATGATCCATCATTCAAATTTCAAGATTTAGAAATGGATCTGGAGGTTGTGAGTAAGAAAGACATGATAGTGATAATTGAATGGGAAGATTTGCTTGGACTTTTATCAGATAGTCAGCTTACCACACCACACATTAAACTATTTATGATGTAAGTTTGTTCTTTAATGAAGTTAACTTAATTATCAAGTCTAGTGATCTAACACAATTGCATTGCTGTAGGTACCTTCATCATTTGTGCATCACATTGAGCAAAGGTAATAAGTTTGGATTCCTTTGCCCATATCACATGATAGAGAAAGGAAATACTCTAGAGTTAAGGGCCTAGTATCTCCAACAAAGAATATGTGAAGTCAAGAAAGATGTTTTTATGGCTCCATACGTGCACTTGTAAAGATCTATTTGTAATTAATAGTTTTTTCGATGTAGATTTACTTTAACTCATCATATTTTGCATGGACCATTAACAGTTGTTTGTTCCTTCAATAAAAAGCAACACTATTGTCTTCTTATGTTCCCTCCATTAGAAACTTGGGAAGGAAATGAAGAAGACAATAGACTCGTACGTATATTTGTGCAAAAATATTTAATATAATTTACACTAAATATTTTAGTTACTAACTTGGCGATCTTGAATATAGAGCAATGAAAACATATCAAAATGTGATCTTGCAAAAGCACGAATATGAGCTCAAGGATCCTACTTGGATTGAGCCAAAGGTACTGCTATACTTTATGAATATGTTCAATTACTAAGATTTTTTATTGATTTCTTATGATTTATTCTTATACAGAACCATAGACAACTAATGAAGATGAATTTGTGTAGCCTATATGTGATGAGACATATGCTCAATATTATCACATTAGGCATGACTGAATTTACAAAAGAGGTATATATATTTTTAAGAGTTTTATTTTATTATGTTATTTGAGAGTACATAATAAGTCTCTTTTACAAATTATATTTTAGATGTTTGACAATTTGAATCCATTCGCCAAAGCTAAAATTGAAGACATTCGCATACATTGGGCAACTTATTTTGGGGAGAATTTGTGAGTTTTGTAAAAAGTTTCATACAATTTAAGAAATTTGTTAGTTGTAGACAACTTTTGAAAACATTTATTGAGACAATATTTTGAATAGCTCAATATATTGTTTTAAGATAGTTTATAGATAACTTTGAGTTTTGGATAGTTGTTAATTTAATTTTATATTAGAAATTGTAAATAAATTATGCTGTCTGATTTGGTTGTGATAATTTTTTTGTACAGAGAGGGTAAATTTAAAAATGTGGACTTCCAACCAGTGTAAAATAGAAAACTTTCTATTTTTGTAGCAAGTTGACTTTCTACACCGGTTGGACTGTCAACAGGTGTAGAAAGTACTCCATTTTTTAATTTTTCAATCATTGATCTATTTTCTACATCGATTATGGTTAGCCGATGTAGAATATGTATTTTTTACAATGGTCCTATAATCGATGTAAAAAGTTAGACTTTCTACATCTCCGATAACAATATCGCCTATTTAATTACTGTAAAAAGTCATTTTTAACCCTTGTAAAAAGTCATTTTTGTAGTAGCGTAAAATTATTAAAGACAACATTATGTACTTCCGCTTCATATACAACCAAGGAGGTAGGTTGTAAATAATTAACAAAAATGGCTGTGCATTGTGTGTGCTGCTAAGATTGTCATATGGGTTGATTCCATCTGTAGAGAGTCTAAGCTAAAGGTTTCTCAGATGACTATCAAATTTAAGAAACATATGATCTATTATCTTCCAATAAGGAAAATCAACTAGATGTTGAAGTTTTCCATCAAATATCTTCTTATGAAAATGCCTTCTCAAACTCTTTGCTTCTATTAGATTAACAAACAAATGTTAAAATCATGGAATTATCAGAAGATACCATAATACCTTCATAGGAGGACCTTTAATTATGATCTTGTCACCATCAACACCATCATCCTTCTTTACTTTGTAACATGAGATCCTACATTTTGGACACTTATGTTGTCCTTCATACTCATTTCTATATAGTATGCAGTCATTAAAACAAGTATGTATCCTTTTATAATCCATACTTATTGGGTACGAGATTTTCTTTGTCTCATACATACATTTTGGAATAAAATTATTGGTTGGAAAAATTTTACTCAAGAATTCAAGCAACTCTGTGACGTTTGAATTAGTCCACCCCCTTCTTGACTTTAAGTTAACCAATCCCAATATAGCTGTCAAGAGGGTAAAATTAGTACACTCTGAATATAATGGCTTCTTTGCATCACTACGCAAGTTGTCACACATATTTGATTATGCAAATGGAACCATCTCAACATCATGAATCATATCTTTTATTCTATCATCCAAGTCATTCAAAATCTACTCATTCTGGGACATAGAAGTTGTTCTTGCTTCCTCATGCCATATCTAACTTGTATCAAATTTATCCCATCATAAATTAAATGCTCTTTTATTTAATCAGTAGCTAGTTCAATCTTATTCATATAGTTGACACAAGAACAACAATACTTTCCATTTTTACTAGAAACATTTCTTCTAGGAAATTGAAGAAACTAGTCCACACCATTCTCATATTCCTCACTCTTTCTCCTAGCATTCATCCAATTATGATTCATTCTATTTTAACCTCACCAATCATTACAAAGTCCCTTTTGTGAAGAACAACACACTTAATCATACTCACCTCTGTGTTTACTTTAGCGGTGTTTCTTAGTAAAAATGCCCCATAAGGAGGCGTTTGTTTGGTTTTTCGACGTTTGATAAAAACACCACCAAAGTGGTGGCAGCACCTGTTCTGGCGACATTTTTAAAAAATGCTAAAAATACCATTGAAGGCATTTTAAAACACCTCTAAAGCAGGAAAAAAACACCTCAAAAAACATTTTTTTGTAATGATGAAGTACCATGTTGTTAAAAAATTAACTTTAACTGTTAATTAACCCAAAAAATTCTAGAAAAAGACTTAAAAATTATAAAAGAGGACTTGATCGATATTAATTTTCTTATATGATACTTATTTGTAATTTTATGGGTCCATTTTTGTAATTTTCAAGGCCTTTTCTGAAATTTTTTAGGTCAACTAATGGTCAAAGTTTATTTTTTTAACTACAGGATACCCAATACATCATTTTCAAAAGTTGAAAGAAAAAATTATATCATATAAAAGTTTAGAATACCATGTGCTCCTAAACAAATAGTTAAGAGGCAAAATGCCCTTTAACCTATTTTTAAAAATAATTTGAGAAGTGGCATTTTTTCAAGGAAGCACCATCACTAGTGCCACTATCTTGTGAACCTAAAACTTTAGATAGCTTTAAAACTTGTAATATTTTATAAATACCACAAAATTAAAATTTTAAATGTTATTAAGATCATTTATTGTAGTAGTGGGTTCTTTAAAGAGGTAAGTGTAATGCATACTTAACTCTTGATATGATAGCAATAAGATATTATCAAATCAAACTTTCAAGAGAAAATAAATAGTTTAGAAGAGAAACATGATAAAACATACTAATTTTGTTGTTCAAATGAGTTCTAAACAAGTTATGCCTTACATCATAGCTGAGGCTTCCTTTTATAGCTGAAGGGAGGAGGAACAAGAAAACACACTAATCATTATACCATTTTACATGCATGCATGCTTTTTTAAAGTAGACATGACCTAAATCAAAAGTAAAATCAACTTTATTAGAGCTGTGACCAAAGTGAACAACTTTATCAAAAAAAAAAAGTTACTTTTGATAAACATAAAGGTGACTCTAACAAAAGTTCAAGTAGATTCTCACATGTAAAGAAAAGGTTGCTACTGTTTTAGATATTTGTAGATGCTTTTTTCGTCAGAAAATAGTTTGAGTCCTCTAATCAAGATCATTATTAAACAAGGAGCATTAGAAGAACCGTCCTTGACATTGGCGTTTGTTAGGATAATAAATTAAAACAAAAAAAAAAAAAAGCAAGGTGTTATGATGGTGGAAATGATATGAGGATTGTGGGTGAATTGAATTTAGTGAGGAGTAGCGGCACCAAGGCACCACATGGGAACACCCCCCCCCCCCGGGGGTGGGGGCAGGGGCAGTATTCCAAAGCTGGTTTCATTTGACACTGAGCCTGAACTACTCAAATCTGCATACCCCCTCCTTCAGCTCTAACCATGTTTAAGTGAAGCTCATTTTGATTACTGATTTTATATTTTTCATGCCAAATATATATTCAATTCAAATATGGCATTTGAGGTCTCATTGTCTGTTCTTATGTCACTAGTCATCAAGACCGTCCATGTTCATTTTAAAATGCTTTATACTTCATTTACGCCATCAATCATGGTTCTTCAGATTCTATTCAGAATTTTATATTTAATTTTTTTTACATTTTATTTTTCGACGCGTTATCTACAAAAATTCACCGTTCATCTGAACTGAAACCGTAGATTCATTTGCATGCAATTCAATATAAACTGCATCATTTATAACTCGTGAATTATATTTTTTTCCCTATATTTCACATTGACAGAGATAATCTAAATTCCAAGTTAAATGTATTAGAAATGAATAGGTCTGATTCACTTTTTTTTAATTAACATCATATTTGATAGTGGGACCTGTCATTACTCAGGCTTCTTGTGCCAAGCCGCATGCTTCTTACGGTTGCATGCGGATTTGGTTCACATGGATTTGCTACACACAAGCGCATGCAACTATAGTGTTGTGAGGCAATGACTCTTTAATCTTGCAAGTGGCGCCTATCTTTACGATCATACCTCCTGATACAATAGATTAAAGGTCCAAAAAATTCCATGTGGTCCAAGGGCGATTTAAAAAAGAATAAAAACTTTGTGGGAGAGTGTGAAATGTCAAATGCATGTGTGTTTGATCTTCTTCCCTATAGGGAATTGTTCACTTATCTTTAACTTATTTTCTTTCTCTTATTTATAAATTACTTTTAACACAATTTTATTCAAAATGAATTGAGATTCAAAAGACAAGAGACACTTGCTCATTACTCTCATCACACATTTTGATAATCATTTGAAAAAAAAATTTACCCGTAAAAAAATTTTAAAATAAATTTTGGCGTCCCATTCAATTTTTGTTTTTGGCCAGTCCTCCCATTCATTAATTATTGGATTGGTCATTGGTTTCATGGTACCCAAGAAATAAAAAAACCTTTAAATTTTCTCTACAGTATTAACAAGTTTCTGACCTTTTTTATTAAACACGCATGCTTTTTCAACGTTGGGGAAAATGGAGGGCAGAGCAGGGTTATGGATGAAACAAGTGAAATTTGAGGGGGGAAAATATGATGATAATAAAAAAAAAAAATTAACAAACGGGTAGAGAAGGAAGGGGAGGAAACCGGCGGATAATGTGGCTTTTACATGAAATGCTTATTGGTGTCACTTTAGCTTTTGTAGTTTACTCATGTCACGTAAATAAAAAGTATAGCGCCTGTTTGACAACCTATCTTGTCAACATTGAATAAAAAATTTCATTCAATAACATATTTTTAAAAAATATTTTGAAGAATATAAAAAATATTTTTAAGTGTTTTAAGATTATTGTTTTAAAGAATAAGAGAGAATAAAAAAAATACATATTTTATTATTTTTTTATTCTTTGAATATATTTTACAAAACATCAATTCTCCAAATAATAAAACAAAAATAATTTCAACTAGGCCCATAATTACCATCCTTGTTTTTGTACACTTTTCCCCCAAAATTTATAAATACCCCATGCCTGCAAACCGCCCTCCTTCACTAATAACCATGCCTATATTTTGTCTAAAAATATTGAGTTAAGTTCCAATTTTATCTCTATATTTATTTTTTTAGAGCACTGAACACCATATACATTTAAATGAGACAATTTTTTTCTTTAAAGTATTTTTTTTTTGAGCTCCAAAAATACCATTTTATTAGGAGGTTGTTTAAGTTTTCTGTATTATGCTGACGTGGATGTGCATAGGCTTCATGTACAATGACAAATAAAACTTTAACCATATCTTTTGGTGTTAATTTGATCCTGAATTCTTTTTTTGGAAGCGTTAGGCACCCTCAAGTTGTTATGCCCCAAAAATAGAGGGTGATCAGTACATGATGTGAATCATCGCACATCCCTTAAGCTTTGAATCAGTTAATCTTTCTATAACTAAGACATAATTATGTTTTAATTCGAATTAGAACATGCATAAACATTTTTTATATTAATAAAATACTTCAATATTTTTGTAGAAATTTTGGCAAAACCTCCTCTATAAATAGAATCTCTTAAAAATTCTACAATACAAAATTTTCAATCAAAAATATCAAGTCAATCAGGAGCAGAGTTTCTTCCAACCAGCAGACAAAATATATAACAACATAAACAATCTAGCCACATACTATGTGGAGCACCTAACAGTAAGTTTGCAAAATAAAATTTCATAATTAAAACTTTACTTTAAGAGAAAATTTAATCGTTCACTTCTCCACTTCTAATCAATCATAAGCTCCTCAATGTTCAGTGGGTGGTTCAGCGTTAGTTACACTATCTGAGACCAAAATTATTTTCAGTGAATAACATCCCAATAATAAATAATTAAATATGAATAAAAGAAAATTTAAAAATAATTATATATAATTAAATAGACAAAAATTTCCGTAAAAATTCAAATAAATTCAAACATTATAAATGAAATAAATTCCGTATAACTTTAAATGAAATCTTGAACCATTAAATTATTATATCAAACATTATTACTTGATTTCAAAGAAGTAAATAAATGAAATAAGTAATTATAAATAAATTACTAATAAAAAACAATTAGGACATAAAATCATTAAATAATCAAATTCTTAATTACAGGGACTTATTATAATAGTCAATAAACATGGATACATAGTCCATGAGGGCAAATAACCAAACGTGGCTTATGCTACGAACACAAATGTAGACACACAATTCACGAGGGTAAATAACTACACGTGGCCGAAGCCATGAAACAGATGTGGACACATAATTCATGAGGATAACTAATTAGATGTGGTCAAAGCTATAAAACAAACACAAGTATGAGACCTACAAATAACAGACGTGAGACATGAAAATCAAACTAGCCAGTAATTGACTATGGCGCACTAAGGGCTAATAGAACTATCGTTAGTAACTAACGTTCTGTATAAAGTCCTCTTTAAATTCATTTTCAAACATGAGAAAAAATTATTACTTTCAAAATAAATTTTTTCTCTCCTTAATATCAAATTCGTATGAACTATTTAAAATATCAATTCTTTTGACTATGAAAATTTCCAACTAATATTTCATAAACTTTTTCACCAATTTTCATGATTGTTTTCATTGAATAAAAGAGTACTTGAATTTATAAAAGTATTTTCATCAATCTTATAAATATATATATCATGACACCTTCAAGAGCTAAAGAAATTTAATTAACAACAATAATCAATATTAAAGAAATATATTAATAATTGTAAACTATCAAAATTAATATTTAATAAGAGGAAATTTTTAAATATATATAAATTGATTGAGACATTATCCACATACCTGAAATTCTCAAAATGTAAAATTCCTCTCTAAATTTTGATCACATTTTTTCTTTTCCAAACACCCTAAAAATAATGTTAAGATTTTAAATAAACTTTCAATAAATTCACTAATTTCTTTCCGATATTATCAATATCAAAATTTTTCTATAATTATTTAAATTTTTAAAATCGAGACTCTACACATTAAATCCATCAAAGCCATAGTTCAATACTCAATTAAAATACAGTCCCATATTAAACTTTTTTTTTGGCTCAAAATACTAAAAGTACATTATTTTTAATGAACTCAGCTAACTATATAATATCTTCATAAACAAATTTATATGGCTAACCCTGAGCTCAATTGACAAGATAATGCTAAAACCTACTATGTATTCTAAGGATTTAATGAAATTTTCTCTTAATAGACATTTTATCAAATAATTTGTGGGCATCAATTTTTAAACACATACCAGCCTCTTCCTCTTAATTTCCATTTCAAAAATTTTATAATATCATTAATGTAACTGATAATTAAATTAAGCTCAATTAGAACACAAACCTGCATCATTCTCATCACAACTAAACCTCAACTTCAACTTTTCTCAAACATTACATCAACATTATATAATTATTTCAAAGACATGAATATATATATATATATATAAAATAAAATAACTCTAAAATTATCAATTATTATTTTCTTCTCAAATCTCTTTACTTCAATTTTTGCTCCCTTTATAGATGGTAATCAAGTTTCATAACAATTTATTTTTCAGTGACACAATCATCACTTTAACTTTCATTAGTTAACATTGCCTTTCAACTATTTTATGGAGCATCTTTTCCCAAGTTTCATATCTAGTCTCTTCTCTTCCAACCTCATTCTCGCCAAATAACCAATCCATGAAAATCAATTTAACTAAGAAGTTCAGAACCATTCATATCCCTATCATCCTTTCAATGCAAGATTTTTAGCTTAATTAAACTTCTTCTCTGTTTTTTTTCCCCCTGCACAGCCACGGCACAGCAGAAACTTTGAAGAAAGACTTGTAACTTCAATCAATATCACACCACACCCTCACACACATCGATATATCAAGTAGAAGGAGAAGAGACCAAGATTTATCACCTTAGATGGGCCAGCAATGCAGAAACAGGGAGAAGAAGACATAGCTACAGCTGAACAGGGGAGAGGAAACCGATTACATACACGCTGCCATACTGTCGGAGGAGGAAGATTTTGACACTTCCACAGTCACCAATGGCGAACGACCAAGGACGAACGTGAAGGGAGAAGAAATCCTGAACGTTTGGACGATTATATGGAGAGAGGAGGGAGAAGATCTCGACGGTTTTAAGCAAGCAAGAAAAAAGAAGATACAGGTTTGATGGAATAGCAGTGGCCCGCCTCTAATTCTGACGACGGCGACCAGTATGAATGGAGGAGAGATCAAGATTGAAGGGCGGTGGTGAAGGTTCTGGAGCTGTATCAAATAATGAATGAAAACACGTGATACGACTGAAAGAGGAAGATAAAAATCTGATCAAATAGAAATTGAAAAAGTTATAAAAAGAGCACAAGGAAAAATTACAACAAGGGGCACACTTTTTTTTCATAATTTGAAAACAAATAAAACTAAATTTTTTCTTAATAAAATTCAAATTCTGAACTTTCAAAAAAATTACTAGTATAAGTTTTAAAAATTTACCACTCTTCACTTGGTATAAAATTAATTTAAAATTAAGTCATTGCAAAAGTCTTTTTCTATGAGTATTGAATACTATGAAGTCTTATTAAAATAAAATGGGTTAAATTTTAATTTTATCCCTATACTTATTTTTTAGGAGTATTGGGTATCTTATACTCTTAAATGGAGTAATTTTATCTTTGAACTATTTTTTTAAGGAGCAAAAAACCCCTTCCATTAATGAACTGTTGACTTTGCCGTTATATGCTAACATGGCATGTCCGTAGGGCCCATGCATAGTGACAATTAAGACTCTGACAATGTACTTTGGTGCTAATTTATTCTTAAACAATTTTTTCAGGAGAGCTAAGTGTCACGTTTCATCATTTTCCACAAGGTTAAAGAGGTCCGGAATGCTCCAAAACCCTCCAGAAGGCTCCCAACTAACCTTAAGAGAGCTAGAGAGTGCAAGAACATTCTAGAGAAGCCTACACAACTCTAGCCTCAATATTTTAATATTATCTCTAGATTCTTCCATTTAAAGATCTAGATATTTGTTAAGAGAATTCTAGAGAATCAATTGTAACCGTAGGATAGATTTAATCTCCACCATCCATTAAGGAGGTGGAAACATTCTAGATCCAAGGGGAGGCCTATAAATACCTCACCCCTCCTCATTTGTAAATCATCCTTAAGTTCTCAAAGCAATAGAACTCTCACATTCTCCAAACTCTTTCTACTCTTCTTTACCTTCAAGCTTTCCCTTTCCTCTACTTAGCCAAGTATCCTCCTTTCATACGAGTTAGGCTTACTTAGCAACTTCCAGTGAAGGTTGTCTAAGTGCCGCACGGGTCGAAAGACTAGTCCCGTGACAGTTGGTATTAGAGCTCAGTTCTACCGTTGTGCTAGAAGGAAGGTATTGTACGATGGCAACAGAGGAAGGAAATATCGTTGGCACGAAAGCACAGGAGCAAGCTCATGCACAACAGGAGCAAGCTCACCCCAGGTCCAAGCGAGAGCGAGGCCGGAGCAGGGCACCCACAGGTGAGTCCCTTGAACCTCGTGTTAGCTTGGAATCTAACATGGAGGAAGTGAGAACTACTATAGGGGGACTCAACGATCAACTCAACAATCTCATCCAAGAGAATGCTGAGATAACGCGGGCTGTCAAGTTGATGATTGCAGACCTTAACGATGATTTTGGGGAAGACATTCGTTCCCTTAGACGTGATCTCGCTGATCTCCGCAAATATGTAAGAGATGAGGTGCGAGGTCTATGCTCTCAAATGGATGAGATTCGTCATGAATAGGAATCTCATCACTGTGTGAGCAGCCCTATTAGTGGTAGTACTTCAAACGCCACTTCTCAGGGACTGAAAGTGCCCAAGCCGGCCATGTACAATGGGGCTCGTAGTGCCACGATTGTGGAGAACTTTCTCTTTGGCCTAGAACAGTACTTCGAGGCCATGGGAGTCTCTAACGACTTGATCAGAATCAACAATGCTTCAACTTTTCTCCAGGATGCAGCCCAACTATGGTGGTGCAGAAAGCATGCTGAACGAGAAAAGGGCCTTTGCACTCTCAACATATGGGAGCTGTTCAAGTCAGAACTCCGCAAGCACTTTGTTCCCCACAATGCTGAGACAGAGGCTCGAGGTAAGCTTCGTAAGTTGAGACAAACTAGTAGTATTACTGACTACATTAAAGAGTTTACTACCATCATGCTCGAGATCGAGGACCTATCCGATAAGGAGGCTCTTTTCTACTTCATGGACGGACTTAAAGACTGGGCGAGAGTAGAACTCGATAGACGTAAAGTGCAAACTCTAGATGAGGCAATTGCTGCTGCTAAGTGCATAATTGACTACTCCACCAAGTCCAAAAAGCCTAATCCTGGTAACAGTGAAGGAGACAAAGGAGGACAAAAGAAGAATTTCGATCGTAAGGATGGTGGTAGATTCTTTGGTAGGAGTTCTAGACAGGATAAACCACCCTCAATCAAGCGTGATGCCTCAAAGCCATGAACCCATGCTTCATGTGCAATGGTCCACACTGGACTCGTGAGTGCCCCAACCGCAAGGCTATGAATGCCTTGGTTGCTGAGATGAAAGAAAGCCGGGACAAGGAGCAACAGATCGACCTTGGTTCCCTCCAACACTTGAATTCCTTGACTGGACTCTTGTCCCAATCTAAGAAGGAAGAGAAGGGTCTACTTTATGCTGATCTTGCCATTCAGGGCAAGTCCACCTCTGCCATGCTCGACACAGGAGCATCCCACAACTTCATAGAGGCTGAAGAAGCTAAGAGATTAGGTATCCAACTTAACAAGGGAGAAGGCACCATCAAGGCAGTGAACTCTTCAGCCAAACAAGTCCTTGGGATTGCCAAGGATGTGAAGGTGAAGATCGGGGACTGGCAAGGTACGTTAGACTTTACTGTTGTCCCTATGGATGATTTCAAAGTTGTATTGGGACTTGCTTTCTTTTGCAAAGCACATGCCTTCTCTATTCTCGAAGCTAAGTCTATGGTGGTCATTGACTCTAACATGATCTGGGTAATCCCCTTGAAAAGCTTGGAGAAACCCAACCTTATGATTTCTGCCTTGCAATTCAAGAGGGGCCTCAAGAACTCAGAAGGGTATATTGCCAATGTACGTTCATTAGCGGAGGAAGAGGATGGCCCAACCAAGCCATGAGAAACCTTGCCACCTTGCATCCAAGAGGTGCTACAGGAATACAAGCACGTCATGCCCGATGAGTTGCCCAAGAAACTACCTCCCAGAAGAGAGGTAGACCATCAGATCGAGTTGGAGCCTGGTGCCAAACCACCTGCCTTGGCACCTTATCGCATGTCACCTCCAGAACTTGCAGAGTTAAGGAGACAACTGCAATATCTCCTTGATTCAGGATATATTCAACCATCTAAGGCCCCATATGGTGCTCCAGTCCTCTTTCAGAAGAAGAAAGATGGATCGTTGCGAATGTGCATCGACTATAGGGCCTTGAACAAGATTACTATCAAGAATAAGTACCCGATACCTTTAATTTCTGACTTGTTTGATCAGCTTGGAAAGGCTAGGTACTTCTCTAAGCTTGATCTTCGATCCGGGTACTATCAAGTACGCATCGCCGCAGGTGATAAGCTGAAGACAAGATATGGAGCATTTGAGTTCCTTGTCATGCCCTTTGGACTGACAAACGCCCCGGCAATGTTCTGCACACTCATGAACAAGTTGTTCCACCCTTACTTGGACCAGTTCGTGGTGGTATACTTGGATGACATCGTGGTATATAGCAACACTCTTGAAGAGCATGCTCAATACTTGAAGAAAGTCTTCCAGGTACTCTCTGATCATGAACTTTACATTAAGTTGGAAAAATGTTCTTATGCCAAACAACAGGTGGACTTCTTGAGGCATAAGATCAAGGATGGGAAGCTCATGATGGACCCAACTAAGGTTCGAGCCATCCAAGAATGGCAGCCTCCTACCAAGGTCCCTAAGTTAAGATTATTTCTTGGTCTGGTGAACTACTATCGACGGTTCATAAAGGGGTATTCAAAAATCACTGCTCTATTGACAGATTTACTCAAGAAGAATAAATCTTGGCATTGGTCACAAGATTGTCAGGATGCCTTCAACAAGCTGAAGCAGATGATCGCGCAAGAGCCTGTTATGTCCTTGCCCGACTACTCCAAACCATTTGAGGTACACACCGATGCCTCAGACTTTGCAATAGGGGGCGTGTTAATGCAAGAAAGACACCCTATTGCGTACGAGAGCCATAAACTCAATGACACGGAGAGGTGCTACACGGTGCAAGAAAAAGAGATGTCTGCCATTATCCATTGTCTACGAACCTGGCGTCATTACTTACTTGGGAGTAAGTTTACTATTATGACAGACAATGTTGCTACGAGTTACTTCCAAACACAAAAGAAGCTGAGCCCAAAGCAAGCTCGCTGGCAAGATTTTCTTGCTAAGTTTGATTATCGTTTGGAGTACAAGCCAGGCAAAGCAAACGTGGTGGCGGATGCCTTAAGCAGGAAAGCTGAGTTAGCCACTCTCTCAGCAAGCATGCCCCAGAATGACTTCCTTGAACGAATCAAGGAAGGTATGTCTCAGGACTCATCCGCAAGCGACTTAGTAAAGCTTGCCACTGAAGGCAAGACTCGAAGATTTTGGGTGAATGAGGGAATACTCTACACCATTGGGAATCGAGTCTATATACCGAAATGGGGCAACCTTCGAAGGGATGTCCTAAAAGAGTGCCATGATTCCATGTGGGCCGGACATCCAGATATGACCAGAACACTTGCTCTCATACAAAATCATTTATATTGGCCACATATGCAAGACGATATCGAAGCATATGTGAGAACTTGCTTATTGTGCCAGCAAGATAAGGTTGAACAACAACATCCTGCTGGTCTGCTCGAACCTTTGCCGGTGGCTGAGAGACCATGGGAGAGTGTCTCTATGAACTTCATAGTTGCTCTCCCTAAGTCTGAAGGATGTAGGAGTATCATGGTGGTAGTTGATAGATTTAGCAAATATGCCACCTTTATACCAGCCCCAGCAGATTGCAAGGTCGATGAAGCGGCACGCTTATTTTTCAAGCATGTCGTGAAGCTATGGGAGATCCCTCGCAACATCATCAGTGATCGAGATCCCCGATTCACCGGAAAATTCTGGAGCAAGCTCTTGGGGACAGACTTGAACTTCTCAACAAGCTTTCATCCTCAGAGCGATGGACAAACAAAGTGAATCAACGCTTTGTTAGAGCTCTACCTTCGGCACTATGTGAGCGCACGTCAACGAGATTGGGCTAAGTTGCTTGATGTGGCCCAATTCTCTTACAACTTGCAGCGAAGCAAGTCGACAAGCAAGAGCCCTTTTGAGATAGTTACCGGACAACAACCTCTAACCCCCAACGCACTTGCCATACCATACAAGGGAGACAATCTAGCTGCCTATAAGTTTACTAAGGAATGGCAAGAAGAAGCCGACATTACTTGTGCATGCCTGGATAAAGCTTCCTAAAAAATGAAGAAGTGGGCAGACAAGAAGCGGCGCCCCATTGAGTTTCAAGTAGGAGACTTGGTCATGGCTAAGTTATTGCCGAATCAATTCAAGTCACTACACAAAGTCCACAAAGGCTTGGTCAGGAGATATGAAGGCCCTTTCCCTATCATCAAACGTGTGGGAAAGGTTGCGTACCAGGTACAACTCCCTCCCAAGCTTAAGATTCATCCTGTCGTCCATGTTAGTCTCTTGAAGAAATACTATAGAGATGAAGAAGATCCATCTCGAAGTATCTCTAAGAAAGCACCTACAGCGGTCGTCATTGAGTACGACAAGGAGATAGAAGAAATCCTTACCGATAGGGTGATTAGAAAGAGAGGAGTTTCCAACTACACTGAGTACTTAATCAAGTAGAAGGGTCAACCAGACTTTGAAGTTAGTTGGGAATGTGAAGACCTCCTGTGGCAGTTCACTGACCAAATCCAATGCTACAAGAAGGAAGGCGCGACGAGGGCGTTGCGAAATCAAGTGGGGGAGAATGTCACGTTTCGTCATTTTCCACAAGGTTAAAGAGGTCCGGAATGCTCCAGAAGCCTCCAGAAGGCTCCCAACTAACCTTAAGAGAGCCAGAGAGTGCAAGAATATTCTAGAGAAGCCTACACAACTCTAGCCTCAATATTTTAATATTGTCTCTAGATTCTTTCATTTAAATATCTAGATATTTGTTAAGAGAATTCTAGAGAATCAATTGTAACCGTAGGATAGATTTAATCTCCACCGTCCATTAAGGAGGTGGGAACATTCTAGATCCAAGGGGAGGCCTATAAATACTTCACCCCTCCTCATTTGTAAATCATCCTTGAGTTCTCAAAGCAATAAAACTCTCACATTCTCCAAACTCTCTCTACTCTTCTTTGCCTTCAAGCTTTCCCTTTCCTCTACTTAGCCAAGTATCCTCCTTTCATATGAGTTAGGCTTACTTAGCAACTTCTAGTGAAGGTTGTCTAAGTGCCGCACGGGTCGAAAGACTAGCCCCGTGACATAAGCATCCTAAAAATTTTTTCTAGGAGCACTAGGTACCTTAAAGTCTTATTAAAATAAAATTTAATAAATATTTTCAAAATATTAAATATTTTCATATTTAATAATTTAAATATTATTTTTTGTAAATATTCATTTAAAATTTATAAATTACTTTTTAAATATTAACAACTCAAACTAGCATTTTATAAATTCATAAATGACTTCTTATTTTTTATATATCAATCTTCATTCATTTTTTGCATGACAGTGCCTAAATCGTTATGCTTTTTATGCATATTGAAACTTACTTATATTTTTAATATTGATTAAGTTTCTTAATTTTTTTGGTCAACTAACAATTTTTCTTTAAAATATTGCATTACCCAAATTTAATACTCTCTGTACATTACAGTGTAAGGAGTAAAATAAAAAATATGACAATTAGGATCAACAAAATCACAACAAAAATATTTATTTAAAAAATATTACTTATTCTATTAATGTGCTATAAAAAAGTTACTTAACAAGGAAAAAATAGAGATCAGAAGAAAAAAAATTTCTTTATTAATTTAGAGGTTCATTCCCTTAAGTTTTAATACAAAATTATAAAATATTAAAAATATTAAAATATTAAATTAGGTGGTTTAATGTTTTAAATAATAATATTTAAATTATTCAATATTAAAATACTTAATATTTTAAAAATATTTATTAAATTTTATTTTAACAAAACTTTAGGTTGTCTAGCACTCCTAGAAAAAGATTTTAAAGTACTTAGCACTTTTAGAAAAAGAATTCAGAGGTAAATTAACACCAAAAGACATGGTCAAAATCTTACATGTTATCACATGTGGACCCCACGCACATATCACGTCAACAAATAATGACAGAGTTAACGATTTATTAATGAGAGGGTTTTTTGCTTTTTTGAAAAATGATTCAAGGGTAAAATTGCCTTAGCTCTTATTAGTGTGAGGCACATAGCTCTTATTAATTATTTCCATCATTTCAAATTATAAGACACTTTTAAATAAAATTTTATATACTAATAAAGCTCATTAAATACACTATATAACTTTACTTTTTAAGATAAAAATATAAACTTTCAAAAATGCCCTTCATTTAATGCTCAATTGATTAAAAAATATTGAAGAGGGACAATATATAGGAAGGGTAATATAAAAAATGTATCATTAATAAAATATTATTTTTATCAAAATATCTTATATTTTGTGATGCTGAATCTTTCCTAAAAATATCTTATAATTTGAGACGAAAGGAATAAGTCATAATTCAAGAAAAATTTAAAATGAAGGTATGAAGGTAGTAGATTTAATTGTGAGACATCAGAACAAACTTCACTAAAAATGATATTAGCATATATATTATCAAAAAGATTCATATAGTATAGGGTCGTTATTTAATAATTTTCTAAGTACAACCTGATTTCAAGTGTGCATGTTATAAGACACACAAGTTAATGCAGTAGAGCTCTATATTCCAAAAGTACAAAAAGGGGGAAAAACTGCGCATAGGAAAATTTTCCATTTGAAAGGATTTTAAATTCTTCTGCCACTTGTGGAGTTCTATTTTCTAAATGAACAAATCAATATATATACAAACATGTCATATAAATCTCCAATCTCCAATAGATCCCACAGAAAATGTAGCAGGACAGCAATTAACAAGCTCTTCTAGTTCAGAGATTTTCCAGGTGTGCCACTCAGTCTTCGATTATGAACATTTGATCTCCATTGCTTCTGTTCGTCAACACTTCTCACAGCTAGAAAATTAGCAGATGATGAACAGATCATTTCAGTAAAACGACATTCTGGTTTGATGAATACAAGTGTCAAGAATTGCATGAAGATTTACATGCTCATCGTGGCTTGGCTGAATGAAGTTGAGCTTCGGGACTTTTGCTATACAAAGCTTTTTTTTAGCTAATTAGCCTTTCACAGCATCTCTGGCTTTCCTGCGTTGTCATAGAAATATCGATACAAAGGTTGAAACATTGCCAATGCTTCACCTATTCTAACGGATCAATTGAATGCATTAAGATAAAGCCATCGATGGTGGTGACAGTTCATCTACACTTTTGACAACTTCCTCATAGAACATCAACTGACGAGGAAGATGAAGATTGCCACTAGGATGGTGGAAGCTTCAAGCATGTGGTTCTGTTGACAAGATTTCTTGTGAGGCTAGGATCATCACAGATTTGCTTTACGTATATACGTTGAAAATCAGGATAGTCCAAAGACATGGTATTTGGCTTAGCATTTCTGCACATGGAAAAAAATAAAAGCATGAGATAGAATTATAATTACACAGGCAAACATGTTTTTTGAAAATAAACATATTGCTGATGTGCATTAGTTGTTAGATAAAACAAAACTCATGTACATTTTGCCACACGATCAGATGATGTGCATGAGTTTCTGTATATGTAGTGCTCTGAGGGCATAACTAATGACATTTATTGTGGTTGTAAAATTATGAACACTCAATGAAACTTTGCATGATGATCATATTATTAGGATTTTCATCTCCAAATAGAGCTTACAAAAGTTTTTTTCTAAACTGCTAAAACACATCCTTGGAAACTACCAACAATGTAAGGTTAGTATCATTACTGGAATCACAAGTAAAATCCAACCATGTTGCTTATAGGAGAAGTTCCATGAGATGCCGAGGTAGATGAAGATCACAAGAAGGATTGGCAGTACATGGGATGGTATATGATAATAGGAAACTCAGGATAGTCTAAAGACTTGGTATCTGGTTAAGCATTCCCTCCCCAAGGAGCAAAAATGAGCTTAAGTCAATGGATTAAAGAAATTGAACATGTACACTGACCTTAAATCTTGTTGCAAAATCATATATGCCTTCCCATCATCAATTTTTTAACGTATCTTCCCATCATCAATGAAGAAGCAAGATATACTATTTCACATAGATTATGAGATTGTTTAAGTTGGTTATCTGTAAAAATTCTATGTTGATTTTCCTAAAATATTTCCTTCCTTTTAATCATTTACTCCTTTAAGTCTTATTTATAAATCACTTCTAACATATTAAAATAAAAGAAAATCTTAAACCTTATTAATTTTATATTAAATTAAAGTTTTTACTTCTACCCATAATAACGACAAAAAATTATTTTAAATAATTTTTTAATATTTAATAAGGACATAAAAGTAAAAGTGAATATAAAAAATAGTAAAGTGTCCTGTAAAAAAAGAGTTAATCTTTTTCCACTATCTTATAAATAGACCTAGTGGAGTATATTAAAAACTACTCTAATTAATTGCACACATTAATATTTACAACCAATATGTATGAAGTAAAGAATTTTTTTCCTAAAATAGATATTTATTTACATGAAATTATTTGATATAAAAAAAGTTTTCAAATATGATTATTATTGTCAAAATACAATCTTAACACATGTAATTTGAAAATTAAATTCGTTTAATTTCAAAATTTTGTTGAACAAGTGGGCAACGATTACAAGACGTCATCGTTTATTAATGAGTCGTACACATTCCCCTCTGTAAGGGGGGAAAAAATTGACTCGTACACGTTCACGTTTCCCTGCAAGAATTTGCTGCTCACAAATACTTTAACAATTGCACATCGTTTTTAATTTGCAGAGGGAAAAAAATTGACTCGTACACGTTCACATTTCCCTGCAAGAATTTTGCTGCTCACAAAAACTTTAACAATTGCACATCGTTTTTAATTTTATTAAAGATAGAGAAAGTGCAAAAAAAAAAAAATAAAGCCAAGAAACACAATAATATTAAAATACGGACCTTTAATCAAGAAAGAATATTAGTGATAGTGAGGAAATTCTATATATGCATCGTAACTCCCAGGGAATATCAAAATAATAAATAAAATTTAAGAAATTATATTTTACTGGGAAGAAATTCAATAGTGCAAGACTGCAAGGCTTCTTATCTATGGGAATAAGTTTCAACTTGACAAAGAACAAAATAAAAAAGAAAAAAGTAAATAGAGGGAACCAAACAAGTAATTTAAAGTCCAAAAACAAAAAAAAAAAACTATAATCTGTACCCTAGGATTAAAACTAAAGACTAGGAGCTTATTGAATTTCAGATTCCCATGTGAAAAAAAAAAAATACAATGATAATTTTGCAGATTTTGAGTAGAGTACAAAATATGGTGCCTTTATTTTTTGTAAAAAAAAAACAAAGAGAAAATGTCAAAACAATGAAATCAACTTCTTAACGGAAGGTGAAAAAAAAAAAAAAAACCTGCAAGAGAATGCAGTTCCATCTAATATATATCAACGTGTAGAATGAGAGAAATTTTATGCCAGCATGATCCATCCACTTCTTTGTACCGTTGCTTTAATAATGAACTATCTCCTAAAATATATATTGAAGAAAGGGAGTTGGGTAAACCTTCCTCTCGCACCACAGACTGCCTCACAGCAGAGAGGCAACGAAAAAAAAAAAAAAAAAAGCAACCACTTACCTCCACAGTGGCAAGCGAACGACGGGAAAAGGTAAGCTAACAAGTTGCCGGCGGTAGAGAGAGGAATGAAGGATGATGGCGAGGAGGAGGAGAGCAGAGAACACGCGGAAGATCTCTCAAGCACTCGCTGAATGTGGAGTTGCAATGGCAGAGGAGAAAGAGAAAAATATCTTTAACATCAGGAATTTGGGAAACTTGGCACAAGGAAAATTATAAGAAAAGACCAATTTTTTCTGTAATTTAAATAAAAAAATTAATTTTTTTTATAAAATTCAAACTTTAAATCTTTAAAAAGTTGATAACATAACTTTTATTAAACTGTCACTTTTCATTTCTTATTAAACTTATTTAAATAAAATATTCATTAAAAAAATTATTTAATTTAAAATTTAGATTCATTAGAAAAGGTAAAACATTAAGAATTAAAATTAAAATATTATTTTAAAATAAAACTATCTAAGAAATAAACAAATTTTTTCAATACAAAAGAAACAATATTTTATTGGGAAGACATTGGATAGTGCCAATGGCGGACCTACGTAGTAGTCAGTGTGAGCAAATGCCTCCCCTAAAAATAAAAAATTTACATGGGTATATGTGGTAAATTTTGCATCCTGCCCCCACTCATCTCTTTTTTTTAAACCCAATGAAATTTAGTTCAAATTAAAGCAATAAACTTAGCCCAAATTCAGTCTTTGTAACAAAGCCCACAAAACAAAAAATGAACAATTGATCCTCACCCAAACGACAAAACCTCATCCTCAACAATAATTATTTCAAATAATAAAATCTAACAAAACTTAGCTTTTAAAAATTGTGCCCTAACAGTCGGTTGGCCTCATACGCAAGAGAAGCAGTGGCAGACTCGCACAGGAGGAGAACCGAAGAACTGGATTTTGGAGAACCATAGCTTCAAGCTTTAGCAAAAGAAGAACACACCAAACTCAGGTACTTTCCATTTTTCTTGAATCTTCTCCTTGATTATGAACATAGAGCAAGCAGTCAAGAGCTGTGAGTTGAAAAAACTTCACTTTCATGTTTGAATCTGTCGATTGGGGAAACGAAAATCATGGAACTGGAGAGTCAACTAAAAAGAGAAGTTGAACAGTTGAGCCAGAGATGAGATTGAGAGATAATGGGATTGATTAAGGGAAAAGGCAAAAAGGTTGTAGAAAAAGTGATTTGAGAAGGAAAAGTCATTGAAAAATGAGAGCTTGCACGTGGGTAGAAGTCTGTGGAAAGTTATTTATTAATTTTTAAATAATTATTTAATAGATTTACTTTTGATAATGTTGGTAAGTGTTGACGGTGGAATGAACTTCTTTTGCACATCAATATTAAAGATTAAAGTGACAAAAGTGATTTGCATGTGGCTTGTAATAGATTATCAAAATGTTGGCTTGCAATAGAATATTATATGAATAAATCTAATTGATTGTGAGTTGCTTTTGTTTGTACAGTTGTACTAAGTAGTTATTTTGAATCTTGAAACAATAGATTTCAAGAATAATTGGATCATGAGATGCCTATTTGTTAATTATAAAATTAATTTTTATTTTTAATTAATTATTTGTTTATGATGAGATATTTTTTTTCAGTATATTGATTAGATAATTTTGATTTACAATAGGTGAATCACAAATTATTTGAATTTTGAAAAGAATATGGAAAGATTCTTAAAGAGAAAAGTGCCATGTGAGGAGCATCAATCTTCATCCATACATCATCAATCAAATCCTCACCACCACCATCAACAACAAGAGAATCAATCTTTAGAAGAGTTGCCATCGGACCCGAGAAAACGGATTAAAATTTCATCCTATCATCTTAATGAGAGGGATAAGATAAGAAGAGCTTATTTACAAAAGGGACCATGTCAATCTATGCAACATAATTTTCCCCAAAGAAGAATTGGGAAGACTTTGAGAAGATTTTATCCCTCTTGGTTTAATGAATTTGGCAATTGGTTAGAGTATAGCATAGAAAAAGATGCAGCATTTTGCTTGTGTTGTTACCTTTTTAAACCTGATTTTAGGAAGCAATCTGGTGGTGATTCATTTGTTATAGAAGGATTTACAAATTGGAATAAAAAAGAAAGACTCTTATCTCATGTTGGAGGCCCTAATAGTGCTCACAATATTGCTTGAAAGAAATGTCAAGATTTGATGAATCAAAATCAACACATAGAAGTTGCAATTGCCAAGCAAGATGAACAAGTTCGAGACTTATATCAAAAGCGATTGACAGCTTCAATTGACTGCATTCGCTTTCTTTTAAAGCAAGGATTAGCTTTTCGTGGTCATAATGAATCATGTATGTCAGCCAATAGTGGTAACTTCCTTGAACTTCTAAAGTTTCTTGCTGATCACAATGAATCAATTAAAAATATTGTCTTAGACAGAGCTCCTGAAAATAGTCGTTTAACTGCTCATAAAATTCAGAAGGATATTGTTCATGCTGCTGCTGTGGAGACCACTAATGCAATTATTAATGATCTTGGAAATGAATTGTTTTCCATTATTATTGATGAGGCACGTGACAATTCAAATAAAGAGCAAATGGCTGTTGCTTTACGTTATGTTAATAAAAAGGGAAGCATTGTTGAACGATTTCTTGGCATAATGGATGTTAAGGATACTACAGCTTTATCATTGAAAAGGGCAATTGATAAATTGTTTAGCACATATGGGTTGAGTATATCTAGCATCCATGGACAAGGTTATGATGGTGCTAGTAACATGCAAGGTGAATGTTGTCGTCTCAAAAGTTTGATTTTAAAAGAAAATTCATGTGCATTTTATATATATTGCTTTGCTCATCAATTACAACTCACCTTAGTTGCCATTGCTAAGAATCACATTCAAGTTGCTTCTCTTTTCAATTTGGTGTCTACTTTGTTAAATGTTGTTGGGGGCTATTGCAAAAGAATTGATATGCTTCGTGAAAAACAAATAGCTAAAATTAGAGAAGCTTTGAAAAATGGAGAAATTTCCACTGGATGAGGCTTGAACCAAGAAGTTAGTCTCAAGCGAGGAGTTGACACACATTGGAGTTCTCATTATGCAACTTTGGTTAATCTAACAGTAATGTATTCTTCTATGATTGATGTGCTTGAAATTATAAAGGAAGATGGCTTAAGTGCAGACCAAAAAGCTGAGGCTAATGGTCTCTTACAGTTGATAGAAGCTTTTGATTTTGCATTTACTTTACATCTAATGAAACATGTACTGGGTATTTCACATGAATTGTCACAGGCATTACAAAGAAAAGATCAAGATATTGTCAATGCCATGAATTTGATTAACATTGCAAAGAAACGATTACAAGTTATGAGAGATAGTGGATGAGAGTCTTTATTAGATGAAGTAACTCTGTTTTGTAATTTGCATGATATTGATGTTCCAAACATGGAAGATCTTTTCTCATCTAAAGGGAGATCACGTCGCAAAGGTAAAGCTCAAGATATTACAGTAGAACATCATTACCGAGTTGAATTATTTAATACTATTGTGGACATGCAACTTTAGGAACTTAATGATCGTTTCACTGAGACAAATACTGAATTGCTCCTTTGCATGGCTTGTTTAAATCCAGGCAACTCATTCTCTAGTTTTGACAAGAGCAAATTGATTAAGTTTGCCAAATTTTATCCACATGACTTTTCTTCAACTGATTTGGTGATGCTTGACAATTAGCTTGAGACTTACATAATTGATATGCATAGCAGTGTTGAATTTACATCTCTGAAAGATATTAATAGTCTTGCAGAAAAATTAGTTGAAATAGGAAGACATGTTGTTTATCCACTTGTTTATCTTCTATTGAAGTTAGCAATGATTTTACCCGTTGCTACAGCAATAGTAGAAAGAGCATTCTCTGCCATGAAGATTGTGAAAAATCGGTTACACAACCGAATGAGAAATAAATGGATGAATGATTGCTTGGTAACCTACATTGAAAAGGATGTTTTTAACAGTATTGACAATGAATTGATTATTCAACGGTTTCAAAATATGAAACCACGTCGACAATAATTGTAAGGTATGTAAATATTTGACTTTATATAAATTTTACATGACATTAGTATAGTTTTCTATGACATGACAATAGTTATCTTTTCTTTTAAATAGATTGCCCCCACTGGCCCAGGGTCCTAGGTCCGCTACTGGATAGTGCAAGGCTTCTTATTTATAGGTAGGCTGTGCACATTTTCCTAATGCTTAATCAACCCTGCCTTACCCGACCCATTAAGACGTACTTCAACCCAAACAATGCCATTTTTTTAAATTATATTTATTTTATGGTATGTTTTTTTGTTGATATTTATCATGAACTAAAATATTTTATGGTCTTTTTTAAACATTTCTTGTCATTATAATTTTTTAATCCCTTTCAAAATTTAAAATTTATTTTTTAACTTAATATCATGTAAAAGTAATTGATAGTTATTGAACATATGCAACTTTTTAAAAATTATTTTTATTCTAATATTAGTTTTATAAAGAACATATTTTCAATGATAGTAATTATATATTTTTCAAATAATTCTTTTTATATATTTGTCAAAAAACTAAGTTTCAACTTAATAAAGAATAAAAACAAAAAAAATAAAAAGTGAATAGACAGAACCAAACAAGTAATTTAAAGTCCTAAACAAAAACTATATACTCCCTCCGTTCAAAAAATATAAGGCAATTTTTGAGTAATTGAATATTAAAAAAATATAAGATATTTTTAATTTTTTAAGATGTAATCATTGCTTTTTTTTAAAAAGTAAACCTATTAATAAATGACTTTATATTTATTATAAAGTGTTTAATAAGGGTAAATATGAAAAGATATAGTTAGTGTGAAAGTAAGTAATTATTTTATTGAGGGGTGAGATTCAATTAAAAATGCCTTATATTTTTTAATGGGGAGAATAATCTTTAATCCTAGGATTAAAACTAAGAGACTAGGAGATTATTGAGTTTCAGATTCCCATGTAAAAAAAAAATTACAATGATACTTTTGTGGATTTTGAGTAGACTACAAAATATGGTGCCCTTACTTTAAAAAAAAAATAGTATAAATGTCAAAACAATGAAATCAACTTATTAGTGTGGAAGGTAAAAATATTACCTGGAAGGGAATTCAGTCCCCTCTACTCTATATACACATGTGGAATGTGAGAAATTTTATGCCAGCTTGGGCCATCCAGTTTTTGGTATCGCTATTTTAGTAATGGAATTTTTCCTTCAATAGATATTGAAGAAAGGGAGTTTGGTAAACCTTCCCCCGGCAAGCATCGAAGATTTGGGCAATCCCTAATATATAAGACTTGAAGGGATGTGAGGGAGAGAAGGCCATTTTTGTTTATTTTTGTCAACTTTGAACATTTAATAAGTTGAAGAGATGTAAGGTTAGGCGGCAACTGTTACTCTTCCAGAAAAGACTTAGCATTTTCAAAATCATGACAACCTCCATATAAGTCTTGTAGAGAATGAAGCCTGTGCAAACCCCAACTCATATGAGAAGCTATGAGCTTCGGACAATCATTTATTGTAATTTTGACGGGGCTTAAAGGAAAGCATCTTTGAGGAACCAATTGGGGCTATGGACAGCCATATAGCCATAAAGAATGAAGACAAGGGAGCTGTGCATGCATGTCTTCATGAAGTGACTTCAGATGGGTCATCTTAGAAAGAAAGATCCATTCAAGTTTCGAACACCTTCTTATATAAATTGCATTAAGGCGCGGAAAACATTCACCTTCAAAATGCTTCCATTCTTCCAATTCCTACATATCTTCAATTTTCAAATATTTAAGGGATGAAAATGGAGCAATTGACAAATTCTGCCCATAAAACTCTTGCCCAACTGGTGGTAAGCAAAAGCAATATTTACATGTCATCAACTCAAGAGATACTAAATTAAGTAGATAAGGAGCACCCATCCAATCCGCAAATCTTGTGCCACCATAGTTTCTAATAACAAGACCTTTTAAGTTTTTATGAGGTTGAAAGGCCTTCAAAACAGACCTTTCATCTTGTGAATCTTCATTGTTTCCACTCCATTTTAAACTTGATTCATTCAAGTAATTCTTCTCCTTCATATTGGCCTCCTCGGCATCCATTTGATCATTAATGTTATCTAACTTTGAAATCTTAAGGCTATCCCGAAGATAATTGAGGTTTTCTAACTCCCTAACATTGGACCTGTTTTGCTTTCTCACATAGAACCTTGTCAATACTGAAGATGTTTCATCCTTCCAATGTTCATTGACATCTTCGTTATATTAGTCCCAACCATATCAAGATTTCGAAGATTGATGAGATTGTGCAAATCTGATTGTAATGATCCTAAATTTTAAATTAAATAATTTTTTTCTTTTCTTTTTTTAATTAATATTTCATTTAATTGTTCTGGTTATACAGCAAATGAGGAGTGGTGGTCTAGTTAAACTTATAGTAATAATTTATTTGAAGATTTAAAGTTTGAATTCTTCAAAGCAATATGTTAATTTTACTTTGTTTTAATTCTGAAAAAATTATCAAAATTACCCTTGTTTTTTATGTTAACAAAAAAGTTTGACCTTTTTTTATAATTTTTTTAATTATTTTTATGTCAGATTTTTGCTCTTCTTCCCGTGCGAAAAAACAGAGCTTCGGGAGAGTTCATTCTTCCTTCTGTTCACCGACCTTGAGTCCCCTCATTCTTCAGCGTCGAGCCGTCTCTCTCTTGTCCTTGTTGTTGATTTCTTGGCTGCCGTCGACTTGAGCTGTCCTCACCGTTGTGGTTGGCCGCTGTAAGTGTGAAGACGCTGGTTCTGCTGTCATCGTTCTCTACTCTTTCAGGTTTGTACGGGTGCGTGTTCAGCCTTTCTATTTTCTTCCCTTCAACCGCTGGACGTTTGTGTGTGCATAGCAAGCTCAAATCATTTTCTTTTTCTGGTCTGAAATTTCTGTTTCCCCTCCTCGTCGAGCAGCTGGATTGAAACTCTCCTTGTCTTTTTCGGTGTGGTTCGGGAGCTAAAGAGTGGCAGCTCCACTGCACGTTGGTTGGGGGTAAGACACTGATTCTTTCTCCTTCTCCTTCGGTTTCAATAGCAACGTGTATTCTCCTTCTTCCTTGGCCGAAGAGTGCGCCCCTGTTCCCCTCAGTTGCTGTCATGAATTTTTCTGAAATTGAGTGGTTGTTTCGGTTGATACTATGCATTATCCTAAATTGGCGGTGGGTTGAATATTGATGATAGAATTAATGCTGGAAGTTGATTAAATGGTTGAGTGATTATTGTGAGTAAAATTAGAATGCACTCAAAATGTTTGTAAAAATGTTCGAGAGAAGAAATTTGTAAAAATAATGTTGTTAAATTGCTATAATATAACTTGAAAAAGTTTATGTGTAAGAAGTGGCTTGATTTATTAATTGAAATTTTAAAATATTAAATTAAGGATTATATAGAGTGTTTGTATAATGCTTTATTAAGTTTAAAGAAAGTATAAAAATAATTGATATAATTTATAATTGAGGATGGGTTATAAGAAAGTATAAGAATGAATTAACTCAAGTATATTTTAATTGTTAAAATGATCAAAAGAATAATTTGGATGAATTAAAGTGGCTAATTTCTATATAGAAGTTTAGTGAAGTTTATGTGAGTGTTTAGGTCTATAGGTAATGTGGTGCTAAGCTTGAGATATATGAGGGAAGAATTTGATGGAATGTAAGGGTTCAATTTCTATATTGTTAGTTGAAGGAACATGCTTAAGTAGTGATTTGAGTCATTAATTAACTTGGAATTCTAAAGTATCTAAGGTAGATCATGTTAAAGTAAATGATGGTTGTGGCATTTCATTAAGTTTTACTAAGGGTACAAACAAAGGGGGAATTATTGTCTCTTGTTTTAATTGACTTGTTAATAAGTTAATTAATTGATAATGAATTTATAGATTGTATATTTCAGGTCGTTATATTGTTTGGAAATTGAACTTGAATGTTTACTAAGTGTTGAAAAATTACTTGATAAATAATTTTAGAATTATGATTTATTTGTTAGGAAATTAAGAGCATATCTAGAATTAAAGAGGAAGGTTAAGAGATGCAAGTTTTAAAATTTTAGAAAATTTTCAGGTGAGTGGGTAGTGTCCTAAATAATTTTTTGTAAAGTGTTGATAAAATTTCTTTATTTATATGTTTATATTATTCTTTTATAAATTGTATAGACATTCTTGTCAATTTTAATTTTAGGATTCATACAATTCTTTTTACTTGCCTAACTTTTATAGTAGCTGGTTATTATGGAATCTGCTTTATATTTATTAAGAATTATGCTACTGTTAAAGAGTATTTGATCTAGTACATTAGTAATAGAATATTTATTTTAAACATTTTTGTTGTTTAAATTTTATGATTTATATTACATATAAAAAATGGTGATTCATGCATGGAGAAAATTAAAAGAAAATATGATAGTCGAATATTATATTTTGAAAAGAATGGTTTTTAATGAATGTTTCAACTCTATGCATGCTCGATTTTAATTAGGGGGACTGAGTTTAGAATGCTAGATGCTAATGACAGTTCCGTTAGCCCTTGGCGCGCCATGATACACCTATCTAGCAGGGTGTTTATAGGAAGTGCTAGCTTCGTGCGCAAGCCAACACACGTAGAATGAAGGGATGAATATTTGTGAGCATCGTGCTCATGCTTGCTTCATGGGCTTCGTGCCTGTGGTTGTTTCATAGCTTCTAATCATGCTTGATTATTTCATGGCTTTAAGCTGTGCTTATTGGTTATTTGCTCTCGTGGACTGTGTGTCCATATTTGTTAATCGTTCTGATAAAGTCTCACTAAAAGTAAATTTTTAGAAACTTATTATTTTTAAATTTATTTTATTAAAACAAAATATTGTTTGATCGTATATGATTTTATATGGTAAATTTCCTCTTAAATTAGTTTTTTTTAAAAAATCATTGTTTTATATTATTTATTCACAAACATTTTTTTTTATCATTGATTTCCTTTTATATACTTTTATGAGTTGTACAATTATTGATAACTTATGAAATTTCAAAATTATTGGTTTAATTCATGGTTATATTGTTGAGCAACTTTATCATTTATTGTTAGTAAAATATGAGTTTTAATACTCCATAATTTGTTACTTTTACATGTTTTATCTATAATTTTTATTAGGATGCTACTCACTAAAAAAATTTCTTTGGTCTCCACTAATGTAGTTAACCTTGCACCTCCTAATAATCATTGAGGGACTTTATTGTTTTTTTTTTTTTTTTGGATAGTGGAAGCATGCTTTAATCATTTATTTTAATGTAAATATTCATTATATTATACAATGGTATTTAATGCTCCAAGTATACTATAGTTAAGTTTTGATCTTATTTTCTTATCATGTAATCTGCTAGTGTGGAGCTAAATTCTTTTTTTAAATTGACTGATAGGTTTATTGATTATAAAAATTTTGGGATGTTCTAATTATAAGAGCAGCTTTGCCAAAATTTTCATTGAATGTTTAAGACATTATGAACTTTATAATTATACATATGCACATGTATTATATAATTTATTGATCAGTATAATTTATTTATTATTATTATAGCTTAATGGTTGGATAAATTAAGGCTTAGGGAATGTGAGATTATCTCATATTCTGTGTCGGTCACACCCTTAGGATTAGGTGTGACACTGGTGGCAATTCAACCCTAAACTTACACTATTGCAATTTCAATATTTACAAACTATGCACCTTACAAATTGAATCAGGTAACTTTCTAATCCCAGTACAAGAAAGGTCTAAATAATGCAAATTGATCAATTTGTACAAATCCTGAGGTAACTCAACAATCTGACTGCAATAGTACAATTTCAAAGTTTGCAAATTATACATAGTGCAAATTGAATTCGGTAACTTTTCAATCCTATTATGAGAGAGGCCTAAATAATGAAGGTGCTTTAAATTGCATATACCATCACTTAATTTAATTTCAACACACTTTAAGCCCGAAATTCGCAAGTGCTTAAATCTTGAAAACATTTCAACAATACCAATGGGCAATTCCACTTGTGGTAGTTGAGCAAAACACCGTAACTGCTCACACTCATAAATAGGTTCCAATGATATTTCGTGGCCCCAGGCTAAACTTGAGTTTGAACAATAGCGTATCTTTTCATTAATATTATTTTGCACCTTATCACACTCCATCCTCAAACAAAATCCTTCGAAGATTGATTTTGCCAAATCATTTACGAGGTCATACATGATTAATTTGTCATCATTTCTTCTTGATTTCTCAACAAATGACCTTGATTCTAGTTCATCCAAAATTCCATCCCCCATTTCCTCCACAATTTTATTTCCTTGATTGCTATGTATCAAATCCTCTGCCATCCACATTTGGATCAGAGACTCCTTGTCAGTTTCAAAGTTTTTAGGAAATATAGAACAAAATGCAAAACACCTCTTCAAATTAGAAGGAAGATAATGATAGCTTAGTCTTAGAGCTGGCATTATATTGGTCTCATCATCTGGTAATTGCCATATCTCACTGCCAAGAATTTCATTCCAATATTTCTGCGATAACTTTGTATGCAAGAGATCACCCAATGATTTTATGGCTAGAGGCAACCCTTTGCACTTTTGAACAATTTTTTTGCCAATTGACTCTAGATCTGAACGCAAGCTAGCATCCTTGTTTTTGAACACATGTTCCACAAATAACTTCCATCCATCTTCTTCATTTAATAAAGCTATGTGATGCACTCTAACAGAGGCCATGACCAATGCTACCTTTTCACTACGTGTAGTAACAAGGATCTTACTTCCAGAAGCCCCAAAACAAAAAGGAACTTGTAACAATTCCCAATTAGATCTGTGCTCATTCCAGATATCATCAAGAACTAGAAAAAATTTCTTCCCCGTCAATTCCTCTTTCAGTTTCAATTGAAGCTGATTTAGATCTTCACATCCTGTTATTGAACATTCCAGTGCAGAAAGTATTGTTTTTGTAATTCCAAGAACATAAAATTCTTCTGAAATACACACCCAAACTTTGAGTTGAAATTGATCCTTCATCCTCCCATCATTGTACACCAGTTGAGCAAGAGTGGTTTTTCCCGACCCACCCATGCCCACTACAGAAATCACAAATAGTGGGTCCCTGCTCAGATCTTCCTGGAGTAAAAGACGAATTATTTCTTCTTTATCACCATCTCTGCCATATATGCGGGACTCATCAGCCACCAGAGATGTAGTTGGCAATCTAGAGGATACTTTCCCACAAACTTCAACTTCGGTACCACCCCCAGAGCCTTCCTTCAATCCCAAAACGTCCTTTTGCTTTGCAAAGAACTCCATGACGTCAAGCACTTCCTGGATTCTATCTACCATGTGTTTGTAAAATTGACTAACAAAAGAAGTGAAGCGACGTACCTTATTGGTAGCACCTTGATTCTCAGCTTCGATCTTCAACGTGGTCGCCTCAGTAGCAATCTCATCTAAGAGGTCATCAGCGTCAAAAACAGCATGTTTGAGCTCATAAAGCCACTTCTTGACATTAGAGTTTGTGTACTGCTTTGTTTCTGCATCATCAAGCGCTTGATTGACAGAGATGAGGGTGACGTGGAGCTTTTTAAGCAATCGATCCTCGAGCTTTCTGGATCGGAAGCAGTTGTATATATTAGAAGTAGGGCCCAGCCTATCAAAAACGACTTGAAGAGAAGCAGAGAGAAATGCTCCACCCACAACCCCTGCAGCCATGGTTTCTGGTATGCTAATCCGAGGAGATCAGTAGAAGAAATCAAGATAGTTTTTTGGGAACGAGAGCGCAGAGGAGTCTAGCGTTGAATAATAATAGAGCTTCTTTTCTTTCATCCGTGGAATAATCTCAAAGCCGCGTGAATGGATAATAAAGTCGGATGTCTCTCTCTCTCTCTCTCTCTCTCTCTCTCTCTCTCTCTCTCTCTCTCTCTCTCGCGAAGGATAATTGTGTAGGTTCCGTTGCTCAATTGCTTGTGCTTGCTTTGCAACTAGTCGGAGTACGGACACTGACCGCTTGGCTGTTTCTTTCTAATTTTTTTTTTTTAACTTCTTGAATTGATAAATAACGTTAGCATCATTAATTAAGACAACCGTTATGATAATTTAAGAAAGTGATTAAAAATAAAATTTTCAAGCAGCAAACTAACATTTGTCTGACAGATAGAGCTCCTTTCAATATTTTTTTTATTTTTATAACTAATTACCCGCATTATTAATTATATACTGATATGAGTCCATTGTTGGTTTATAAAAAGCCCAAGAAAGAATTCAGTCAGAATGCAGTAATGAAGTAATTTGATAAGGTATTTATTCACGTTGGATGACAACTTCTTATGTTCTGTCAAACTTGTATTTATGCAGTGTATGTTTCTTGTCTTCAGAATGCTGAGTTGTTGTGTTATGTTTTTTTTTTTTTTCTTTTGTAGCTGTAAGACATTATATGGACTAGACATAGATATTTTCCTGGCTCATTGTCATGCCCCAAAAATAGAGGGTGACCAGCACAGAATGTGAATCATATCATACATTCCTTAAGCCCTAAATTGAGAAATCTTTTCATTACTAAAAAATAATTATATTTATATTAATTTTTAACATACATGACCATTTTCGTATTAATAAAATCTTAAATATTTTCTTTTGTAGGAATTTCAGCAAAAAATTTTCTGTAAATAAAATCTCTCAAAAACTCTGTAACACAATATTTTACACAAGAGATCATTTTAATCAAGAGCTCAATTCCATTGAGCTAGCAGACAAAATATTTAACAAAATATGGATCCTAAATATAGTCTATGTGGAGCACCTATTTATATTTTTCATGACATAATACATAAATTTTATATTTATATAAGTAGGAGATATTTACACAACAGATCTCCACTCATCTCAGCAAAAAGTCCCTCAGTGTACCACATGATGTACAATATCAGCTACGCTATCTGAGATCAAAATAACTTTTCAGTGAATAACATTCTAACGATAAATAATTGAACATAAAATAAGGAAAATTTGAAGCAATTATACAAGTTAAAGAGACAATGATTTTTATAAAAAAAATTAATAAATTTTGAAATAAAAGAAATTTTATATAACCTTAGACAAAATTTTGAACTATTTAATTTTCATATCAAATGTCACGATCACTTGCTTTCAAATAAGCAAATAAATAAATAAATAAATATTAAATAAATTACTAATTAAATCCAATAAGATATAAAATCACCAAGTAATCAAATTCGTATTTATAGGGACTTATCAGAACAAGTAACAAACGAGGACACATAGTTTACGAGTGTAAATAACCAAATGTGGTTTATGCCATGAAAACAAACGTGGACATATAGTTTACAAGGATAAGTAACCAAACGCAGTTGAAGTCACGAAACAAATGTGGACACACAATCTATAAGGGTAATGCTAACCAAAGACGGCTTGAAGCCATGAAAACAAATGTAGGTACGAGACTCATGAATAACAAACATGAAAAAAAAGTTTACGAAAATTAAACTAGCTAGTTATTAATCATGGGTAATATTTACCATAATTAAAAAATAAAATAAAATCAAACTTGTATTTAATAGAATTATGGACCTTTATCAAATTATTCTAATTTTGAATTTAATTATATATATATATCTATATATTATTTTAAATTAAATTTGAGTCTTAAAAAAATTTCAAGATGTTACAGTTAGCTTTGAGGCAATGACATTAATAAGCTTATAAGTTAAAGGATAAAATTAATCTCAAGTTGAGTTTAGGGTTTCCAGTGACCTTTCTCATATAGTTGAGGGAAATTGACCTTTTAACCCTTTTTATTTTTCCTTTCCTTCTTCATTTTGCATGATCAGAATGTAACTCAGAGGGGAGAGAGAGACCCAATTAGAATATATCATTGTCTCCTCCCTTCGTTCTCTTCTTCCATCACTCTTCCTCTATCTCCAGCTTGTCAGTGGTGTGACTAGGTGCAAGAGCTCTATTCGCACTATTGTTGGAGGTCTAGTCTTCCCTTATTTCATGATTTTGGTCTTTTCTTTTCCTCCTTCCACATCGTGCTATGTTGTAACAAAGAAGGGAGCTTCAATCTCTCTTTCTCTTTTTCTCATATACTCAATGGGTGATTATTGTTCCATTTTCTTTCCTCTTCATTGTCAAATTTGTGCTTACGCATGAGTCTCATGGTGTTTGAAATTATGAAGCCTTCTTCCTTGTTTAATTACCATGTGTGAATTTGTAAAGGGGGGTCCAATCAAGTTGAAATGTATGTTTCAATAGCATAACTTTGATAAGTAATTTCAGTTGAATATTTTGGTTCTAGTAAGAGGTAGAAGATGAGTTTATGTTTGGTTTTTCTTTAAGTTTAAGTTGATTTGTGTTGAAGAAATAAAATCTGGGAAGCACGGTAAATTTAAATATTAATGATTGAAAATTGTTGGGCATAAGACTTAAGGATTAAGATCCTCGATTGATTAGTTTGGTAAATAACACACATAATGTGTTTGTTAAAATGTGTAGAAGAGGAATTTGATTGGAATGGGGCAATCAAGTATATTCATTGAATTAAAGACAAAAGTTTGGATTTTGTTTGTTCAATCTCTATGTTGGAACTTATATGTATACATATATTGTGGTTGGAAGCTTTGGTTACTAAAATGAATCTTGAAAGCTGAAACATGTATAAAAAATAGAAGAGAGGGATGATGTGAATTTTCTTTGATTCAGGATAGATTGTTAATTAGTTTTGCGTGTGTGTGTGTGTGTACGTGTGTTATTTTTCTTTTGAATTTGTCATGGGATGAAGGATGTTCCCAAAGAGTTGGAAAACAATTTAAGAAGCTTGGGTTGATACTCTGATGAAGTTTAGATATAAATTTGTTAATGATTTGTAGTTAGAGAATTTTGGAAAGACATAGATTGGTAATTGAATAATGTTGCTCGTTTGCTCTTGTGATAATTTTTGCACACATATGAAGCATTTGATAGAATATTTGAGAATGAAGTTAATGAAATTGAATAAATATGATGAATTTTTTTTCTTAAGAGTGGCTTTTATTGTTGAAGGCATAATTATTATGAGCTTAAATGAATGGTTCCTTGAGTTTGTCTAAGGATGAAACTAGCTAGTTATGGCCATGATAGTTGTAGAAGATTTAAGTTGAGATCTTTTGTGTTTGTCTAATTTGTCCTTGAATGAAAACTTTTGGATTTATAGTGTAAAAATAATGACAATAGTTGTGTGTGTGTATACATTCCGTTCTTTCAAAATATTAGTTGTGTGTTTGTATATCTAGTTATGTTGCTATATTTTAATTACAAAATATCAACTATTATAATCGAGAATATTTTCATTATATACTACTCAGTTTTAAAAAAAGAGATAGAAATATTTTTTTATTAAGTACCCTTATTGATTGAGCACTTTGAATATGATTGCTTTATACCTTAAGGAAGGATTAATTATTTTAATTCATGCATGGAAAAAATACTAATAAGTTTATTTACACACAAGCATGTTGAAAAGAGATGGAATCTTGATATTATAGAGACCCATGCATGCTTCACTTAAATTGAAAGACAGATATTAGAATGCTAGTTGCAAATAGTCGTATTACTAGCCCTTGGTGTGTTATGGTAAAGTCCTAGCTAGCTTGGTATTCATGAGCATCTCACTTATGCTTGATATTTATAAACTTAGTACTCATGCTTGTTATTCATGAGTTTTGTACCTATGCTTGTTTTGTGACTTCTAGCCATGCGCAATTAGTTATTTACCCTCGTGGACTATATGTCCATGCTTGTTGGTTCTTTACTCTCATGAATTATGTGTCCAACCTTTATTTGTTATTTACATAGTGGGTCTCTTCATTTAGAAAAAACTTTGGGTTTTACAAAGAAGAAACTTCACACCTTCTAAAAAGGAAAATGCATTTTTGAGCAATGAGAATGAGTCTTCAAAAAAAAAAAAGAAATTATTTTCTTTAGAAATTGAGAAACTAATTCCATACACATATTACAAATTGCATTTTAATGAGAATGAAGATTTGAAAATTATTTTGGCTAAGTTTTATGAAGGGCAGAGAAAACTTAAATATGACTTTTAAATAACAAAGAAGTGTTTATGATAGGGATAGACTTGGTTACACAACTTCTTCATGATGCTAATGGCTAACGAAATTGCCGCTAGCAACCAGTGTTCTGAAATAAGTCCCTTTTAAATTCAATTTTAAACATGTAAGAAAATTATCAGTAATAAACAAAGTTTTCATTTTCAAAGTTAAACTCGCATGAATCATTTTCTGTATCAATCCAATATTTGATAAAATAAAAATCTCATAATCAAAGTCTAAACTTGTTTTAATTGATCAAATAACATTTCAAATATGATAAAGTTAATTTTTCAAAATAAAATAATTTTAATTAAAAAATATTTAATAATCACATTATTGCTATTAAAATAATTTGTAGAAAAATGTAATATTTTAGTAAAGAAAATTTTGATTCGAAAAATCAATTGGGACGCTATCCACTTATCTGTAATATTTTCAAATGCAATTTCACTCTTTAAAGTCAAATCTTCCTTCTTCTAAACACCCTATTCAATATAAAAGATAATTTAATGATCTTTACTCAAATTTAATAAACTCTTTTACAATATCAAAAGCACTATGATCACTTAAGTTTTTTAAAGTTCTATTACTCATTTTGTCAAGCACCTTAGGTGCATTCCCTAAAAATCAAGTCTAAAAACATTATCATTTATACTTATCAACCATGATATTTTTCAAAACTCAACTTTTATCACAATAGCTTCAAAATAAGAATTCTTCACAAAATGAAGTTAAATCCATGAAAAAATTAACACTTAAATCAAATATGTTCTTACAAAAGTTAATGATATTTTAAAAAGTTTATAACCAAACAAAACTTATTCTAACAGACACTCTCTTAAACATCCTGTGGGCACTATTTTTTTAAACCGTAATAACAAATTCATTTTTCTTCCAATTTCCTTAATATACAATAAAATTTTATTCGGCTTCCTACAATTCCACAACATTCAGTAGATATTTCAAAAATCAATACATAACTAGCAATTTGGAAGTTGAACTATCAATCAAAATATTTTCCTCAAAATCACAACTTCTAATTCCAACTTTCTTTCAAGCATTTTGTCAAACATCTTATAGCATCCAAATTCAAATAAATACCCAACCTCTTTTTCTTAATATCCTTTCAAAACTCTTTCACTATTAATATTTAAGTTAACCAATCTTCCTATAGTTCATTCTTTCAAACAAATAATAATAATAAACTCAATTAGAATTCAAATTCACTATACACTTAGCTCTCGAAATTTAAAACATTCCAGTTTGCCTAAACCCCTCCTCCTCTATTCGACGTGCATAGCAGCAAAGCAAGAGGAAAAATCACAATTTCTAAAATCTAAGAACACACACCCCAACAGACCCGCAACAAGAAGGGAGTTCTAAGCTCCTTACCTTTGATCAGCAGCGACATAAGCAAAAAGAAAATAGTTGCATAACCATTGGAAAAAAGAAGAGGGTCTATTGCACACCCACAAGGAAGCAAGGATTGAAGAGGAAGGAGTGGCCGATGGAGAGATTTTCGAAGGATGCTTCAGCAATAGACAGAACAGGGGAGGAAGAATTCTGATGCATCCAAGCTATTACTCGGACAGAGGAGGAAGGAGAAGGTTGCGCGAGTATAACTTTGACACAATCATCGATGGCTGTCAGATGAGTGAAGTAGGAAGGGTGATGCTGCAGAAGAAAAAGGGAAGGGAAATCGGTGCAGCACAGGGGAAGAAGGAAACTCACGGTAGCAAAAACGGGCAACGCACTCTAACATTCCCATGCTAGCGACATTGAAGACTGAAAAGGAAGGATGGAGAATGCTGTGGACATGCTAGAATTGAAGAAGAGCAGAGGCAGTGGTTCTAGATTTTTCAAAAATGTGAAGGAGGAGAAGGAAAGAAAATGACATGTTCCGTGTGCATCTGACCGAGTGAGGAGAATATAAATATGAACTTTAGGAAATTGTAAAAATTATAAGAGAGGACCCAATATTTCTTTTAATAACATCAAAGATATGGGCACTTTGGTAATTTTTCCACAATCTTAAACTAAATAAAATTAATCTATTTCTAAAAAAATTTTAAATGTTAAACTTTCAAGTAAGCTATTAGCATAAGTTTCACTAACTCATCTCTCGTTGTTTGTCATAAAATTAATTTAAATAAAATATAAATTAGGAGAATTTTTTTTGTTTAACTTTAAGGTCATTACACTCATAACTTGAAGATTCTCTTCTGGCTTTATCTAGTTTGTATATTGTTTAGACTTAAATAAAGATTTATCTCTCTTATCAATTATTTAGGTTCTAACATATACGTGTTGTAAATTCTTGTCTAGTTACTACATTTTGATTGTTTACTTGATATTTATGGAATTTTTTTTTTAAGTTTAGGCTATTGAATGTTCTTGATTGATAATTTTTAAATATTTTTTATCATTTGACCTATTAATATTATCTCAAAAGGACAACGATTTTTCATTTTATATTTATTAAATGTCATGTCATATGTAACATTTTACTCTACCTATGCCAAAAAAATATGAAGAGGTAAAATTAGAATAAAGTAATTAATTATCTATTTTTTATACAGAATAATTTATGAAAAATATCATCAATTCTTTTTAAAAGATAATTTATATATAGGATTGAAAAAGTATATACATTGAGACATAACAAATAAACCTTTTGTTGAGCTACTATGATATACTCATGGCATATAAATCCAAGTCAATCCAATTACATGTTCAATTTGGCAGTTGTTCAAGATTAGATTGGTTGATGAAATCACCGGCCGAAACAGTCAATCCAATCTTATTTTTAACAAATTTTGATTGATAATTTCCTTGAATATCCTCAAAATTACATAGACCAACCTAAATGATTAAAACTAGAAAAATAAACCTTCTCATACACGACACATATGTAAACTTGTATTAATGCATGACAAACACATTTTATATTATATATTACATATTACACTAATACATGTAAACTTGTATATGAACTCTCCCAAAAAAAAAATATATATATATATATATATATATAACATGCGTATATATCATATCATATGATCCTTAAAGGGCTGCTTGGATGGGGGGGAGGGGAAATTTTTAAAATTTCTCCTCCCCTCCCGTCCAAAGCCTTCCCTCCAAATTGGGGGGGGGAGCTCTCCTCCCCTCCCTTCCCCCTCCTCCCCCTCCCCTCACCTTACCTCCCCTCCCTTCCCCTTCCCTCCCCTCCCCTTCCCTTAAACCAAACAGACCCTAATGGGCAAAGCCAACTTTTTACATGAATATTCCCAAGCACGCATGGCATTGATTAGAAATTGAGCACATGACTGGCATTTTAAAGAGACAGAGATCACCTCAGTAATCTACTGCATGTAAGGAAAAATTAAATATCATGATTATGAAAGAGAAATTTATATATATACACACACAGCCCCCTAAAAACTTAGAACTAGCAGTGTCTAAAATGCATAAATAAATATCATGGCATCAAAAATTTTCTCAAATACAACATACCCCAATAGTAAAAACAATTAGACACTAAGATGTATTTTATATATAATGAAGCACTGAGTTACTTGACATTTGCAAAATAGCTGATAACTACAAGTTCAATCTCTATTGATCCTTAATTTTCTTCTTCTAGTCTTCCTTTTTCTAGGCAATTCAGCTTATTCTTCATGTTTTGCTTGCTTTTTCCTCTTTTTTCTTCTTTTCTCCTACATCTGCATCATTTTCTTCATTCGACTCACCATTCTCACTAGACCCTTTCCTTTTCTTCTTATTCTTTTTCTCCTTTCTGTTAACTACATTCTTAGAGGAGAGCAGTAGAAGAAATCAAGAAGTTTTTAGGGAATGAGATTGCAGGAAGATTGTTGGATAACAGAGCTTCTTTTATTTCCTCCATGGAAATAATCTTAAAGCAATGAATGGATAATTAATTTAGGTTTGGTAGATTTTCTTGTTGGCCACTACGTATAGTGAATGACAATTATATAGGTTGCTCTAATGTTTTTACTATGTGTTCGTTTGTAAACAACAAAGAACTAGGCGTGCTAGAGATGCTAGGTCTCAATTGATAATAAAAGGGTCCTAATCTCCCTTACCATAGTTCATTCAAATGTAAAAGATGTGCAAGACTTGGTAGAATAAATGTTTTTGATTATTACTGAAATGTGAAAAGATTACAAGTCTAAATTGGAGATAAAATTAACTAATAAAACTAAAAGCTATGGGTGTAAAATGTGAGTCTATTTTAAGTGTTGACTGTCTTTCTTCTATGCTTTGGTATATATTTATAGTGTTAGATTAATAGTAGTTTCTTCCTTAGGACTTAGAACATTTTGCTAAAGAATTAGGGATCCCGTAAAACTCATGGCATGGTCTTTACTCAATGTCTTTCATTCTTGGCAATCAGCCCATCTCACCGATATACTTGGGCACGATGATGTTGTTCCCGCAGATTTCAAGATCATTTGGGATCATGCCTTTATATGCCAACAATCTAAGGTTTGCAACTAGTGGGATTTTGGCATGCTCATCTTGTCATAGCTTTCCATTGAGCTTGAGGCCAGACCCTCTATTCAGATTGTTGATTAGGCCTGACTCTTCAATCACTCAGCCCAAATAGCTTTATGAGCTACCCAATGCTTTGGCAAGTGACATTTTATATTTTAGTTCAAACAATGCCCTTCACATGTGAGTGGTTGATAATGTAAGCCACGTGGCATGTTCGAAAAAAACTAAAACATTGCTTCATCTTTAAGCGCCCTTTGTTAATATAAACTTATTTTTTTCTGTTCATTTCTCTTGCCCTTCTTGCCGTTTCTTGTCATTTAAGCTTTGTTCCCCTTACTTCATTCTTCCCTTTGCTCAAAAATGGCTTCCTATGTCACTACCATTGCTTCTACTGATGCCCTATCTAACACTTTTGTTGAAAGTTTACCTGACTCCCTAGTTACCATCAGGAATGTTATTGCTTCACTGGGAAGGGTGACGATAGTATGTATCTTATTACTAAACTTGCATTTTCTCTTGATTAGGTTCCTAATATGATATCTCCTCATTTTCATTTTAGAAGGATTCATCTTTCCATGATTCTGTCGCCTTCTAGTAAGCTTCTTGCTTTTTGTCTAGTTCTTCTGTTTTATCAAAGATAAAGATACTGATTGTTTTCTATCTTTCTAATACCTCTCCTTGGAGTTTTCAAATCATCAACAAGAGCGATATTGGATATCTAACCATTGCTCCTAACCTCTCTAAAGTGATTGTTCCTACCCAGCCAAATCCATGGCCACTAATCTCAGTCTGCAACCTGATTCTAGCTCGAACGACATCACCCTTCATTGAATCGTCTTGCCGGAAGCTTGGGAATTGGCCTCGATCTCCCCACGCTTGGTCCAACGGTAAAGCATTTGAGACAGGCCTACAAGCAACAGTGGAGAGAGATAGGTCTTTATGACATAATCTAACTTTTATTGGCTGATGTTAACATTTCGGTCAACTTGCTAACAGACCTTTTGAGTTTCTATGCGCCTAGCTGCAATGCATTTATCTTTGAACTGAGTCTCATGTTGATCACACTATGGGACATACTTATGTACCTGGGGCTGCCGATCACTGGGGAGGAGAATTTCTATGCTATCCTTGAAAGGAACGATTCATACATCACCCTTTTTGCTAACTTGGAGAACAAGATTAAGGGTGCTGGTTCTTACACGAAGATCATGAAACTATTCTCTGAGAAACCAGCTGATGAACCTGTCACCTCTACAAAGCATCTGGTCTTTTTTTTTGGATCCTATTGAGCTAACAGATCCAAGCTACTGGGGAGGAAAGCCCATGCAACTGCTTATGCAAATTGCTTAATCCCTCCTTTGTGGTAACCAACTAGCCTTAGGGACCATATTTCTATACCGTCTATATGACAGCATGAGAGAGTCCTTAATAAAAAAGCCATTTAGCAACTTCCATGAGCCTATCTGGTTCTTAAGGCTGTGGATGACTACTTACTTCCTTCTATTCCGTTAGAAGCCTCTCCTTGAGAATGCCCATGCTAATCACTCGTTCACCTGCCTGTTAGGTGCTCATCTTCTAGATGAGTCAAATAATTTCTTTAAGTTTTTCTGTTAGTGGAACTAGTCCTTGTAAAAGACCCTGAATCCTTTTAATATTTTAGATTGTCGCCTCCTTACCTAGTATAAATTCTCAGTGGACTGGAAGAGCAAGGTCGCCTTGCTGCTAAGGGATGAGGTTTTCCTTTCAGCCACAACTCTTAGGCAAATGTGGCTACCATACACTGGCTCTTCCTCTAAATCCTTGAAGGTCTATTTGGAGTCACATCACTTCAACTGGTGGCAGGCTAGTTTGGGTTGAGCCAGTGTATCCCTTAGGGCTTCCCCTTAAGTTAGCGTAGAGTTGCTAGACTGAGAGGCCATTGATCAAGTAGTCATTTCACACACTACCTAGAAGTAGTGTAAGGTGTAAGGTCTACCTTACTTAACCACACAATACTCTAAAATCAAAGTAATTATGGGATTATTCCTCGAAGATTACTAAAGTTGACAATTCCATAAAAGAAATTTTCTCGAATCATTTATAATGGAATCCCAAAATACAACATTTCAAATCTCAAACATTAGTTAATAAGTTCAAATCAGAGTTTGAAACTGTGCGAAAGCTTAGAAATCAAATGGGACCTAAAACCATGAATTTTAAGACTCAAAAACAGATTTTGTGTAGAAAATACACGTACGTCGTGGCTTATGACACGTGCGCTGCAGCTTGTCTTTTCTGTGCCATGTACTGCAGTGCAGGTGCCTCGCGCTATGGCGCATTGCATGAATTTGATAGCATCAATGCTATCATTTGATAGCATAGGGAGCAGACTTTCGATGCATCCTAAATCTTCGTCCGACATCCAATTAAAGGAGTTTCAGTGTCTTCATGGAGCTTTCTCCTAGCTCTAACTAATGGCACTGGTTTCACACTCAAACTCTTACTCTATAAAAAGTTAAACACTAAAACTCATTTTGACCTCTCTTTCACCAAATTTCTCAAATGGGTGTCCCAATTCAACCACACGTGCCAATAGCTTATACCAACCGTTCGATCATACCTAATGAACTCTTGCAGACCTGTGCAATGCACCACACACAATCAAAAATACTTGTATCACAAAATCACCACTCGACCTCATTTTTCATAAGACACAAAGAGAAAGGAAATGTTGCACCAATTCATCAATTTTATTTCAATTTTTTCAAAATACATATGTTTCTACTTGCACAAATATTTTGGCCCTATCCACAGGTTTTACAACTAAAACTGGCTAATCCAAGGCACAAAATACACAAGTTGTACACAAAATAATGCAAGTAGTGCAGAAATCATGTCAAAGGATCCTAGTTGGCAAATACAATAACATATACAAATGAAACAATAAAAGGAGGCATATAGAGGATTACTCCACAATCTTAGGCCTCAGTGTGTTTTCCCTGACTCAAATTCGATGAGTTAGGTCCTAAAAATATTAAGAATTGATGGGTGAGTACAACCACTCAGTAACCAAGTTTCACCTAACCTATACAGTTACATATCAATTGTAAGTAGACATAATTAGGCAAATAGGTAGATACCACATATGTAAACTCAGCCACAGCTCACAAAACTAACAACCATGTGACCGAGCTCACAAGACACAATAATTATGTTATTTTGCAAAGCATAACACAGGGTCACAATAATAACAATCATGTGGCCCTAACACATGTTAGACCACAAAACTAATAATTATGTGATCGGACTTATATGCATAATCATATGTCGACTTTATACCCTCCTATTATCTCTGATATGAAATCAGTGGCTATCACGTGGCTACGTCCTTCACAAACTAACCTAGCCTTTCACTTGTTAAGAGCTACCAGGCCAGGGTAAACTCACTCACTTATGTAATCTGATTTTTCCCAATACTAACAATCATGGAGTGTCATACCCTTAATCTAGCCTCCTCATGAACCGGTGGAGACTAGTTAAGTTTGAATCCCTCATAGAACATGTGAAACAGTCCCGAATCAATCATGGGATAAGGGCCACCTCTTAATTCCAACTATCAGTGGCAAGGCAAGTTCTCAATTCCAACAGTCACTGCCAGAATCACGTGGATTTAAACCAATTTACTCTTTTCTCAAGCAAATTCCCACCAATGATCATGCTATGTACATTTTACTTAATATGCATTTCAAATAATCGGTTCATGGCACATAAACTTATACTCAAATACTCCACAAACTCAACATATTTCTCATCACAATTCTTCACCCACAATAACAAACCAAAATCAAGTTCGCAAACCACAAAAGGTGGCATAATTGAGGTTTTTCTTTCTAAAATCATTTTGTAAGTCAAACATATTACCAATATGCATCATAAATTTAAATTATCAATCACATTTCACAAATACAATTAACATTTAACTATAAAGATTAATTTCCCCCCCCGATTACCTCAAACTTTGAGAGGATAAAGGTTTATCCCTCACAATATTAACTTTCAAAGCTTCAACAAGCTTAAATGGTGCCAAAATGAACCATACTACAATCATAGCACAAGATTACCATCGGGAGGATTTTACCATATAATCTCTAAACACACTATTCTATTAACCCATGAATCACTACCCATTCAAACCCAATAAGCTCTTTAGCTTTCATTAATGCACATTATCATTAATAACACCTCAAACCACCATTAATGACCACAAGCTTCTCCCAACTACCACATTTATGTGGATTTTTGAATATTAAATGCTTTATTCAATAAATTCTTGGTAAAACCATCAATGTAGGGTTTATCTACCACAAATCAATCCCATTATACTCATTTTAACTAATGAGTTTGGACCTATAATTCTATAGATCGAAAATGAACATTCTAACTTAAACCCTATCAGAAATCATCATAAATAAGGGGGGAAAGGAAGAAGAAGGCTTAGATTACCTACCTTAGGTGTTTGGGAGCTTTAAAGTATCAATAATGGGAGCCAATGTGCATGCCCTAGCAGAGCTCCAACATTCTTCATTTTCTTCCTCTCCTCTCTTCTGTTTTCTCACACAAACTTAAATTGATTTATAAAAATTTTGCCTGTATGCCACGGTGCATGCTGCCCTCTGTCATGACACATTGTACAGAGGAGTCCGTTGCATTTAAATTTACCTCTATGCGCTATGGCAAATTGACCACGCGTCGTAGCATGTGGTATAAAGAGCAAATGTTCACTTTTTCTTCCTCTTTCTTTGCTTGAGTGGCCCTCTATCAATTCGGAGCCACTTTTAGGGTTGAAATCGTCACAATAATTACACCAATCAGACTCTTCTAGCCACACACCTTATTAACTCACAAATCACCCTCATTAGATTAATAAACCAAAATTAAATTTTTCTGGATGTTGCACAAGGTGAAACTGATAGATAGAGATGCTTGTCTCCATTTTAATAAATGGTGGCCCCAATGCTTTAGGCATATTATAAAGAGTTATACCAGTAAGTTCTATTTGTTATGTTTGCCCTTTTTTATTTTTAACAAATTCTGACCTATTTTAAATCTTTATAAGTTGTGTGTTAGGCAAAAATAAAAGAGTATGTCACAAGGTGTGCTAGAGACGTGGGGTCTTAAATAGATGGAGGAAGTTAACTTATAATCAAACACAGGGAACCTGAGCTCTCTTACCATAGTTCACTCAGATGTGAGAATGTGAAGTGAAGAAAATTAACATTGATGCAGGGAAGCAGAGATACCTTAATTAAAGAAAGAGGTGGTGAGGCTATGCCATCTGTATAATAAAAAATAAAGACTAAAAATACATAATAAAAGGAAAAATAAAATAAAGTAATAGACGTGAAGTCTAAGACTAGTAGTTTGTTGATGCTGATTATTCTCTTTATTGAGAGAAGGCTTTTCTATTTATAGATGATCTTAGCTTGGTGCCTATACCCCATGATCGCTTGTTTCCCCTGAATTTAGGAAGCACTTCCTCCATCTTAGTCACTCATCATGAGTGGAGTGTGGATGGTCTTGACTTAATGGCTAAGGTTTTATAAATATTTTCTTTTAGTTGGGTTGAGTCTGGGCCTCTAAATTTACAACTTAGGTGTAAACAATGCCCCCAATAGAAATTGGCCAGGGCTTTCATAGGCTAATTTTGTTTGGATATTTTCATTGACCCCACTTCCAAGCATTACATAAGTAGTATATCTTAGAGAACTAACTTGTTCCTATTCTAATTGATGGCTTATCTGGTAGTTTAATTGAAAGAAATTCATGTGGTTAAGGATTAGGGATAATGTGGTCTAGCTTAAGATCAAGTTTCTTAAGGTTTGAGACCTCAAGATCTAGTTTTGGAATTAGCCCTTCAACTTTTTAGACTTTAAGGATTGGCTCTGTAAAATCTAGCTGCTGTGAGGCCCTTATGAAGAGATCCCTTTAGGAGAGAATTTTTGTGGAAAAGGCCTTTGCAAAGCTCCTTTTTTTTACTTTGGCCCTTGTGGCATTGGCTGTTATGGTTGTAGTCCTTATGGCACCAGCCCCTCTGATATTGGCCCTTGTAGTTCTGACTCCTATGGTGCTGTCCCTTATAACTCTAGCTCCTTTAATATTGGCCCCTTAGCCCCAATGGCTTCAGCCCCTCTAGTTCTAGCCCCTATGGCTCTGCTAGCCCTTGTAGGTCCAGCTCCTCTAATATTGGTTCTTGTGGCTGTGGCCTTAGTGGCTCCGTTGGCCCTTGTGGCTCTAACCCCTTTGATGTTAGTCTTAATGGTGTTGGCCCCCATGACTCCATCCCCTCTGGTGCTGGCCCTTGTGGCTCCAATACTTATGGCGACCAGGCCTACTATTAATTTAGATCTGCCATTTATCCTTTGAGAGATGTTATAGCAGTCCTTGTTATTAATCTTTTAGTTGAACAGCATATCGGGAGGCTAACCCCCAAGTCCTTCTATTCTCTAAAGGTGCGAGCCAATTGGAGCTTGTTCTTGCTATAATTTAGACAGTGTAGTAGAGATGTTCCTTAGTCCATTCTTCCCCGTGTTCAGCCATGTTCTCTAAGTCGTAAGACTCAAGTCTATTCTTTCCAATAACATATTAATCCTTACGTGTCCTAGGCATTCCATTCACACGTGTCCCACTAGGCATGCCAAAAATTGTTAGGCAAAAATAAAAGGGGGTGTCGCGAGGCGTGCTAAAGATGTGGAGTCTTAAAAGGATGGAAGAACTTGACTTATAATCAAACACAAGGAACCCAGGCTCCCCTACCACAGTTTACCCGGATGTGAGAATGTGAAGTGAAGAAAATTAATGTTAATGCAGGGAAGCAGGGATACATTAATTAAACAAAAAGGTGGCAGGGCTATGATAGCTGTACAATAAAAAATAAAGACTAAAACTATAAAAAGGAAAATAAAATAAAGTAATAGACATAAAGTCTAAAACTAATAGTTTATTAATGCTGATGATCCTCTTTATTGAGAGAAAGCTTCTCTATTTATAGATGATTTAGGAAACACTTCCTCCATCTTAGTCACTCATTATGGGTAGAGTATGGATAGTCTTGATTTAATAGCTAAGGCTTTATAAATATTTTCTTTTAATTATTTTAAAGCCAATTAAGTTAAGTTGAGTTTGGGCCTTTAAATTTACAATTTAGGTGCAAACACCGTGATTGGACTCAATTGCACGTGTTGGTGAATTTCTTGAGGAGGAATATCGATGCTTCTGCTACTTTAGAGACCCAGATAGCCCCTTTATTAGGATTCATAGTCAAAGAGATTGAGAGGGATGATGCATCCTCTCATGTCTCGGTCCCAAAGAAGCCAGAACCTAAGAAAAGTCACCCCCTAAGTTTCCTGAAAAAGAAGATGGACTTGGTAAAAGGAAACAGGCTCTGTCACCACTATTTGATTCTAAGAGGAGGAAAAAGACATTACCCCTCCTTTCTGATAAACCTTTATCCATTCTTCCTCTAGTCGAACCTATTCCTCTAAAGGGAAAATGTTTATAAAAGTGTCATCATACTATAATCCTATCAGCTGACTCTAATGACGATAGGATAAGTCCCCTCCATCGTGGAGGGTTGGAGGCTTAGACTCCAAATCCTCAAGTAGTCACTTCTACCACCTTGCTTGAGACAACGTCAAACCCTTAAGTGGTCGCATCTTCTGCTATTCCTGTGGTAACTGTAGGTTCTACGGGGTTGCTTCTACTGCCATTCCTGAGGCAATCCTCGAAGACCCTATAGACATTGCTTACAAGGAGGCTCTAGAGGTGGTCAAAGGCGTGGAAGACCTTTTAGCTATTGTTGAGGTTTGGGAAGCCACGCTTGCCACTACCTTGGATGGTGCTAGTAACCTAAGAGGTCTTAGGGCTACCATTGATCAGGAGGGTACTTCCACTGTGGCCTCAGATAGTGCTTTAAGGTTTAGGGGTTTTACCTCTACCATGGCCCTAGAGGTGGTTCCCCCTATCATCTCAGCAAGAGGTATTAAGATTGGGGGTTCTGAAAGACCATTGGAAGAGCCTTTGGTAGTGACTGTCACCAATCCCATAACTATTGGCACTCTAATTTCAAAGAACATAATAGTCTCCTTAGCCTCCACTCAAGGTGCCTTAGTACGGAGGGCAAATCTAAACCTACCACTCTTGTGGGTCGTGTAGAAAAAGCTTTGTGGTCAACTTCACGGTTCACCCATAACTTCTATTCCACAAGCAAAGATAAAGCACTCATGAATCTAAGTCAGGTATCATTTGTTGCATTCTTTTCTCTTTTCCCCTAAACGAGTTTGAAAAGTGTTTTTAAAAAAGTGTTGATAATTTATTTTTAAAAGTGTTTTGAAGAATAAAAAAATAAAATATTATTTTGAAAAATAAAAAAAACATCTTATTTTGTACACTTATCCCCCAAAATTTATAAATACCCCATGCCTGCAAACCCTCCCCTACTTCATTGATAACCACGCCTATATTTTGTTTAAAAATATTGAGTTAGGGTTGAATTTTGTTTCTATACTTATTTTTCTAGAGTGCTAGGCACTATATAGTCTTAAGTGAGACAATTTTCTCACGAAAGTATTTTTTGAGCTCCAAAAACACCATTTTGTTAGGAAGCTGTTAAGTTTTCTATATTATGCTGATGTGGATGTGTGTGAGCCCTATACACAATGACAGGTAAGACTTTAACCATGTCCTTTGGTGCTAATTTGATCCTGAACTCATTTTTCAAAAGTGTTGGGCACCCTAAAATCCTTTTCTAGGAGTACTAGGTACCATGAAGTCTTATTAAAATAAAATGGATTAAGTTTTAATTTTGTTCCTATACTTATTTTTTAGGAAGACTAGGCACCGTATACTCTTGAACTGGGTAATTTTAGCCTTGAACTATTTTTTTGAAGAGCAAAAAACCCCCTCCGTTAATGAACTGTTGACTCCACCATTATATGCTGATGTGACATGTCCGTGGGGCCCACGCACAGTGACAAGTAAGATTCTGACCAAATCCTTTAGTGCTGATTTACCCCTGAGCTCTTTTTCCAGGAGCGCTAAGCACCCTAAAGTCTTTTTCTAAGAGTACTAGATACTTTAAAATCTTATTAAACTAAAATTTAATAAATATTGCCAGAATATTAAATATTTTCATATTTAACAATTTAAATATTATTATTTGTAAATATTAATTCAAAATTTATAAATTACTTTTTAAATATTAACAACTCAAACTAGCATTTTATAAATTTATAAATGACTTCTTATTTCTTATATATCGATCTTCGATCATCTTTTCATAACAGTGCCCAAATCATTATGTTTTTTATGCATATTGGAACTTGATTATATTTTTAATATTGATTAAAGTTTCTTAATTTTATTGGTCAACTAATGATTTTCTTCTACAATATTGCATTATCCAAATTTAATACTCTGTATTTTGCAATGTTAGGAGTAAAATCAGAAATATGACACTCAAGACTAACAAAATGACAACAAAAATGTTTATTTAAAATATACTTCTTATTCTATTAATGCGCTATAAAAAAATTACTTAACAAGCAGAAAAAATCCCTTCATTAATTTGGAGGTTCATTCCTTTAATATTTAATACAAAATTATAAAATATTAAAAATATCAAAATATTAACTTGGGTGGTGTAATGTCACGCCCTAAAATATGGGAGAAACTGACATGGCATATGCACCAAAACACGCATCCCTTAAGCCTAATTCAAGAATTTTTTTAAAATAGTTTCATTTAAAATGAAGCCTTAATAAATACCATAACAACTAAGAGGTCAGCTTCTTCCAGCCAATAAACGGAATATATATCGAAATAAGGATTCTAACTATAGCATATGTGGAACACCTAGAATTAACTTTACAAACAAAATTTCACAATTCAAAATTAACATCAAAAGGTAGCTTAGTGTCACGGGGCTAGTCTTTCGACCCGTGCGGCACTTAGACAACCTTCACTGGAAGTTGCTAAGTAAGCCTAACTCGTATGAAAGGAGGATGCTTGGCTAAGAAGAGGAAAGGGAAAGCTTGAAGGCAAAGGAGAGTAGAGAGAGTTTGGAGAATGTGAGAGTTCTATAGCTTTGAGAACTCAAGGATGATTTACAAATGAGGAGGGGTGAGGTATTTATAGGCCTCCCCTTGGATCTAGAATGTTCCCACCTCCTCAATGGACGGTGGAGATTAAATCTATCCTACGGTTACAATTGATTCTCTAGAATTCTCTTAACAAATATCTAGATATTTTAATGGAAGAATTTAGAGACAATATTAAAATATTGAGGCTAGAGTTGTGTAGGCTTCTCTAGAATGTTCTTGCACTATCTAACACTCTTAAGGTTAGCTGGGAGCCTTCTGGAGGGTTCTGGAGCATTCCGGACCTCTTTAACCTTGTGAAAAATGACGAAACGTGACATTCTTCCCCACTTGATTTCGCGACGCCCTCGTCGCGCCTTCCTCCTTGTAGCGTTGGATTTGGTCAGTGAACTGCCACAGGAGGTCTTCACGTTCCCAACTAGCTTTAAAGTCTGGTTGACCCTTCCATTTGATTAAGTACTCAGTATAGTTGGGAACTCCTCTCTTTCTGATCACCCTGTCGGCAAGGATTTCTTCTATCTCCTTGTTGTACTCAGTGACGACCGCTGTCGGTGCTCTCTTAGAGATACCTCGAGATGGATCTTCTTCGTCTCTATAGTATTTCTTCAAGAGACTAACATGGATGACAGGATGAATCTTAAGCTTGGGAGGGAGTTGTACCTGGTACGCAACCTTTCCCACACGTTTGATGATAGGGAAAAGGCCTTCATATCTCCTGACCAAGCCTTTGTGGACTTTGCGTAGTGACTTGAATTGATTCGGTAATAACTTAACCATGACCAAGTCACCTACTTGAAACTCAATGGGGCGCCGCTTCTTGTCTGCCCACTTCTTCATTTTTCGGGAAGCTTTATCCAGGCATGCACAAGTAATGTCGGCTTCTTCTTGCCATTCCTTGGTAAACTTATAGGCAGCTAGATTGTCTCCCTTGTATGGTGTGGCAAGTGCGTTGAGGGTTAAAGGTTGTTGTCCGGTAACTATCTCAAAAGGGCTCTTACCTGTCGACTCACTTCGCTGCAAGTTGTAAGAGAATTGGGCTACATCAAGCAACTTAGCCCAATCTCGTTGATGTGCGCTCACATAGTGCCGAAGGTAGAGCTCTAACAAAGCATTGATTCACTCTGTTTGTCCATCACTCTGAGGATGAAAGCTAGTTGAGAAGTTCAAGTCTGTCCCCAAGAGCTTGAAAAGTTCTCTCCAGAATTTCCCGGTGAATTGGGGATCTCGATCACTGACGATGTTGCGAGGGATCCCCCATAGCTTCATGACATGCTTGAAAAACAAGCGTGCTGCTTCATCAACCTTGCAATCTGCTGGGGCTGGTATAAAGGTGGCATACTTGCTGAATCTATCAACCACCACTATGATACTCCCACATCCTTCAGACTTAGGGAGAGCAACTATGAAGTCCATGGAGACACTCTCCTATGGTCTCTCAGTCACCGGCAAAGGTTCGAGTAGACCAGCAGGATGTTGTTGTTCAACCTTATCTTGCTGGCACACCAAGCAAGTTCTCACATATGCTTCGATATCGTCTTGCATATGTGGCCAATAGAAATGATTTTGTACGAGAGCAAGTGTTCTGGTCATACCTGGATGTCCGGCCCACATGGAATCATGGCACTCTTTTAAGACATCCCTTCGAAGGTTGCTCCATTTCGGCACATAGACTCGGTTCCCAATGGTGTAGAGTATTCCATCATTCACCCAAAATCTTCGAGTCTTGCCTTCGGTAGCAAGCTTTACTAAGTCGCTTGCCGATGAGTCCTGAGACATACCTTCCTTGATTCGTTCAAGGAAGTCATTCTAGGGCATGCTTGCTGAGAGAGTGGCTAACTCGGCTTTCCTGCTTAAGGCATCCGCCACCACGTTTGCTTTGCCTGGCTTGTACTCCAACCGATAATCAAACTCAGCAAGAAAATCTTGCCAGCGAGCTTGCTTTGGGCTGAGCTTCTTTTGTGTTTGGAAGTAACTCGTAGCAACATTATCTGTCATAATAATGAACTTACTCCCAAGTAAGTAATGACGCCAGGTTCGTAGACAATGGATAATGGCAGACATCTCTTTTTCTTGCACCGTGTAGCGCCTCTCCATGTCATTGAGCTTGCGGCTCTCGTACGCAATAGGGTGTCTTTCTTGCATTAACATGCCGCCTATTGCAAAGTCTGAGGCATCGGTGTGTACCTCAAACGGCTTGGAGTAGTCGGGCAAGGACATAACAGGTTCTTGCGCGACCATCTGTTTGAGTTTTTCAAAAGCATCTTGGCAATCTTGTGACCATTGCCAAGACTTATTCTTCTTGAGTAAATCTGTCAATGGAGCAGTGATTTTTGAATACCCCTTTATGAACCGTCGGTAGTAGTTCACCAGACCAAGGAATGATCTTAACTCTGGGACCTTGGTAGGAGGATGCCATTCTTGGATGGCTCGAACCTTAGTTGGGTCCATTATGAGCTTTCCATCCTTGATCTTGTGCCCCAAGAAGTCCACCTCTTGTTTGGCAAAAGAATATTTTTTCAGCTTGATGTAAAGTTCATGATTAGAAAGTACCTGGAAGACTTTCTTCAAGTGTTGAACATGCTCTTCAAGAGTGTTGCTATATACCACGATGTCATCCAAGTACACCACCACGAATTGGTCCAAGTAAGGGTGGAACAACTTGTTCATGAGTGTGCAGAACGTTGCCGGGGCATTTGTCAGTCCAAAGGGCATGACAAGAAACTCGAATGCTCCATATCTCGTTACGCAGGTTGTCTTCGGTTCATCACCTGTGGCGATGCGTACTTGATAATACCCGGATCGGAGATCAAGCTTAGAGAAGTACCTGGCTTTTCCAAGCTGATCGAACAAGTCAGCAATCAAAGGTATCGGGTACTTATTCTTGATAGTAATCTTGTTCAAGGCCTTGTAGTCGATGCACATTCGCAACGATCCATCCTTCTTCTTCTGGAAAAGGACTGGAGCACCATATGGGGCCTTAGATGGTTGAATATATCCTGAATCAAGGAGATCTTGCAGTTGTCTCCTTAACTCTGCAAGTTCTGGAGGTGACATGCGGTAAGGTGCCAAGGCAGGTGGCTTGGCACCAGGCTCCAACTCGATCTGATGGTCTACCTCTCTTCTAGGAGGTAGTTTCTTGGGCAACTCATCGGGCATGACGTGCTTGTATTCCTGTAGCACCTCTTGGATGCAAGGTGGCAAGGTTTCCCGTAGTTTGGTTGGGTCATCCTCTTCCTCGGCCAATGAATGTACAGTGGCAATATACCCCTCTGAGTTTTTGAGACCCTTCTTGAATTGCAAGTCAGAAATCATAGGGTTGGGTTTCTCCAAGCGTTTCAAGGGGATTACCCGGATCATGTTGGAGTCAATGACCACCATAGACTTGGCTTCAGGAATAGGGAAGGCATGTGCTTTGCAAAAGAAAGCAAGTCCCAATACAACTTTGAAATCATCCATAGGGACAACAGTAAAGTCCAACGTACCTTGCCAATCCCCAATCTTCACCTTCACATCCTTAGCAATCCCAAGGACTTGTTTGGCTGGGGAGTTCACTGCCTTGATAGTGCCTTCTCCTTTGTTGAGTTGGATACCCAATCTCTTAGCTTCTTCAGCCTCCATGAAGTTATGGGATGCTCCTGTGTCGAGCATGGCAGAGGTAGACTTGCCCTGAATGGCAAGATCAGCATAAAGTAGACCCTTCTCTTCCTTCTTAGATGGAGAAAAAAAGAGTCCAGTCAAGGAATTCAAATGTTGGAGGGAACCAAGGTCGATCTGTTGCTCCTTGTCCCGGTTATCCTTCATCTCAGCAACCAAGGCATTCATAGCCTTGCGGTTGGGGCAGTCATGAGTCCAGTGTGGACCATCGCACATGAAGCATGGCCTCGGTGGCTTTGAGGCATCACACCTGATTGAGGGTGGTTTATCCTGTCTAGAACTCCCACCAAAGAATCTGCCACCATCCTTACGATCGAAATTCTTCTTTTGTCCTCCTTTGTCTCCTCCACTGTTACCAGGATTAGGCTTTTTGGACTTGGTGGAGTAGTCGATTATGCACTCAGCAGCAGCAATTGCCTCATCTAGAGTTTGCACTTTGCGTCTATCGAGTTCTACTCTCACCCAGTCTTTAAGTCCGTCCATGAAGTAGAAAAGAGCCTCCTTGTCGGACAGGTCCTCGATCTCGAGCATGATGGTAGTAAACTCTTTAATGTAGTCAGGAATACTACTAGTTTGTCTCAATCTACGAAGCTTACCTCGAGCCTCTGTCTCAGCATTGTGGGGAACAAAGTGATTGCGGAGTTCTGACTTGAACAACTCCCATATGTTGAGAGTGCAAAGACCCTTTTCTCGTTCAACATGCTTTCTACGCCACCATAGTTGGGTTGCATCCCGGAGAAAAGTTGAAGCATTGTTGATTCTGATTGAGTCGTTAGAGACTCCTATGGCCTCGAAGTACTGTTCTAGGCCAAAGAGAAAGTTCTCCACAATCGTAGCACTACGAGCCCCATTGTACATGGCCGGCTTGGGCACTTTCAGACCCTGAGAAATGGCGTTTGAAGTACTACCACTAATAGGGCTACTCACACAGTGATGAGATTCCCATTCATGACGAATCTCATCCATCTGAGTGCGTAGACCTCGCACCTCATCTCTTACATATTTGCGGAGATCGGCGGATCACGTCTTAGGGAACGAATGTCTTCCCCTAAATCATCGTTAAGGTCTGCAATCATCAACTTGGCAGCCCGCGTTATCTCAGGATTCTCTTGGATGATATTGTTGAGTTGATCGTTGAGTCCCCCTATAGTAGTTCTCACTTCCTCCATGTTAGATTCCAAGCTAACAACATGAGGTTCAAGGGACTCACCTGGGGGTGCCCTGCTTCGGCCTCGCTCTCGCTTGGACCTGGGGTGAGCTTGCTCCTGTTGTGCATGAGCTTGCTCCTGTGCTTCCGTGCCAACGACGTTTCCTTCCTCAGTTGCCATCGTACAATACCTTCCTTCAAGCACAACGGTAGAACCGGGCTCTGATACCAACTATCACGGGGCTAGTCTTTCGACCCGTGCGGCACTTAGACAACCTTCACTAGAAGTTGCTAAGTAAGTCTAACTCGTATGAAAGGAGGATGCTTGGCTAAGAAGAGGAAAGGGAAAGCTTGAAGGCAAAGGAGAGTAGAGAGAGTTTGGAGAATGTGAGAGTTCTATAGCTTTGAGAACTCAAGGATGATTTACAAATGAGGAGGGGTGAGGTATTTATAGGCCTCCCCTTAGATCTAGAATGTTCCCACCTCCTCAATGGACGGTGGAGATTAAATCTATCCTACGGTTACAATTGATTCTCTAGAATTCTCTTAACAAATATCTAGATATTTTAATGGAAGAATCTAGAGACAATATTAAAATATTGAGGCTAGAGTTGTGTAGGCTTCTCTAGAATGTTCTTGCACTATCTAACACTCTTAAGGTTAGCTGGGAGCCTTTTGGAGGGTTCTGGAGCATTCCGGACCTCTTTAACCTTGTGAAAAATGACGAAACGTGACATTAGTCTACCTCATTCTTTATTTTCCAACCCATGATAAAGCTTTCAATGGTCCGTAGGAGATTTAGCATTAACTAATGAATCTGAGACCAAAATATTTTCTAGTGAATAGCATCCCAAAAATAGAATTTAGAATAGTAAAAATAATAAACTCAAACAATTATGTAAAAATAATTGAAAAGATGATAATTCAATATAATAAACTTAATAAATTTATAAATCTTAATCATAACCATAAAATGAGATTAAATTGAAAATGGCTTTATTCTGTCATGCTTGAAGAAAATAAATTATCCATATGTAAATCAAAGTAGTGCACTTACTAACTGAAATCATTGAAATTTCAAATACACTAGTTAGTCAAAAACTTTAAAATTTTTGAGGACTTAACAGAACAGGTAACAAACGTAGACACACAGTCCACGAGGGTAAAATAACCAAACGTAGCTCATGCCATGAAGACAAATGTGGACACACAGTCCACGAGAGTATGTAACCAAACGCAGCCGAAGCCATGAAACAAACGTGGACACACAGTTTACAAAGGTAATTCTAACCAAATGCGGCTTGAAGCCACGAAACAAACGTGAGTACGATGCTCATGAATAACCATCCCTCCATTCCATGTGCGTTGGCCATCGCACGGGGCTAGCACCTCCTACAAACACCCTGCTAGCTAGGTGTACCATGACGTGCCAAGGGCTAACGAAACTGCCGTTAGCAACCAGTGTTCTGTATAAAGTCCCCTTTGAATATTTATTTTCAAACATGCGAGAAAATTATCACTTTCAAAATACAGTTCTCATTCTCAAAATCAAACTCGCATGAATACTTTTAAACATTAAAACTTGCCAGAATCAAATTTCATATCCAATACTTATGCTTGCATTTATTGAATAATCAAAAATTGCCAATGCTAATAAAAGGAATTTTATTAATCCTGAAAGGATCTCATAAGGAGTAAAACATTCATATGCTATGACGAATCATTTTTCACCACCATCTTCAAACTTAAAAATGAAGAAATTTAATTGACAAAGTATCCATTAATCAAAATAATTATTATTAAAATAATCAATGTAACAAAATAAATGTCAGTAAGAAAATTAATTGATAAATTAGTTGGGACAATATTCACTTACCTGAAGTTTTCTCAAAATATAAAGTCCTCCTCTTACCCCATTAATCGATTTGTTCTCCTTCCAAACTTCCTATAAAATATACTAGGGCCTTAATAAACTTCTAACAATGCTCAAAAACTCTCTTCCAACAATAACACATCCTCTCTCTCTCTCTCTCTCTCTATATATATATATATATATATTTATATAATGACTATAAATTTAAAACTTTGGAACCAAGATTTACACAAAAGTTTTTTTTTCATAGACATAACTAATTTCCCAATCCACTCAAAAGAGCCTTGTAACATTCCAACTCTTATCACATAATTTATCAACAACCATTCATTTCCAAGAATTCACATAGTTACAAGCTAATTTTACATCTAAATTTCCTTTGCAACCTTCAAGAATATAAGTTTATAGATCATACAAAACGTGCTCCTTACAATAATCAATGAAATTTTTAGAGAAGTAGCAAAAATTAAGTAAAACTCTTCTAATAGGCATTTCGTCGAATACCCTGTAGGCACGAACTTTTAGAATAATGTCAACATCTTCCTCCTTAATTTCACTTCTCAGAAATTTATCAGCATCAATTATAAGTCATGTTCAGCTAAAACTCAAACCCACACGTAATCTTTTTGTTCTTTTAAAAAAAAACTTCAACTTAAGTCAGTTTCCCTTTTATACTAATAAACGATAGCACAAAAGCAAGAAGAATTTCACAGCCACAACCATTACAGCAAGCACAACCAGATGGAGGAAGGAAGAGAGGTTTGATTCACTAACCAGCAGAGCCACTAATGCTGAACCAGGAAGAGTAATAATCCGGCATTGAGAAGGAAAGCGAAACTCTGTTCTCATACTCACACAAACCTGTACCGTGCAAAAAGAGGAGCGAGAAGATTGAAGCTTTCCCCTAGCCACATGAGCACGTCGGTGACGTAATAGTAGGGAGGAGATTGAAGAATTGTCGCTGCACTAAAGAAGAGAGGAAGAGAGACTGACACGATGCAGGGGAGAGGGTGAATTTGTGTCTCTGACTTCAACAATGATAAATTCACAACGATGCGCTGAACAGCGGGAAAGGAGGATAAAGAAGACAGAGATTGGCAGGAGTTTTTGGGTTTTAATCTTCCCTTAATCTCCAGCTGGTTCGAAGGAATAGGGAGGAGGAACAAAGAATTTGGTTTTGCTACTTCTGGAACTCTCTATCCCAATTGTAAAATGCCCCACAACACAAAAAGGAAAAATGAAGAGAGGGGAAAAATTTGATGGGAAATTTAAATGATCAAAAAAACCAAGCTCAAAGAAATGAAAGAGTGGCAATTTGGTAATTTAATAATTATTGCATAATGTAAAGCCCCACCACTTTGCACTTTTGCCATGATTCAAACAGTCTTGAAACTAATAACTAACGTAAATTCTTCTTGACCTCAAATATTCATTGTTGCATCATATGTAAAATGTTTACATTTAGTATGATAAAAGACCCAATTACCTCACTCTTATTATATATATATATATATATATTACTTTAGTGTTATAATTATTTAATTTAAATTTATGGGTCATTACATGTAATGTGTTAAATAATAATATTTAAATTATTAGATATTAAAATACTTAATATTTTAACAATTTTTATTAAATTTTGCTTTAACAAAACTTCAGGGTGCCCAGCACCCATAAAAAAAAAAACTTTAAGGTGCTAAACGCTCCTCAAAAAAAATTTAAGGGTAAATTAATACCAAAAGACATGGTTAAAGTATTACATACCACTATATGTGGGCCCCACACATGACATGTCAACAGATAACGGCAGAGTTAATAGGTCATTACTAGAGGGGGTTTTTTGCTTTTCGAACAAAAAAGAAAACAGTTCAAAGGTAAAATTGCCCCACCCAAGAGTATAAGATGCCCAGCACTTTTAAAAAATAAGTATAGGGGCAAAATTGAGCTTTAACTCAAATAAAATTTAATAAATATTTTTAAAATATTAAATATTTTCATATTTAATAATTTAAATATCATTATTTATAAACATTCATTCAAAATTTATAAATTATTTTTTAAATATTAACAACTCAAAATAGCACTTTATAAATTAATAGATGACTTCTTTTTTTTTATATCGATCTTCGATCTTCTCTCAAAGACAATGCCTAAATCATTAAATTTTTTGTGTGTATCAGAACTTATTTATATTTTTAATATTAGTTAAGTTCCTTAAATTTTTAAGTCATTTCTGTAATTTTCTTGATCAGCTAACGATCTTCCTCTAAAATATTATACTACCAAAATTTAATACTCTCCGTGTATTATAGTGTTAGGAGTAAAATAAAAAATATGATAAATTAGGACTAATAAGATGTGAACAAAAATGTTAATTTAAAAGATATCACTTATTTCATTAATGTGTTATAAAAAAGATTACATAAAAGGAGAAAAATGAAAAGATGCAAAGAAAAAATTTCTTTATCAATTTGGAAGTTCATTCCTTTCATTTTTAATACAAAATTGAAAAATAATAAAATATTAAATTGGGAGGTAAGAACTTGATTACGTGCTTTGCATATGAGAAGCTTTTTTATCCACCCCTCTCTTCCTAGCCATTGGATAAAAACTCACAATCAGGATTCTCCACAACCACCCCATCCATGCCGCTACACTGGATCTGTATCCGAAACTATCTAGGAGTCAATAATAAACAGAAAATCCATCAAGGAAAAGGTATAGTAACAAACAAATTAAAGCAATGGACTCAGCCGGAATTAAAGAACTTCCATTATATATATATATATATATATATATAACTTTGTTACACAACTAGTTAAACATTTGAATTTTCTTGGTCAATCTGCTATATATATATATATAAAAACAACAACATCCAAGTGAGTTCTTTTAAGCTCAAACTGCCAACTGAAGCCATAAATAAAGGAAATCGTTGAGTAGTTATGGGTTCAATTGAAGCCAACCTAGCTGGTGGATTCTTTCAAGCTCAAGCTCATCTGTACAAACATTTTCAGATACATTATTGGCACACTTCTTTTATTGACAGTTAAAAACTTAAATTTATAAATGAAAAAGGAAGAAGTTGAAAATAAAGTGTGTTGTCTCTGAAGAAGCAACAACTTAATCCTACAAATCAGCTCTTAATTTAAATCTAATATAAATTAATAAAAGCATATATAATCATAGTCTTTGAATATGATAAACTAATATCAATTTTTTGATACAATCTTTGATATCAATTTTAAATTTTGAATTGATTCTTAAAGAATAACGGGAAAAATTTTGATAAATTTATTAAATTTTTTGACAAAAAAAATAAATCCTTTAATATTTATAAGGAGAATTACAATTATATCCCAAACGATTGAATTAATGACCATTAGGTTCCCAACAAAATTTTCTAAAACTTGAATTATGATTATCAATTCAAACAATTAAAAAAATTGTTACAAACTAAGAGTTATTTGCAATTGAAACTCCTAATTTTGTAATTATCTAAATTAAGTTGGCAAAAAAAGGAATTATCTAGATTAATATCTCCAACTTATTTTTCAAAAAAAATTATTAAAGACTTAACTATTATTAATTCAATGTAGGGGACCTAACTATGATTCTTCCATATATATATAAATATATATATATAATTATTGTAAAAAATGAGATTTTTACGTGAAATAAAATTACTGATTTTTAGAATTCATTCAAATAATGACTAAATAATAAATTTAGTTATCTTAATTATAAATTGTATGTTTAACTAACTATCCCCAAAACTAAGACCTTTTGAAAAAAATTAAATATAATGATGATAGATATCATACGTGAATCACATGCACCTCTTTTTGCTTGACATAGCTTTTGAATTTCCCTTTCCCATATATTTAAACTTAAAAAGAATTATGGGCTGAAAACCAAAGATTGCCAGGATCCAACTCAGCGAAACCACACATCAGGCCCACTCAACCATCGCCTGAAGGCTGGACCTTTAAAAAGTTAGTAAAAATGGGTTGGCCAACAACTTTGCATGTATTTCAACATTATTTTTCAATAACAATATGATCACTATTAAAATAAGGGAAAATGTCAACCAACGATCGCAGAAAACAATTTATATCAGTTAAAAATTAATTATTATTAAAATCATAATAGGTACTTATTAATTTAAGTTGGTTTTTTATCAACAAATATCTATTTGATTTAACAACAATTCATTCTAAATTAACACTTGTCCATTTATACTTTTTTTCATTTGAATTTTAACAACTAGTTCTTGACTGATATAAATTTCTTTTAGCAATCCTTTATTGCTATTTTTTCCATTAAAACAAACTATTTACAACTACTTTTAAGTTGTCCAAACATGTCTATTTTGTAAACTATTATCAAGAGAAATTGTTCGAGTTAAACCTTGTAAGTTAAATTGGCCAAAATGAATCAAAAACTAACATTGGCCAAATTAAAGAAATTGTTTGAGTTAAACCTTGAAAGTTAAATTGCGTGCCTAAGTTAAAAAGCTAGAATAATCCTAAACTATTGAAATACTTGTACAAATGATCAAATAATCATGGGAGAATGATAGATAAGTTCTAAGAAAACTAATTAATTTAAATTAGGTCCTAAGTGCCAAATTTTATAAATTTACAAGTTTGACTTTTAATTTTACAATTTTTTTGTGATGAATTTACAACTTATTTTTCAAATTTTAACATGGTTGAAGAATAAACAAATTTATTTTTCTTGTTAAATTTTAGAACACAAGTTGCGAATTCATCACAAATAAGTTATAAAATTGAGAGTCAAACTTACAAATTTTGGAGTTTAGCACTTAGAACCTAATTTGAATTAAGGAAACTCTCTATCATTTTCTCACTAATTTTTTCAACTTTCAAAACTTGAGCCCAAGTACCACCAATACATATACCCTGACAACTAACATAATGTAAGAAAATGACAAACAAACAAAACTAGTTCTCATAGGTTTACATTCCATATTATTATTTTTTTTGTCTAGCTACTAATGTAACATCCCAAATTTTAATCCTCGAGTTAGCTAAGCTTAATTATAATAATTAAGTAAATTGATGTTATGTGTGGCTAGGAAGGTCCAATGACTAGTTTTGATCATGTTTTAACCCTAATTGTGGGTCTGGTGTGGGGTCGGGACAATCGAGCATCGAAAAAAGAAGAAAATAAAGATGAAATATTGTTGTGCCACATGCTGCAGCATGAAATATGTCTGCCATGGCACACAGACATAACTAAAGTGAGAAGGAGACCTCTTTGTGCCATGTGCTGTCATTTTTTGCATATTAAGAGTCACAAACTGAAGCAAAAAATACAGAATAAGGAAGAGGAAATAAAGAACTACGTGGAGCTCTGCTAGGGTTTGTTCCTCGATGATATTGGGAGTATTATGAGACTCCTAAACATCAAAGGTAAGTACTCTACACTCATTTTTTCCTATCTTTTCCACATTTATGAAGTTTATGGTTAGTGGGAGATGATTTTCGATCCATATAGGTTATGGGTCTAAATCCATTGACTCAAATGGAGTTAACAAGAGTAGAATTAAGTATTTAAACTTATAAATAATGAGTTTTAAAATTTTTTGTTGTTGGATCCCATTAATATGCGAAATTAGCATTAATATGGGTTGTTGGGGAAGTAGTAATACCATTAGTGGTAGTTTAATGGTTCATTAATATTATTGGGACAAAAGAGAGTTAATAAACCTAATAGATAAGCTCAAAGGTGAAAATTAAGGATATTAGGTATTGTAGAAGTAGAAAATGAGAGTCGAAATTTGTGTTTGGCAATGTTGATGAATTTTAAATTGGTTAATTGTAGATTGAGCTCTTGAACACCACTTTGGCTTGGGAAAGTCAAGTTTGGAAGCTAAATACTAAGGGCTAAACCTTTGACCTCTCAAAGGTTTAAGGTAACCTGAGAAACCTTACTTTAGGTAGTTGTATATTAATTGCAATATGATGTGAAATATGTGTTTAACATATGAATTTGTGTAACATGCTACAAAACTATGTGTTTGCATAATTACCTTGATGTGAAGAAAAGATATATAAATGATTGTGAAATGAACTTTTAAGTGCAAAAGTGATTTTGAACTACGTCGCAATTTGCAAAGAGTTGTGAAATTGAATAGTTGATGATGAATCTTGACATAGATGTATGTGTTGAGTTGAAGGTAGTGAATGCATGTGAAAATGAATATTGGTGCTTAATTGGATAGCACTTGATCATGAACCCAACATGATGATTATGGTAATGAGTAAATGAGAATGTGAATAGAAAGTGAGCATTGTACATGGCATGATTAGTGGGCGAGAATTCATCTAGGGATCAGGAGTAGAGAAAATCTATATGGTATTTTAGCTACCCTCTAGTGTAATGGGGTATAGCCTTGTTTCACAGTTTGTTGAGAGACTGTCCTATAGTTTATCGAGAGACTATAACCTAGTTTTATTCACTAGTTTATTGAGGAGAATAGCTTAGGATATATGACACCCCATAGATTTAAGAGTGGGGGAAATAGTGGTTAGAGAGTGAGTCATGTGATCTTTAGCCAAGTCACACCTTACAATTGGTGATCTTAGATAGTCTAGTCATAGGATAGAGCCCTATTCAATGTTATTGCTCATAGTTTCGATCGGAGAAAATAAGGAGGGTATAAGGTTGGTTAATCATTGCCTATGTAATTATATAATGTGTCACACATTTAAGTTGTGACAAGTTGTGCTAATATATCAGGTCATGGTTATATGTCTAAGTATCTTGTGACAATATACCGAGTCTTTTGTGAAGTGAGAATCATTTAATTTGAGTAGTTATGATATGTGTTCAAGCATGTTTTAAGAACTTTATTTCATATGCATCTGGTTTAATTACAATTGATATATAATTGCATAGGGTAGATTTTATCTTAGTTACTGAGTGGCTAGACTAACCCCTTTCATTTAATATTTTACAGGTTCTAACTCAGGTGTTGAGAAGGGCAAAGCTCTTGAGGCTTAGGAATTTGTGCATTCCTTTTGGTATGCCTCTTGTATTAATTTGTTTTGTGTAATAGAGTATTATTGCCAATTCTAGATTGCATATTGTTATGCTTGCACTATTTAGTTATTGCAATTATTTGGATGGTATTTTGGACCCTGAGTATTTACATATATTAAGTTATATATGTTAATAGGGCCAAAAAACTAGTGCAAGTGTAAAAATATTGTTTTCCAAATGATATAATTGATTTTTGATGCAATGTAATGAATTTACTTCCTCTTTCTAATTTTAGTATCAAAGGGGATGAGGAGTGATTTTATGTTACACTAGTATTTGAGTGCTTGTGGTGTATTATACTAGTAGGCCTAGGTCTAATGAATATGGTCTGGGTGTTAGGAATGGATTTTGACACTTGTTTTGAGTTTTATACACCCTTTTAATCCCAGATTGAAAAAGGCTTTTAATGACTCATAAGAGTATGAGTTTACTTTGAAAGCATTAACTGGGGAGCAAGTTTGCTGACGGGTGGAGAGGATTAATTTAATCTTTAGTAAGAATCAAAAGATTGCCAAGTGAGAAGAGTTTATGGAAAAAGAGGTTTATCTTCTTTGATCTTTCATATTGGCAGTGTCTTGATGTGAGACATTGTCTTTACGTGATGCATATGGAGAAAAATGTTTGTGATAGTCTTGTGGGAAGACTCCTACATATTAATGGAAAGACTAAGGATAAGATAAATGCTAGACTAGATTTGATCGAAATAGGAATAAGAGAACAATTATTTGCTTGACAAGAAGAGGGAAAGATGATTTATCTACCTCTTGCGGCCTACACACTTTTAAAAAAGTAGAAAGCAAGTTATATGAGTGTTTACATGGTATTAAAGTCCCACAAGGATATTCTTCTAATATGAGAATTCTTGTGTCGATGAAAGATTTGAAGTTAATAGGGTTGAAGTCTCATAATTTCCATGTATTGATGCAACAACTATTACCAGTAGCTATTTGAAGTATATTGAAAGATGATGTAAGGCATACAATTATAAGGTTATGTAGTTTCTTTAATATTATTTGTAGTAAAGCCATTAACCCTAATAAGTTAGATGAATTGGAAAATGAAGGTTATATCATTTTATGCCAACTAGAAATATACTTTACTCTAGCTCTTTTGATATTATGGTGCATTTAATTGTTCACTTGGTAAGAGAAATAAGGCCCTGTGGTCTTTCTTATCTTAAGGTAGATGTATCCATTTGAGCGTTACGCGAAAATATTAAAGGGATATTTGAAGAATCCATATCATCCTGAAGTCTTCATTGTTGAAAGATCTGTTACAAAAGAGGTTGTAAAGTTTTGTACTAAATGCCTAAATGGGGTAAAGGCTGTTGGTGTTCCAAAATCTCACCATAAAGGGAGTAGTCTCACAGGAAAGGGAACACGAGGGGTCAAAGTGAAATGTGTTGTAAAGAGGTGTCACAAGCTCATATTTACATCTTGAATAACATAGAAGAAGTCCAATGTTACTTAGATACTCACAAGAAAATGTTAAAGGACAAAAACTCAAAAAAGAATGATATAGCTAATGAGCATAACAAGACATTATGCAAGTGGTTTAAGGAAAAGGTTTACAATGAGGCCAATGTGTTTGATATGATAAAAAAGTTAGCTAAGGGGCTTCATTTTGAGGTTGTATGTTGGGGCAGATTTGACATAAATAGGTATTCATTTTATATGAAAGCCTAAGATGAAAAAAGTATTGTATAAAATAGTAGAGTGATGGTGGTAGCTAAAACTCAACATTTTTCTAGTTCAAAAGATAAAAATCCAAAATGGACACTCATGCCATGTTATGGAATTATTAAAGATATTTGGGAGATTAATTACACCAAATTTAAAATTATTGTATTCAAATGTAAGTGGGCTCATAAAATCCAAATAGATAAGATTGATGGGTTTACTTTAGTAGATCTCAATAAGTTAGGTCATATTGATGAGGCCTTCATTTTAGTAAATAAAGCAAAATAGGTGTTTTATGTGATCGATCCAGGAAATAATTGTCTATTGTCCTTCAAGGCAAAAGACGGACTGTTGGAACAAATGGTGATGATGACTCTAGTTTTGATGTTGATGAGACTCCACCTTTCATAATAAATCCACTTAAATCAAGTGGAGTGGATGAGACAGACAATGAATATGCTTTTAGAGATGATCATTGCAAAGGAATTTAAGAGAATGAATAAAGTAATAGTTTTTGTTTTATTTAGTATTTTTAATTCATTTTCTTTTATATGTATTTGATCTTGCTTTTTTTTTTTACTTATATTTTTATATTTATGATTTATCTATCTTATTTTGTTTACAACAGGCATATGAAAGGTTTTGGAGGAGGTGATAATCCTACTAATTGACCTAGTAAGAAAAGGGGTAGAAGCCCGATAAAATTGAGTGTTAGATATACGCCATGGGACTATAGAGAGCTTACATGTTGAACTTAGCCTTAATTTTGTTCCACTAGGCATTAAGGGAGATTGATTAATTAGCTTCATTGACCTTCAAGCTTGTGATAAAATTACTATCCTATATAAGGATTGGAGACAAGTGCCACAAGCTATTAAATATCAAGTTTGGGAAGAAATTCTAGTTAGTGTCACAAACATTTGTAGTTGTTATTTTTGTTTTATTTTTAAAATTTTTTAACTTATTTAATGCTTAACTATTGTGCAGCTAATTTATGATATTCCTATAACTACTGAAATGAAGAAACATTAGTTAATGAATGTTGCTGAACGATGGAAGGATTTTAAGTCAACATTGACTAAAGAGTACATTCGTGTAAATAGGAAGAAGGCAGGTCAGGATCTATGTCAAGAGTACAATTTCATGATCAAGACACTTGGAGATAGTTTGTGGCATCTTGAAATGACCCTGAATTCCAAGTGATAAGCTATCACTTAATTTCTATCTAATGTTGTTTTATATGATTCACTAATTTAATTCGTTTTCATTTGCATAGAAAATAAGTGTAGTAAATGAAGCAATACAATCACAAAATCTATATCCTTATTACGTGTCTCATGAGGGATATAGAAAAGTTGAATAAAAGTTGATTGAGGAAGATAAAAAAAATGGAGGAAGTAGTAAAATCAAACCCTGATGTTTTCATTTAGCCCCTACCACAGCCAACTCATTAAAGAAAATGGAAGGCTGGGAGGATCAAGAAAGGCGAGTATATCACTCCAAAGATTACTGCAGTTGTTGAAAAAATTGAAATAAATTTAAATTTGAGTAATTGTTTTTTAGGATTAAGTAATAATTTAGCTTAAATATTTCAGGATTTACTTAAAGAGAAAGTTTCTCAAGGTTCCTTCACTCTAAGTGAAAACATAGATATTTTATCAACTGCAATTGGAAAGGCAGAACATCCTGATTGAATTAGAGGCGTTGGTAACGGAGTTGGTCTCAAGCAGTATTTTAGACTAACTCCATGAAGTTCTCATGAAGGTATGTCTAGAGATGAGATCCATCAATTGGTGGCCAAAGTTAGGGATGATACTTGAGCTAAGGTTTGAGAAGAGGTTAGACAAAAGATTCAAGTTGAGATTCGACAAGAGGTTGAGTGGGAATTTCATGAATCATTTCTGAAAGACATGATGACCCAATTTCATGACAGTTCCAGGAGTTGATTGTACACCTTAGGTTTGTATTTAATTTTATTTAATATAGATTTATGTTTAATTTAATTTAACATAGATTTGCCTTTCATCCAGATGTCCCCTATTATACCAAGCACAAAAGGTAGTGATAATCCACCAGGGATAATGGCACTAGCACTAGTTAATCCTAATCCTGCCGTACCAAATGACAATGAAGGAATTTCTTGTTATCTTTATCTAGAGATTCTAAAAAAAATGTGTTGTTATTGAAGGTCTAGTATATAAGTTTGGGTTCACAATTTATCATTAGAAGATTAAAGCAGACTAAGTTAGGGTGGCAATTACACATGTTCAAAAGGGTGAGAATAATGTACACATGTCATTTCCTACTTCTAAGATTACAACAATAGGCTAAGCAAAAGGCTCTTTCATTCTATAGCCTAAACATCTTGTGTTAGAAATTGATGTAACATTGCTAGAGGTAAATAGCAAGTTAATATAATCTTATTTTCTTTTAGTTAATTAATTACCTATATAGCTCATTCATTTTATGTTTTAATAGGAACCTAAAAATGTTATTATATTTTCCTACTTGGCGTAGCTGCATGAAATTTATAAGGATATGATGGAAGGCATTATTGTTAAAATGCCATTAGGGGTCATAGTTATGAAAAAGGGATATGCTTTTCGATTCAACAAGAGAGATCTTAGAGAGTTTTTAGATTTAAAGGAGCTGGACATATCATAGACTAAATTAGGAATCTTATAACTTTTCTATATACATTTTTTCATTTTCGTACTACTAACATTTTCATACCATTTTAATGATATGAAAATATTTGTTGTAAAATAGGGAAACAAAACACATTTGGATTTTTGTGCCCGAAAACTGTGCAGAAAGCTCATAATGTAGTACATAGAAGGATGACATATGTGATGAATCATATGTCAGATACAAAATTGCCACGTTATCTAGCACCAATTATTGATAGGCAAGTATTTGTTATTCATGCATGTGTATGTGTGTATATATATTTGTGTTATCTAATACCTATTTAAATTTTTATATGATGCAGTTATCATTGGTCACTTTGTGTTCTTTGCCTGAATTAAAATGAAGTATACTGGTGTTGTTCTTTCGAGAAAAAAACCAAGTGAAGAGCTCATATGGATTTTCAACAAATAAGTTTTAGTTTATATAAAACTTTAATTCCTAAAATATTTATACTTTTGTAATGTGTTTTCATTTAAAATGATAATAGTGCACTTGAGACATATTATATGCTTACTTTTGGGGAATGTAAGCCAAAATCATCGATGGAATGGATTTATCCAAATGTAAGTATATATGAACTTTTAAATTTCATATTTAATTATCCCTGATATTTAATTTTTAAATCTTCATTTATTCTAGTGCTGTAGGCAGTCAGGAAGCACAAAATGCAGATATTATGTTATCCGTTACATATATGAGATAGTTCAAGTTGGGACTACAGAAAGATTACGAGAGGTATTTTATTTTTTAATTTTAGTTTAAATTTTTGTATTTATTTCCATAAAGTATTATTCTAATAAATTTTATTTTTAAATTTTTGAAAATATGGAGCTGTATAATAGAGAAGAAATTGACAACATTCGAGATGTATTGGCTAACAACTTCTCCAAGAGTACTTTTCGAAGTGGAGAGAGGTTGAATAAAATTTTATAGTATTTTAGTAGTTGAACAATTATATATATATAGATTAACACATTATATTTATGGAGAACATATTTTAATTCATTTTATAAACATATAGTATAGTTGAATATTCATTGTCAATTTGTTGGGTTAGCTATTTGTATTACTGTATAAACTATAAAATTTGCAAGTTTAAAATTATGGATGTCAAGAAAAATAAAATAAAATTAAAAATTTTTTTAACACTGGTTATATAGAAAATCAATATTAAAAAACTTTTAATATCGGATTTCATTAATTAACCGACGTGGAAAATCCACTTTCCACCTCGGTTGAGAGTAATAACCGATGTGAAAAGTAGACTTTCCATTATCATCCTTTTAACTATCCTTTTATAACTAACGTAAAAAGTTTAAAATAATTGTTGTAAAAAGGTCCATCATGTAGCAGTTCAACAAATGTCCAACACCCACTGCGACCTTGAAACCTTGCACTTGTTCCATAGGTAGTTTTAAATGCTTAACAATCCTGAGTTGGATGAAGTTGTTTGAACTTCCCCCATCCAGAAACATGAAAACATTAATGCCCATAATATTCCCATGTAACAGGATAGTACACTTACCAAGTGACCCTTGCGATGATTGCAATAAAAGATGATGAAGCTCCAAGATATCTTCTTGTTCATTCAGAGTTTCAAAACTCTGTCCTACGTCTACCACTTCAGTTGGTGCATCTTTATTCTCATAGTGCATTAACATATATTGGCAATTTGGGCACCGATGGTTAGGTGTAAATTTTTCTTTCTTCACATGTATAACACAGACCCTTGTCCCTCTTCAGCTGTATCTCAGCTGGTGTGAGCCGTTTGACTTGTGTCAATGGTTTAGTATTGGGTTTTGGAAGCATTGGTGGAAGAGTTGATCCGGGTGTAGTGATACTTACCATCGCTGCCGAAAGAGTTGCCAACGATTTTGTTGCAGTCATAGAAGACCCAAATCAAGGTCATGAGATACATGTGTGATAGATACTTTCTCGTCATATAAGCGAGTGAAAGCTACGATGCTGATTAGAATCTCTAGTTCCTTAGCTACCATTTCTTGCCAGACTTTCTCCTTCAACCCACTAACGAAGCAATCTCGTAGGACATCTTCTGATAAACCGTTGACCCGATTAGCAAGAGCCATAAAGCAGCTGTCGTACTTTGAAGCTGAACCTGTTGGCGTCAGTTTGAAGAGTTGGGTTTTAGGGCAATCAAACTGTAGGAAATAAAACTTTATAGGCCCAAATTGTAACCCTATAACCTTCGTCAATTGAGCCCATGTAGGAAATCGTCCAGCTTGTTGCAACATTTGAAACCACGCAAAAGCAAACCCGTCCATGTGAACTGCAGCTATAGTTATCGTTTGTAGATCAGGAGTCTCATAAGTAATAATAAGTGAAAAATTGCTTAGCCCTGAATAGCAATTGCAAAGGCTCTATGCCATCAAACCTCAGAAAGTCTAGTTTTACCTGCTTAAGCTGAAATGGTTGATAGTGGTTAGCTTCCTGAGTGACCGTGTCCTTCGAGCTTAAAGACCCCACAATGGAGCTTTGAACTAATGTAATAACCCAAGAATTTAACTAAAATTATATTAGCCTTTGAAATTATTATGACAAGAATAGATGTTAGTGTAGTGGAAGATGGTGCAAATATTATGCATCAAATCCCAGGTTCAAATTCCAGCCAACTTAAAACAGGGGTTTTATTTTGAATTTTGCCTATCTCAGCTTCCAAAATTACTAAAGTACCGTCATTTCATCAGCTTTTATTTTCTCCTTCTCTTCTTTTTCCCTGTTCAATCTTGAGTTACCAGAGCTAAAGAAATTTCTGGATCTTCATTGTGTGGTCTTCGATCTTGCCTCCTTCTCCACCGTTCCATCATTAGCGTCGGTGGTCATAGGCTCGTCACCACCTCGCAGAAAACATCCAAGTCTACTGACTTAATTTTTTTTATTCTGTTCTGTTTTCTTTGGTCTGTGACACCGTCGATCATTGCTGAGGGGACTTCTTTGATATTTTCTTCTAGCTGCTGTCATCAGAGACTGTGATGATTGAAATTTTCTGTGTTGGCAATTTCTTTTCTGTTTCCCTTTGGTTTGTGCACTTTGTCAGCTCTCTCTCTCTCCCCTCCATCTTCCCTGTTATGCTCGCCGGCCAACCTCCTCCTTCTTCCTTGTTTGAGCAACTTCTTTTTCTCTTAGCTTCCATCAGTGTGTGTGTGTGTGTGTTGAAAAGAGTGTGCAAGTTGTGATGCTTCCCCTTAATTCCAGTAGATACGTGAATGTTGGAGTAGATATAGGGATTTAATGAAGTTGAAAATTTAAGCTAAGGACATATTTTGGTAGTTTATTCCTCCGATATTAGGGTTATTGCAAAGGGAAAGATTAGATAATTTTCTTTGAACGTATTTTGACTTTCATTGAAGGAATGAAATTGGAAAGCTGAATTAATTTAAGTATTGGCATTGAAGAGTTGTTGGAAAAATTGTGGGATGAGATTTGAAGAGAAGAGTTTATCATTAAAACTTTAAAATTTATGTATGTAAGGTGTTTGATAAAATACCCCTTAAAAGAGTTTTGTTTAATTTTGGTTTTTTTTTTTGAAATTTCATATTGTGAACTATGAACTATGAACATATTGTGAGAAGCATAATTAGCATGGGTGTTATTATTGATCTATGAACTTAAGTTGAAAGTTACAAAGAAGATTTGACTACAAAATTAATAATATGTGATTATTTGAATTATTGAAAATGAATAGGTTATTGATGGGAGATTGTATTTTAATAGAGTATTAAGCTATGATTTTTAAGGAATTTTTATGCGTAAAGTCTTAATTTTAAAATTTCAAATTTATCATAGCTAAATTTTAATGGTGGTAATGCTGTGAGAAAATTATTGGACTTATTGAAAGTTTGTTTAAACAAATCTTCAATTAATTTATAGGGAATTTGGAAGATGAGAAATTAAATTAACATTGAAAGGTGAATTTCTAAATTTTAAAAATTTTAGGTAAGTGGATAGCTTCCCAACTGATTTTCGAAATAAATTTATCTTTACTAAAATATTACATTTTCATAGAAACTATTTTAATAGTAACAATGAGATTATTGGCTATTTTGATTTTTAAATTACTTTATTTGTAAAATTCTCTTTATCGGATTTGATGATTTTGGTTAACCAGTAAATGTAAGATTGGACTTCAATTGTGAGATTTCATTATAAAAATTATTGAATTGATGTAGAAAATGATTCATACAAGTTCAACATTGAAAATAAAAATTTATTTAATAGTGATTATTTTCTTGCATGTTTGAAATTTGTTTTAAAAGGAACTTTATATAAAATACTGATTGCTAGTGGCAGTTTCATTAGCCTTTGGTGCCTTGGTAAATAACTAACTAGTTTAAATTTTGTTAGTCTAATACCTATGTTTGATTGCGTGGCATCGAGCCGCATTTGGTTAGTATTACTTTCATAAACTGTGCGTCCAAGTTTATTACTTGTTCTAATATAATTATGAGTTTTAATTTTTTTATGGATCTATTTTTCATTGATTTTTATTAGTGACATATTTACAATTATTTATTACGGTTATTTACTTTATTAAAATTAACTGATAATGACATTTGATACGATATTTTAATGAATCATATTTTATTTAAAGCTATATAGAGTCCTTTTATGTAGAATTTTATTAAATATTTGTTACAAAAATTGTCATCTCGAGCACACATAATTATTTTAAATTTTCCTTTTATACATATTTAATTTTTTATTGTTGGAATGCTATTCACTGAAAATTTATTTTGGTTTCAGATTCATTAGCTGACACTGATCCTACCATTGATTTTTGAAGGGTAGTACAACATTACTTGGTGTTAATTTTGTTTGGTATTATTACATTTTGATGTAAATGTTTAAGACTTATGTATTGTAATTTAGAAGTAAAATTAATTGCTCCAGATAAACTATAGTTAGGGTTTTATTTTGATATATATTGTTTGCTGATTAGAAAGAGTTAAACTTCAAACTAGTACTATATTTGTGAAAAATATTATGTTGTAAAATTTTTAGGAGATTTTATTTATAAAGAAAGTTCTGCCCAAATTTTTATAAAAATACTAAAACTTTTACTATAATGAGTAATATAAGTATGTCATAATTTTCAATATAAATTCAATTATGTGTTAAAATGAAAAGATTGCTATCAATTTAAGACTTAAGGAATGTGTGATATGATTCATATTCCGGTTACCCTCTATTTTTGAGATGTGGCAACTGAGGTCACCAAATTTTTTGAGATCTCTGGAACAGAGATTGACATGTCGCCCATCATTTTTTCCAACTTATCCATTCTGTTAGTGTGTTCATAGAGCTTCTTTATCTCAGCTGCTAATTCCTTCATGCGAGTGTTCTCCGCCATGAAGTCTCTCAACGAAAGCACCAAATGGCACGGTCACCTATAATAAACTAGAATAATGGCAGAAAACGAAAACTCAATGATAATGGAAGTTTTAGATGGTATGGTATTGTGTAAAATCATAAAAGTAGTATCAGCTATGGCTGATTTCAAGGAACAGTCACAGAAGAAAATAAGCAGGAGGAAGAGACATACACAGAGGAGTCTTAACAAAATTTGCCCAATTCTCACAAGATTTACAGTCCTCCCAATTCTCACAAGATGTACAGTCCTCTAACATATGCCCTCATTCTCTCTAACCTTCAGAGATTTCGTACGTATGCGAGTGCCGGGCCTTACCACCTTCTCAGGATGTTGTGCATCAGGCGTATCCTTTGACATCTGTCCTTCAAATTCATTAGCTGTTCATTCGAATGGCCAACCAAATCTGCCACCTTGGATTTATAGAAGAGCATCCAATATCCTAAATTATTAGTCACAGAAATTTTACTAGTTCTATATTGAAATGCTCCCAATTCCTTTTCTAGTGAATGCACCTAGAATTGCATGTTTTCTATGATGTTGATATATATTGAATGGATACTGATACGTGATTATTTTACCATTAAATAGGTATGGATTTTAATTTTAATTTTAATTATATTTCTAAGATTTCATATCTATTTAATTAATATTTATATATTTTTCTCTCATCACTTAATTATAAGATAAAAATAAATTTTAATACAAAATCTACTCATATTCTTTTATTTTTATATTTTATAGAGAAAAGGAATAAACCAAATAGAAGGAAAGAAGGAAAAGAGAAATATATATTTATATATATAAAAGGAGAAGGAAGTAATTCAAATCTCATAGATATTATATTTATACAAATTGATGAAGAAATCCTGGAGGAGATCTTACTGTGCTATTCCAAGAAGAATAAAGATAGGTACGTGAATTCATATATATATATGTATGTATGTATGTATGTATGTATATATGTATTAGAGTCCCACATTAACAAAGAATAAGAGAAGGAGTCTTCATTTTAACTATAGATACTTCCCTTCATCAATAAGGAAAGAATCCAATCACTTATCTAAATACCTCAAGAATTCTTTTCCAGATATTTGGAGCTTGTAGAAGCATAGAGATCGTTGAGGAGTTCTACAAATCATAATTATTTCTTTTTTACTCCTTAATTTTCTATGTGATCGTTTTTCATGATTGGAGATTTTAAAACGGTGTTATTTAATCTTATTATGTGTTTCTAAATTACACAGTTGAGATAGGGATGTAATCCAACTGGAGAGCAGTTTTCTACTTTTTTTGTTTTGATTATTTGCATTTATATATATGAATGTTTTTGCTTTTTCTAATTATATTTATTTCTCTTGTTATTTATATTGATTTAATGACTGGCCACCATTTAATCAAATATATGGGTAATCTCGATAGATTGGGAGGTGAAGAGAGAACGTAGATCTAGGAAAATAAACATAAATAACTAGGCTAGAAATAGTTTGAGAAATTTGTGGTGACTTAAACTATAACTTCATGGTTTAACTAGTTTCTTGGATATCATGCAAATGAATTCAACACTAATTAAAAAGAGACTAATAATTTGGGAGAATATTAGGACACTTTAGGAATAATTGTCACTATAATTTATCAAAGTCAACCCAAAGGATAGAAACTAGCAAACCATAGGGTGAATTATAAATCCTAACGCTTCAAGTAATTGTGTTTTCATTCATAATTATTTTTTTGATTTATTTTTATTCTTTATATTTTCATCAAAATTATCCATTTTATTTATTTTTCTTGAACTATTAATTACTTAAATTAATAAAAGTGTAACTTTTCTGTAAGTTCGACACTTGAAATACTCCGGGTAATTTATTACTGTGATCTCGTACATTTGTGAGAACGACCAAATACTTGAAAAAAAGCTGGTAAATTATGATGATGTCAATTTTGTCCAGTGGATATAACATATTTGGGATGATGAAAATGCCATGAAGATAATGAACAATTGTAAGGAAGCAATCTCAAAGAAAGGAAACGGAAGGAAGGTGAAAATCATAGACGATGTGATAAAGGAGAAGGAAGATGAACATGAAATGACAGAAGTGAAACTCTTGTCTGCCATTATGATGATGAGCAACTTCAATGGTGAAGAGAGAACTGAACAAGAATGGGAGAAACTTCTCGTCTCTGCAAGCTTCAAACATCACAAGATTGCTCCTCTTTTTGGTTTTAGGATATTATATTGATGCTCATGCTTAATCACTCAATATTTGTTTGAAACTTATTGGCTGATATATAATTAGCCTTTATGGTGTGTTTATATTAACCGAGATTTGAATTTAAATTTAGATTTACATCAAATCTCTTATTTGAATATACAAAAAATAATGTAAAATCCATCTTTCATATTACATTTCTTTTGTAATTTTGAATTCCCTTTATATTCTAGTCATTTGCAATTACAGTCATTCTAAATTTTTTATTTTTTTTTCATATTTTTACTATTAATACTTTTATGACTTTCGTATCTTTTCTAATCTCTTATGAATTGAAAAATATAAGTAAACTCATAACTTTCACTTTTTCATTTTCATTTTGAATATCAACTTATCTCTTTTCTTCATTAGAAAATTTTTTAATCCATACAAACAAAGAGTTTTAAATACATGAATTCTAAATGTGAGATTCATAATACATTGAATTTACTTAATTACTCAATTCCAACTCTGCTACATATTTTAACAAATATCTTGTGTGCATTATCATCAAGCTTCTTGTTCTTCACAGCTAGCTGAAAGAAACCCCAAATTTCTCCTCTATTCAACGTCTTATGGGCATTTAACATACAACCATCTTATGTGCATCAACATATAAACACAAAGTAGCAAGAAAAAAAAAATCAAGAACTGAACTTCTGGCCCAAACCACAATGCACATACAGATTCGACGATAGGGAAGAAGGGAGGTGGAACAATACTGACCAACAGAGTAAAGGAGAAATGAAAAGAAGGAATGGAAGTTCCCTCATTCACACCAAAACAGCACGATGTCTGATAGGGAAAAAGGAGGAGTCTGGTAGTGCAAACAGCGGTGGAGTAAGGAGAATATGACGTCTTCGACACCCCCGCCTTGATCTGCAGCTGCGATGGCTTCTGAAATCACTCACTTGCCGACAACAAAGAAGAAGAAGAATATGATGCGTCGAGATGAAGAGTGGAGGAAGAGGATTCTCGAAGCGCTCTCTTTCTGATCGCAGACGTAGAAATGGAAAAATAGGGGAGATAGATGAAAAAATCTAGTATGATGTGTGGTTTTTTTTTTAGTAAGGGCATTTTGATAATTTTTCAATATTAAGGTAAAATAAAATCTGTAATTCAGCACAATAGGACTTTGAAAAGCATAAGTTCCATTAAGCCACTAATATATCTTGTTGCATCAACTCCAAATTTTATAAATATATCATCAAAATATGTTATATTGATTTTGTTATTATTATTATTTTCAAACTCATCACACATGCACATTTGCCTGTTAACAACATTCAAGTCAAATACCAACAAGAATAATTAATTATTTTATTTTAAAATTTTCAAGTTTACACCAACTTCTCTTTTGCTGTTAGAATAAATTATTTATCACATATTTAAAAATTCTTATATTTCCCTATTACACTTATTATATAGTTCGGCCTCAATTTTGATCAATTTAGAGATTGAACTATACGTAGCGGATATTCAAGGTAACTATATATAGTTGAAACTATATAATGTTTATTTTCAAACACTAGTTATATATTTCAGTGTTTTCTTAAAAAAGAGAAATAGGGGGTTCTATTTCTTGCAACCCCTCTACAATACAATATATAGAAACAAATTCTAACTGCAAATCTAGCAACCAAATTCCAAAAGCATCCAAAATTTGCATGCATTGAACTAATTTCAAAACCTAATGTTATTTTCCAATAACAATATAATCACTACTACAAAAGCTATTTACAACTAACTTCAATTGTCCCAATATGCCAGTACCATTAACTATTTACCAAAAAAAAAAACACAGTCAAGTTAAAACTTGCAAGTTAGCCAAAACGAACCGAAAACCAAAATTGGTCAAAAAAAGTTAAAATTGCTTGCGCAAGTTAAAAAAATTATAATAATCCTAAACTGTTGAAATGCATAAACAAGTGATCAATCATCTTTTTCAGCTTTTACCCATTGCTTGAAGATATATAAAATGGGCCCACCTATACATGTTTCCACAACTTCATGATGAAAACTTGACTTAGTCCCACCTTTACATACCTCCAAAACTAATTAATATAAAAAAATTGAAGTGCAATTTTATCCTTAAACTATTTGTGGGAGAGTAATGTTTCTTTTAAACTATTCAACATAGCATTATAGCCCTTAAACTAATTAAACTAAAACCAATATTGCTCCCATTGTTTAAAATCCAAAAACCGTCCGTCATCTATGACAAGTGGCCTTCATTGGTCAACCTTTTTACTTAAAGGTTAAATGTTAGGGCTTTAAATGGTAGGGACAATATTGTTTTAGTTTAATTTGTTTAGGAGCTACATTACTACGTTGAATAGTTTAATTTAAGGGTAACATTATTTCTTTATGAATAGTTTAGGAGTAAAATTATACCTTAACTCTATAAAAAATAACAATATTCATAGATAAACATAAGAGGTTCTCATAAGTATACATTCCATAGTATTATTTAAGGTTAAAATATAAAAATACTTAGATATTTTTGGGAGAATCACGTTCAAGGCCTAGTCGTGAAAAAATGACAATGAGAGCCTAGAACAATAGAAAGTTCAGCATGCACAACTATATTGCTAAATCTTGTCTTATTGCTAAACTTTCTATTGTTTTGGACCCTCATTGCCATTTTTCCAATTTGGGGGCCTTAAATGTGCTTCTCCCTTTATTTTCATGAGCTTCTAGCATATTTAGCTCAACAATTATGCATGAATACCTATTAACTTTATAAAAAAAGGTCCACAGTCCACAATATGTTAAGTTCTATCCTTAGAACTTATTAGTTAATATCAGGCTATTTTAATAGATTGGGAAAGGTTAGCCAATTTTATAAAGTTAATAGGTATTCATGCACTATTGTTGATTCAAACATATTAGAAGTTTTTTTTTTTTAAAAAAGACTTTGTAAGTATTTCTGTGCCATATTATTTTCTGTAAAAAAAAAAACCCTATTATTTAATGCATGAATTAAATATACAAATTATGTAGAAATGCCCACATTTTCGTAATGGACTTGCCAACAATCTTCTCTGACGTATGTTTAAGTTTGAATTGAGTTAGTATAGCTTAAATCGAATTCAACAACATAACTTGTAAATTAGGTTAACCTGTAAGCGATATAAAAATTAAACTTGGCTTAGTCCTACCAATACATACCCCCGCTAATAATTAATGTAAGAAAGTGGCCACAATATTATTAGTCAAGCATAGGAGGTTTTGTATGCTCAACGTTTTGAAACTTTATAATCAACGATGAAATTAAGAAAAAAAAAATTAATATAAGTTATTGATCATGTATAAAAGGATCAAAGTACTTTGTAAGAGAAAAACCGGGGGATAAGGATTAACAAAAGTCATGGATAAACAAATATTAAATGCAGCTTTTCCTCTGAATGCTCTCCGTGGAGACATGGAAACAAACTAGGAGTCAATAATGAACAGAAAAGCCATCAAAGAAAAGTATAGTAACAAGCAAAGACAAAGGACACAGCGTGAATTAAATAAATTCCATTGAAAAATGTAACTTTCTTAATAAACTAGATAAGTGTTTAATTTTCTTGGTCAATTTGCTCTACGTAAGCAGGGGCTCTCTGCTTTATTGAAACAGCCCAAGTGAGTTCTTTTTATAGGCTCAAACTGCTAACTAAGCTTATAGATATAGGACAAAGAGCTCATCAAGATAACAAAAATCACCATATAGTTATGTGTTCCGTTGAAGCCAACCCAGCAAGTGATGAGTACTTTGAAGCTCAAGCTCACTTGTACAAACACATTTTAAGCTACATTAATGCCACAGTTCTCAGGTGTGCTGTTCAGCTAAGAATTCCAAACATAATCCACAACCATGGCCAACCCATGACTATTCCTCAATTAGCCTCCCATCTTGAACTTTACCCAACAAAATCTGACTCTCTAGAGAGGCTTGTTCGCTTACTAGTGCACAATGGCTTCTTAGTAGCAGAAACAAAAGTGAATGAGGAAGATGAAGAAATGGAGGCATACACTCTCACTCCTTCTTCTAAACTACTTGTTAATGGCATGGAACCAAACCTAGCACCAATGGTGTTATGGTTTGCTGACACTAATTGCATGGCTGCATTTGACTTTTTGGGGAGCTGGTTCAAAGGGAAGGCGAATACGATGGTTGAGAGTGCCTTCGGTGCTGGCGTTTGGGATGTATTTGAACGTGAGCCTCAGAAATTGAAGTGTTTTAATGAAGCCATAGCGAGTGATTCACAGATGATCAACGTGGCACTGAGAGACTCTAAGTCAATCTTCCAAGGGTTGGAATCCATAGTTGATTTGGAGGTGGCACAGGCACTACATGCAGAATCATCTCTGAAGCATGCCCTAATCTAAAATGTATAGTGTTTGATCTTCCACACGTTGTGGAAAACTGTTCAGGAAGCAATAACTTGAGTTATGTTGGTGGCAGCATGTTTGAATCCATCCCTTCCGCCGATGCCGTTATTCTAAAGGCAAGTTAAAACATCATTTATTTTAGAAAAAAATACATTTGTATGACTTTATAGTTTTCTTTAATTTTGAATTATATCCTTATATTTTATTTTATTTTATTTTAATTGAGCTCTTATAGTTTAATTAATTAAATTTTTTAGTCCTAGCTGTGGGTTAAAATCCTTGAACTTCTTCTTTAAAAAATGAAATTAAGGACTATTATATTTTAATAAAAAATTGTATAATTTTAGAATTAATTACATAATTTTAATAAATTAAAATTTATATAACTAATTTTTCTTTTAAATAATTTTTATACATATAAATTTTTCATTAAAAAATAATAAAATTTAAACATATTAAATCAATTTTTTTCTTTTTCAGCCAAAAATATTAAAAATATTTTTTATAAACTCATAATTTTAACTTTAAGGGATTAAATATATTTAATGAATCAACTATAAAAGTGCATGATTGTTAAAAAAAAAAAAGACTATAGGGAACTAATTGAAAATTGAAGAAATATATAAGAACATGTGAATTACTTTTCACTTTATTTTATAAAAAAATTTTTATCATTATATTTTTAATACTTTAAAATTCACATGTTTTCATTTGATTGGGAAAAATATATTAAACATATAAGGGTAAACGTTCATTTTTACCCCTAAACTTTTTTTAGAAGTATTAAACACTCTATATTAATAAGTGGGATTATTTTTCCTTTAAACTATTTTTTTGAGAGGCAAAAAGACCCCTTACATTAATCACCCTTTAGCTTTGCCTTTTTTTTTTTTCCCTGCTGATGTGGTATGTAGGTGAGACCTACACAAAATGATACATAAAACTCTGACTGTGCCTTTGGGTGTTTTTTTTTTAGGAGCACTGGATACTCTAAAAGTCTTGTTAAAAAAATTTAATAAATATTGTTAAATTATTAAATATTTTAATATTTAATAAATTAAATTTTATTATTTATAAATATTCATCCAAATTTTATAAATTATTTTTTAAACATTTACAATACAAACTAATTTTATAGAAATTTATAGCTATAGATTCCTTGTAAATTGTGTGTGGAGATTTGTGAATAATAATATTATTTAAAAATAAATAAAAAATGATCTTATAAGAAAATTATCAGTGATTAAGTCCCTTAAAATTTTTAGGTCCTTCTCCATAATTTTTTTATTCAGCTATAATGGTCAAATTAATGAATATTTGGAACTGAAGTGTTACTTGATCAACTTTTCAGCTAGGCTAAAAATATATTAATTATAATATGTCTAGAGTAATTCGTACTCATAAGGATGAACGGCACTTAAAAAATCATTTTATTCAAAAAGTCCCAACAAATATTAAAATGCAAAATAAGTCCCTTAAGTTCTTAATTGATATTTTTATATAATACAATATGTTTTTAACTTTAAAATTAGAAACATAAGTTGCAAACTCAATAAAACAATATTAATTTTATCTGCTAATTGGAGGTTCATTCTATCTATTTATAATACAGAATTCTAAAATATTAAAATATTAAATTTAGGTGGTGCAATATCATGGAGGAAGACTGTTAGTTGACCAAACCAATTACATAAAAGGATCTAAAAAATTTAAGAAATTTAATCAATATTAATTTTCTTACAAGCTCAATTTTTGTAATTTATTTGTGAATGTTGTTGTTATTATTATTATTATTATTATTATTATTATTATTATTATTTACAAATCTTTCACATACAATTCACAAGTCATCTTTAATGGAAAATTTCACTATAGCCTCCATGACCAAACTTATTGATAGTTAACCCTCCTAAAATTTTGAAATATTAATTGAAATTCAGTATTTGAGAGAAATGACACAAATAACCCCAATCTCCTACATTAGTTGTTTATTTTCCATATAATGCATGTTCATTTTTCCTAAATGAGTTCTTTATGCACATAGCTTCACTTATTTCTATTTATAGTGGTGTTATGCTGTTAATGATAATCACAAATTTCTCCTATGTCTGATGTTCATTTTTCATACACCAATTGTTTATTTTTCCTACATAAGTTGTTATACTATTAATAAGAGTTGCAAATTTTTCCTATGTCAGTTGTTCATTTTCTATATATCATTATTCATTTTTCCTATGTCAATTATTTTTATTCGAAGGAATTAAGGTTATTTGTGTCATGTCCCTAATTTTTTTTTAATTTAACCCAAGTGGGACCCACGAGGACTGAATTCATGTTTTAAAATTTTAAGAGTTAACTGTTAATAAGTTTGGTTAAGGGAGTTGCAATGAAATTTTTCCCATCTTAAATTTTTGAAAACTAATTTGAGATGCTAATATTTTAAAAATAATTTATAAATTTTGAATGAATATTTATAAATAATAATATTTAAATTATTAAATTTTAAAAATATTTATTAAATTTTATTTTAATAAAACTTTAGAGCGCCTAGTGCTACTAGAAAAAAAGTTTAGGAGTAAATTAGTATCAAAGGACATAGTTAGGGTCCTGCCTATTATTACATGTAGGCCTCGGCACATGCTATGTCAGCTAAAAAAAAGAATGGAAAATTAACAAGTGACTAAGGAATAAAGAAGGGGTTTTTCGTCCCTTAGAAAAATGATTTTGAGTGAAAATTACTCCACTTATCCAACATAGGATGCCTGGTATTGCTCGAAAAAAGTTCATGGATAAAAATGAATCTTAACCCAATATTTAAGGTTAAGTGTGTAGCTCATCCCCTTTTATTTATACCAACAGTTTTTAAAAATGGTGAATCAGGTCCCGGCTAATCTATATTGAGCTAATCCAATTAAACCACATATGATAAAGCTCTCCTAATCATTCACTTAAAATTCCCTTCTTGATATCATATTGTTATGGATTTTATATTTATTATTGACAATGGAGTTTATATTTCTTATTAACAATATTGTTATATTGAATATTTAATTGAATTATTGAAAAGGGTTGACATTTGTTGTTGGTGATTTCGTATAGTGGGTATTACATGATTGGGATGATGAAGATTCTTTGAAGATACTGAACAAATGTAAGGAGGCAATCGCAAAGAAAGGTGAAGGAGGAAAGGTGATAATCATTGAGGTAGTTATAAGGGAGAAGGAAGATGACAATGACATGAGACATGTGAAACTCTTGTTTGATGTTATGATGATGAGTTGCCTCAATGGGAAAGAAAGAACTGAGAAAGAATGGAAGAAGCTTCTACAAGCTGCAGGCTTCAAACATTACATGATTACACCTCGGTTTGGTTTTAGGTCAATCATTGAAGCTTATCCATAATCATTATCTTGCTTTTGAGACTTGCTTCTTTCCTCCTTGTATTGCAAGATTACTCCTTGTTTTGGTTTTATGTCAATTATTGAAGATTGGTCTTAATCATTATCTGCTTTGAAACTTCTATCCTCTTGTATTACAAGATTACTCCTTGTTTTGGTTTTAGGTCTATCCACTCATAGAGGGGGATTTTTGCTCCTTTAAAAATGGTTTAGGAAAAACCTAACCCACGTATTAGTACAAGTGACCAGCACACTCCTCGAAGGAAAACACAGGAGTAAAAATGCACTTTAATCCTATTATTTTTTGCAATATATAACAAAGATGTTTGGGTGGTTTGATGGTCAATCTTATTATGGCAAACTAAAGGGTTATGGGATTAAACCCTTTTTTGACGAACTTGGAGAATTAATTCTCCGAAAATTGGCCACTAGTCATCAAAGCTCTAGTGACAATGGTAGAGGTAGCCCCAACGACAACGACAGTCCAACCATTGGCGATGGGCCTTCAGTAATGGTGATTAAAATTTTAAAAAAAAATAAATAAAGGGTATTTTAGTAATTTTCTTTCAAAACATAATTTTCATTTAGTCCCTTAAGAATTTATTGGGTGTGATTTGAAGATAAATCACATCTATAGTCCTTTATTGAAATTCTCTCCTAAGTTTAGATATGCTATTAGAAGGCAAAAGTTGGTGACGCGAAGATCCCTACTTGTGCCTAGAAGTAAACCCTTTAGATTCTAATGGATCGTTGCACAATTGTCAAGTACTACACAAAGAATAGAGTAGAAGTAGAAAACTAGAAGCAACAATGAACAAGAAACGAAAATAAGAAACCAAACAAGAAAGGTCTAAATAGTTCACCTAAAAGGAACCTATCTCTTGACCCTTTCTCTTATGGTCTAGGATTTAGAATCCAAAAGGCATCAGCTCTTGACCCCTAACTTCACGGGTGCCCATAAAGGAAGACCAATCCTTTGATAATCCCAATCTTCTTAAGCACTTAGAAGGCACAAGAAAAGCTCTCACAAAATATGAATAATTCAAAATTTCTATAAAACTTGTTGTCAAAACCAATTACATAAGGTCTATATATAAGCAACTAAATGAAAACCCAAACCCTAGAAGGAAGGAGGTGGATGGCGCCACTTATGGTAAAAGAAATAGGAAAGTTGACCAAAATTATAATAGAAATCAAATCTAGAAACATTCATAAATAATGACACCTTCTAAGATCCTACCTAAAATATAATAACTTAAATTGCAAGTTTGCTAGCTATCCCAAAAATTAAGGAAATCACTAAAAGATGTTAGAAATAAATGCCCAAATGAAAATAGGAAACTAATTGCCAAGGAAAGTAATCTAACAATCAATGCTTGCTGAACTAGTCAAATATCCAATCTTTCACTCTAAGTTTGCATGTAACAAATTTTCTTGGATGCTCTAAAGGGTAAAGATGGGACCTTGGGCCTCTTCATTGGGCATAGGCTTGGCTTCAATAAGTCTTAAATCAATCCATTAAGAGCTTTCTTTATAGCTTTGATCCTAGCCCTAGTCATTGGGCCTCTAATCCCTTGTAATGGATCCTTGAGCATTCCCTTCTTGATATGTTTGGCTTGGACTTCTCCTTCTTCAACCTCATACACACCTTCTTGCTCCTTAGCTAGGCCATCAGTTGGAGTTGTTAAATGATCTCCAGAAAAAGCTAGAGTTGTTATCAAATGTTCTTGAGGACTTTCGAACTTCATATGTCTTTAATTAATTAGGAGAATGACAGATAGGTCCTGAGATGACCAATTAATTTAACTTAAGTTCTAAGTGCCAAACTCTAGAAAGTTAGAAGTTCAGCTCTCAATTTTGTAACTTTATTGTGATAAATTTGCAACTTTTTTTTTAAATTTAACATGGTTGAAGAATAAACAAATCCCCTATTAAAATTTAAAACACAAATTGCAAATTACCACATCGAAGTTACAAAATTAAGAACTAAACTTGCAAATTCTTGAAGTTTGGTACTTAAGACTTAAGTTAAATTAATTGGTCCCCTTGGGACCTATATGTCATTCTCCCTAATTAATTTGTATATCAGTATATGCTTCAAGTTTTTATTATTGCAAAATGGCTTCTCCTTGGTCAGATTAAGATCAAGAATTGTGGTAATTGGATAAACTAAAATAAAAAGCATACAAAATTGCATTATTTACAAGTTTTCAATAATACAATTATTAAAACCTCAAGTTTCATAAATGCATAAGATTTTCTCTAGTTCTTTGCAATTTTTAGTAATGCAAAATAAGATTTAAATGAATTGGCAAAATTGACCTTATATCCAATCATATTTGGAGCTTATTCGGGGTGGCATTGCCCCATTTCAAAGTCAGTAATTCAGGCAAGTTGGTTTAATCAAACTAGCCCGAACTTCTTAAAAAAATGGTCAAGCCAAGTCTAAACCTCTTTGAGCTTCAAGCTTATTCAGACTAGCTTAAATAGCTACTTGATTCTTTTTATTTTTTTATTTTTCGTGCTAACAAATACTTCTAAGTTCTAACTATTGGATAAGTTGGCACCCAAGAGGAGAGTGAATTGGGTAATACTTAATTTTTCTTTAGAACTTAGAAGAGAGAAAGACAAATGCAAGGAGTAAACAAATTTGATATAAGAGATTTATCCTAGTTCAGCCCAACTCTTGGCTTACGTCCAACTCTCAAGATTACACTTGAGATTTTTAACTAAATTCACAAGCTTAAGTAAGTGCTTGTAGCCTCAGTACAACGCTCAAGACTTGACTAGTCTTGTTTCAATAATAAACCTTGCTATACTTAGCAAGTTGTTACAAATCACTTAAAAAACTCCTTTTCAAGATTTCAGCTTATTTACAATGCAAAGAACTTTCAAAGATAAACTCTCTTGAAAGAGTAGAATAAGTACAATTGAAAGTTTAAGAACTTATGAGAACTTTTTTAAAAAAATTATCAAGAATGATAATGAATGAATGCAAGACTTTAATACACAATTGAAAGCTTTTAAGAATGCTCAAATGATGAATAGTTTACTCAAAGATCAGAATTCTTGTTTTAGACTTGAATTGTATCACATATATAGTTTTAATAGTCAACAAACCATTGGTGTGAATATTGTATTTTGTCTGGGCATTTTTAATATAATAATAATAATAAATTTAACCAAAAATAAAATTTTAATAATATAGATAAAATAATTTTTTTAATTAAATAGGGATTGGTTTTATTTTTAGCCTAGATAATCTTCTCTTAGCTAAGATCTAATTTCTTTTAAAACAATTAGTTTGAAAAAATAAAAAAAAATATTTTCTTTTAAATTTTAATAAGTAAGAGAATCTATGTTAAGAAAACATCTTCTATTCTAGATAATCTTTCTTTTTAAAATCAAAATTTAAAAATGGTAGAAAAAAAATATAAATTTAAGATAAGATACTTTATTCTAGATAATCTTATTTAAAATTGAAGATGTGACATATAAAAAATAATAATAAACAAAAAGGGTTGTAATTAAAAAAAATAAGAATGAAAGTTAAACGTTGAAGCATAGCGTTTAACCCTTCAGTCGTTCAAATGCCTTGCTTCTTCAGTCACATCTTGTATTAATTTACTTAATTATCCTCAATTAACTCATTTAATCTAGATTTGAAAAAATAAACTATTGATAGGAGCAATTATTAGCTCTTAAAGTAATTAAAACAAAACAAATTTGCCCTTGTGGTTAGATACTAAAAAAGTCTGTTAGTTATGGGGATGCGGTCCACACGACAGTTGAGAAAGGGGATACTTATCCAAAGCTTCCCGTTCAGATGGTTTTGCTGGAGGGAAGATGGTTCTCAGGCTTTGAAGGTTTGGATTCATCGGTAGTGGCAAAGGAGAGTGCAAGAAATCAAACCCGTGACAACTATACGCCATGTGTCACAACAACTGAGCCCTACTTGGCCATATTTAATGGATGCTTTTTTTTTTTTTTTATATTTTACGGTAGAGGCTAATTTACCCTTTTTTAATTACTTTAAAAGCAAAATTTCTTCGACTAATAATTTAAGATACTGAGTACTCCTTCACAAATACTTTAAGGATAAAAATGGACCTTTATCCTTTTATTAATAACCAGATATATTATGTATTTCTTTCTCATCTATATAATATGCATTTAATAATATTTTTATTTAGTTATTACATCACCAATTCAACAAATAGTCAAATAGATTAGACCATAAAAATCAAGATTTGATGCTTTGTTTTGATTTAACATCTAATCCAACTCATTTAAAACATTATAGTTCAATGAAATACTTATTTATGACTAGTTTGATAATGATTCGTATATTGACCAGTTCAATGAGACGTCCAAATTTCAATACCTTAGTTAGGATACTTAACTACAAGTGTAATGTCTTTCAAATATTCAAAATATAGTGATGTAATTTAAATCTAACGAAAACTCAAATGATGTCAAGCACATAAATTGGGCCCACAAAATAGTGGCATATCGCATATCTATATGGAAAAGTCTTCGAGTATTAGAGGACATTTTAACCTTGAGGTATTCTTAAAGAAGCAAGTGGTACCTTGAAATTTAATGTACCTTGAAAATGATGATGAAGAGAAGATGGCATACACTCTAACTCCTTCTACATTGCCTGTCCAAGGCATAAAACCTAATCGAACACTGATGGTGTTAACGTCTTTACATGTTGATTTCTCTGCTTCAAGGGAAGGTGGTTCAAAGGGGGTGAGAATAAAACCCTTAAAAGTGTATTTGGTTTAGAGCCTTATAAGTTGATTGAACGTGATTATTAGAAATTGAAGTTTTTTAATGACGTTATGGCTAGTGATTTATAGATGATCAATATGGCTCTTAGAGACTCTAAGTCGGTCTTCTAAGAATTGGAATCCATAGTTGATGTCGGAGGAAGCACAAGCACCACATGCAAAATCATCTCTGAAGCATACCCTAATCTAAAATGCATAGTTTTTTATCTTCCACAAGTTGTTGAAAATTGTTCAAGAAGCAAAAACTTGAGTTATGTTGGTGGAAGTATGTTTGAATCCATCCTTTTGCTGAAGCAGTTCTATTGAAAGGCAAGTTATTTTCTTACATTCCTTTGGAAGAATTTCAATTAGGACTAGTGATTTTGGCATTCAAATCAGATCCAATGTACTTTGAAAATTCATTGCAGGACCAAGCCACTAAATTGAAAAATGTTTTGAAGGGAAGTGACCATAATGCCCTTTATATATTATTTTTTTGAAAAGGAATCCACATTAAGCTAGGTTTCTTGTTAATATATAAAGGGCATTATGGTCATTTTTCTTCAAAACATATTTTCAATTTAATACCATGATACTATAGTTAAATTTTAGAATTCATTGGACTTGATTTGAAATAATGTCACTATCACATCACTAGCCCTATATTAAAATTCTCCCAATTCCTTTTCTGATGACTGCACCTAGAATTGCAAGCTTTCTATGATGTTGATACATATTGAATGGATGCCTGAAAAAAAAGGTGGTAAATTATGATGATGTCAATTTTGTCTGGTGGATATTACATACTTGAGATGATGAAAATGCCATGAAGATACTGAACAATTGTAAGGAAGCAATCTAAAAGAAAGGAAATGGAAGGAGGGTGAAAATCATGGACAATGTGATAAAGAAGAAGGAAGATGAACATGAAATGACAGAAGTGAAACTCTTGTCTGCCATTATGATGATGAGCAATTTCAATGGTAACGGGAGAACTGAACAAGAATGGAAGAAACTTCTAGTCTCTGCAAGCTTCAAACATCACAAGATTGCTCCTCTTTTCGGTTTAGGATATTTGGTGCTTATCCTTAGTTAATCAATATTTGGTTTGAAACTTATTGGCCGATATGTAATTAGCAGTTTATATTAATCAAGATTTGAATTTAAATTTAGAATTGAATCAAATCTCTCATTTGGTTATACAAAAATTTATGTAAAATCCATCTTTCTTATTACATTTCTTTTATAATTTTAAACTCTTTTTATATTCTAATCATTTGAAATTATGGTCATTCTAAATTTTTTATTTTCTTTATATTTTTACTATTAATACTTTTATGACTTTTGTATCTTTTATAATCTCTTGTGGATTGAAAAATATAGGTAAACTCATAACTATTAATTTTTCATTTTCATTTTAAATATCAACTTGTTTCTCTTCTTCATTTAATTTTTTTTTAATCTATGCAAACAAAGAGTTTTTTTAATAACCCCAAAAACTTTATTAAGAATTAAAGTTTATGATAAATTATTTTAAGAGTATTTGTTTTAATTTTGAAATAAATTTATCAAGAGGGATTGGTGATTTTATGGAAACTTTACTTACAATCTATTTGCATTCAAATCTTCGTGGTGATAGTAGAGGAATTTTATTTATGACTCAGCATTTGGAAATATTACTAAAATGCCAAAAAAAAGACAAAAAAAATATATCTATATAGAGATTTGTCGGTTTGTTCTTTTTCTTTTTATATATAGACGTAGTTTCCCCACGTCCTTCGATTCTGTTCTGGAGCTAAGCGAGAGCGAGAGAGAGAGAGCCCAAACCTTACTCTGCAAATCCTCATCCCTTCTGCCGCCGGTGTTTTTGAGTGGGTGAGTGAGAAATTTTCCGATCGCCACAAGTAGGAGTACCAGTGTCGTCGGACCATCTCCATTTTCTCCCCATTTTCGTGCGTGTGCCTGTAACACAGAGAGAGAGAGATAGAGAGAGAGAGCAAGATTGAACCAGTTTCAGACCTTCACTGTTCATTCGTCCTCTCTCATCACCGTCCTTCCTCTTCTCGTCGCCGGTGAGGGTGTGCACAGAGGAGCCGAGGTCGCTGTTGCTGGAGGCAGCCACAGATTCTTGTTTCTTTTTCTCCGTCCCTTGTTATGTCATCTGAGTTTTTACCCCTGTTCCACTTCGTCTTGTTCTGGTATGAGTGTTGAAGCTTTGGTTTTATCTTCTTGTTTTTCCCTACTGCGTGGTGTGTGCATGTTTGAATCTCTGTTTTTTTTTTCTTTTCCCTTTTTCTTTTTCTTTCTTTCTTTCTTCTCCTTTTTGTTCCAGCCTCTGTGTGTGAGTAAGAGATAGAGAATGGGATTTTAAGTAAGATAAAAATTGAGGATTTGAAAGCTCACCTTGGATAGGCAATTATACTTCAACTGCTCAAGCGTTTTCGGTTGCTATATGAGAAGAATGATGGGTTAGGTTCTGTTTTCATGGTATTTAAATTGATTTTTGAAGCAGGGATGAGTTTCATAAGCATAGTAAATTTGTATGTGTTTGGAAATTGTTGGGTTAGAAATTTAAAGAGTAAGATGGTTGTCATATGGTTAATTTTAAATGCATATGAGGTATTTAATAAAATGTTTGATAGGAAAATTTTATACTATGATAGTATATAAATGTGTTAAATAGGCTGTTGTTGATTAAATTGTTATTGAAGGCAATTGCTTTTCTATAATGGAAGGCTGGAAATGAAATTAGAAAATTTTAGAAAATGTACTCGGTTAGTACTTTAAAGACAAAATTTGTTTGTTCTTGTGTTAATTTTTGTGCGCACATAAAATGTCTGATGAATGTTTGAGGAAGGAAATCTTTATAACTTTGATATGCATGAATGATGACGTTAATTAAGTTGTAGAAGTTTATTTTCTATAAGAAAATTTGAATGTTTTAAACATTATTTGTATAAGTATTTCGAAGATCAATTGTCACACTCCGATATTAAGAGTATGATCGACATGAAATATGAAGTGAACGCACCTTGAGTTGACTAGAATTTAAGATAAAATAGTGATATGTATAAGTTATATATAATATTAAAGTTCGTACAATTTTAAAATTTTTGTAGAAATTTCAGCAGAGTTTTCTCTATAATTTGAACCTCCCGAAATTTCTACAACAACAACAAAACCTACCAACCAGACCAGCAAAGTGACTAGCTCCATTCCAACAATTTTTACAATAACAAAATAAGACTAGGATTTAATTATGATATATGTGGAGCACTAACTTATAATTTACAAAATACAGTACAAGGTTTCACCAAAAAGAATAATCACCATGTGCTTCCTTTTTTAAAAAGGCAAGAAGGGCCCTCAATGGCCAGTTGGACGCACAGGGTCAGCTATAATATCTGAAGGCAAAAATTTACTGGTAAGTAGTATTCTAATCAAAATTTTAATAATGAAAATATGAAGCTAATAAATAATAAATTTAACTTCAAATGACTTAATAAAACGATGAATTATCCTTATACTAGAAATAAATAATGATTTTTCATAATAATATAAATGTGGAATTAAACAATATTGGTAGAATCACATATATGTATTAACATTTTTACTTGCTCATAAAATATAAAGATTTTCAATAATAGTGCAGTTCGATGAAATACTTTTAGAGAATTACTAAAGAAATGATAGATTTTAGTTTCACTTTAGGAGGGCTTTATCAGAGCGAATAATAAGCATGGACACACAATTCATGAGGGTAAATAGCTAATCAAGTGTGGATACACAATCCATGAGGGTAAGTAACCAGTTGAGCGTGGCTAGAAGTCACGAAACAAGCACGATAATAGTCACAAATTAAGTACAGGCATGAAGGCCACAAAAACAAGTGTGAATACAGTGCTCAAGAATACCATCCTTCCGATCCACATGTGTTAGCCTTCACACGAGACTAGCACCTGCTATAAATACCTTGCTAGCTAGGTTTTTCATGGCATGTCAAGGGCTAACAGAACTGTCATTAGCATCCAGCGTTTTGAACTCAATCTCCCTAATTAAAATCAAGCATGCATAGAGTTGAAAAACAATTTCAAAATTTTCACTTTTAAAATATATGATTTGGTTGTCATCTTCCGTTCCCATATTCATTGTCATTTCCTTCATGCACGAGTTGCTATACTAAAAGTTTACATATCAAACATAAAGTTAAACAATTGGATTGTTTTTGAAAAGTAATATCGTTTGTCATACATCAACTTTAATTATTACTTATCAATCGCATAAATCAGTATTAAAATCAAGATATTATTATTAATAAAATAATTATTAAAAAATAGAATTGACAAGAATGTTTATATAACTAATAAAGAAATAGTATTAAAATTTAAGTAAAGGAATTTTTATAAAAAATTGCTTGAAATTCATTCGGAACATTATCTACTCACTTGAGAGTTTTTTCTAAAATTATAAAGCATGCTTCTCTTAATTTTTCACTTTAATTCTAACGGTGTTCCTAATTTCTTGACAAATGAATCATAATTTTAAAATTATTTATCAAGAAATTTTTCAATCACTATTTGTACATTAAAGTTCAATCCAAACGATATTAATGATAATGTTTCAATAAATTATGTTTTAAATATACTTAAGTCAGTTACATTATTTGACAACTTCCCATTTATCTTCATAATTCCTTATGACTTATGCTCATTCATAAACTATAATAAACCATATCCATTATTCTTAAGCTTCCTCTAGACTAAAAATGTGAAACAAGCATTGTATATAATCCATTCTCCCATTTTGATATTTTAAAATTTTTAATTAACAACTTGAACTAAAATAATAAATACTTCTCCAAGTGAATCTTAACAACTCACAATTCACTAAATTTTTCTATTCCACATTTTTGCAATTATATTAAGGGCATGTATTTATCATTGACAAATTTATAAGATAATTACCCATGCATTTCAACAACTTTCCTTCCCTCCACATCTTCTTTCTAATATATCCACAAATACGTTGATGACATTCTTCAATAATTAAGTTATGAAATGAACACCTTCAAGTAAGTTCTACAGCTCCCAACATTAAATTCTACGGTTAAATATCAGCTCAACATCATTGTAAACCATTTCTAGCATCAACCGAATTTTCTCCTTAAACTCAACTAAAATATTACAACCACAGTGAAGAACAAAACCTACACCCAATGGCTGGAAAAAGAAGGAATGATTTGATGGGCTATATAATCTGAAGAGCAAGGAAGGAACACAACATCTTACCTCAACAAAGTTCAGTGGCAACAAACAGAAATCAGCCACTGGACAGCATCGAAGGAGAAAAGCTAAGGGTTCCAATCTATCATACACATGAGAAGAACGAGACTATAATTTCAGCCAACAATAAAAGAATCATCTACTACATGCACACACGCTGGATTTCGACAGAAAGGAAGGAAGAAAAGAAGAAGAAGAAAAAAAAAACTAACCCCTGAATATGCACCTCGGTTAAGCACAAAACAGAGCAACAAAAACTATTCAACATCTCCACCTGACAGAGACGAACCAAGACAGCGAAGAGGAAGAAGAAGATGGAAATGAAGACATCAACTCGATCGAAACCTCTCGGCCATAGAGAACAGCACGATGATATAAAAGGAGAATCAGCAACCAACTCACTGTGGCTGGCGAACGTGAATAAAGATGATGACAGCGGATGAAGCACAACAGCGAGAAATCAATCCCTCATGACAGAGAGCTATGGACGTTGATAAGAGACAGAGATAGACTGACTATGAATGTCTAGAAGAGTGTATATTGGCGGTGGGAAAAAGAAATGAGATGCTCTGTTTTCTTTGCACGAAAGAAATGGCTTTGCGATCGAAAGAAGGGTTGGGAAAAATTACAAAAAGCGGCATGAGAAAATCACAAGAAAAGGCACCAGAATATTATAAGGAAGGACACAAGATTTTTTTAAAATTTTAAAACTAAATTTAATTTATATTTTTTTTAATTTAAAATTTAGAGTCATTACAAATTGATTTAACTCAATATGAAATTTTATTGTGAATGATTAACATTGATATTTTCTTTTATATTGCTTGGAATTATCTTATAATGATGAATTTGATATTATAAAGTGTATAAAAGAAATAATCGATGACATTACTTTGGCCGATAGGAAACTAAGAACCAAACTGTATTACAAAAGTGCCTGATTAGGAGTATGTTCTGTATTTGGAAATATCTTGGGTAAGTGAATAGCGTTTCAAATGACTTATTAGTAAATTTATTTTTTTTCACAATAATGTTTAAATACATTCATGATTATATGCATCGTTATATTTGAAATTTTGTTATCAATTATCACGAATAAAATATGTTTCTATTGTACAAAGTTTTATGAGAAGAGTTTGGATTATTTTATGATGGGCTATCTACCTTTATTTAATATATATTTGCAATGTTTGATTTTATGGATTTAAAGTGTGGAACTCAATCAGAACACTGGTTACTAATAACAGTTTTATTAACCCTTGGCGTGCTATGGTATACCTAGTTAGTAGAGTGTTAGTAGGAGGTGCTAGCTTCATGCGCAAACCAATACACGTGGAACAAAAAGGATGGATATTTGTGAGCATTACACTCACACTTGTGTTCATGGTTCCTGCCACTCTTGTTTCATGGCTTCTAGCTATGCTTGACTGGTTATTTACCCTCGATGATTGTGTGTCCAAGTTTGTTTGTTATTTATCCTTGTGAACTGTGTGTCCACGCTTATTATCTGTTCTAGTAAAGTCCAATAAAAGTTTTTTTTATTTACTGTTTTTTAGGAATTTTTTTTAACAAATTACCTTTCATAAATAATTTTTTTGAGCTATGCAACTTTTAACTGTTTGATATTAACGCGATAGTCAAAACAATGAAATTTGATTGACGTGTTATCTTCATATGAAGATTTTTTTAAAAAAAAAATTTAGATTACGCGCTTTTGTCATGTTAAATGACTAATTTTATTTAATTCATGTTTAATCTATTTATATTTCTTTCTTTTATTTCCTTTAATTTTAATATGAGACGTTGTTCATTGAAAAAGATATTTTTGACTTCAAATGTTATCAAATCTGCATCTTGAAGTGTCCACAAAGGAGTTTTATTGTTGAATTGAACTGGAAGGATTATTTGAATCGAAACTCAATTTGATGTAAATTTGAACTTACTATTTGAACCTAATCCTAGATGCTTCACCTAAACTATAGGTAAGATCCTCATTTTTCTATTAAAATCACTGTTTTGAAAACCGGACTGGACCGGCCGGTCGGACCGGTCAGACCGTCGACCGGTCTGGTTTTCGGTCTGGTTCAAAGGAAAAAACCGTTTTCAGAGTTGAGCCGGGATGAGCCGTTTCGAACCGGTGGTCGGACCGGGAACCGGCGGTCGGACTGGGAATCGGATCCGGTTTTCAAAAACCGGACTGTTCAAAAAAAACTTTTTTTTTTATTTTTTATCAAATTTTTTTAAAAAAATGACTAATTTTTTTAATCATTTGATATTATAGTGTATCATATAGCTTGTTAAGTCGTGATAAACTTAAAATATTTAAGTTTTTTAAGTTAAGTAGCAATTTCATATGTATTTCTTATATTTAAATTATTATATACATGTATTTTTTTTAATTTAATTATTACGTCAATGGTCCAACCGGTTGAACCATGCGAACCGTGAACCGCTGACTTTTCCGGTTCAATGTCCGGTCCGGTTCTGAAAACACTGATTAAAATTGTATATTTGATTTGATATTATAAATTACTGATGTAAACAAAATTCTAGAGGTCTTGTTTTTAGATGGGGTTTTGTTGAAATTTCTTTGTAAGTTTATAATTTTTAGTTTATATGGAAAGCATGGAAAGAATTTCTAATTATCCTATTAATGTATTCAAATTATTAATTTAAGATTTTCTCCTATCAAGGCTTAAGGGATATGAAATATGGGTGTATATCCCTTGCTAGTCACACATAATTTTTGAGGTGTGATAGTTTTGAATACATGAGTTCTAAATGTGAGATTTATAATACATTGAATATACTTTATTACTCAATTCCGACTCTTCTACATATTTTAACAAATATCTTGTGTGCAGTATCATCAAGCTTCTTGTTCTTCCCAGCTAGCTAAAAGAAACCCCAAATTTCTCTTCTATTCAACGTCTTATGGGCATTTAACATACAAACATCTTATGTGCATCAACATATAAACACAAAGTAGGCAAGAAAGAAAATAATCAAGGACTGAATTTCTGGCCCAAACCACAATGCACATACAGATTCGACGATAGGGAGAGAAGGGAGGTGGAACAATACTCACCAACAGAGTAAAGGAGAAATGAAAAGAAGGAATGGAAGTTCCCTCATTCACACCAAAACAGCACGATGTCTGATAGAGAAAAAGGAGGAGTCTGGTAGTGCAAACAGCGGTGGAGGAAGGAGAATATGACGTCTTTGACACCCACGCCTTGATCTGCTGCAGCGATGGCTTCTGAAATCACTCACTTGCCGACAACAAAGAAGAAGAATATGATGCGTCGAGATGAAGGGTGGAGGAAGAGGATTCTCGAAGCGCTCTCTTTTTCTGATCGCGGACGTAGAAATGGAAAAATAGGAGAGATAGATGAAAAAATCTAGTATGATGTGTGTGTTTTTTTTTTTAATAGGGGCATTTTGATAATTTTACAATGTTAAAAGTGAAATAAAATCTGTAATTCAGCACAATAGGAATTTGAAAAACATAAGTTCCATTGAGCCACTAATACATCTCGTTGCATCAACTCCAAATATTATAAATATATCATCAAAATATCTTATATTGGTTTTTTTTTTTTTATTTTCAAACTCATCACACTCGCATATATGCCTGTTAACAACATTTAGGTCAAAACACTAACAAGAATAATTAATTATTTTATTTTAAAATTTTCAAGTTCCAACCAACTTCTCTTTTTCTGTTAGAACAAATTATTTATCACATATTTAACAATTTCTAGATTTCCCCATTACACCTATTATATAGTTTGGCCACAATTTTGATCAATTTAGGTTTTGTTTGGTTGGAGGGGAGAGAAGGGGTGGGAGGAGAATCCTATCAATTTAGGAGGGAGGTTTTGGAGGAGAGAGAAGGGAAAATTTTAAACCTTACCAAACAAGGGAAGGGTACAAGCTCCCTTCCCCTTGTTCCATCCAAATAAGGGGAGCCCCTCTAAACAAACACTATTTTAAAGATCAAACTATATATAATGAATATTCAAGGTAATTGTATATATTTGAAACTATATAATAGTTACTTTCAAATAACGTTATATATTTCAATAATTTTTTAAAAAAGAAAAACAGGGGGTCTATTTCTTGCAACCCCTCTACAATACAATATATAGAAACAAATTCTAACAGCAAATCTAGCAACCAAATTCCAAAAGCATCCAAAATTTGCACGCATTGAACTAATTTCAAAACCTAATGTTATTTTCCAATAACAATATGATCACTGCTACAAAAGCTATTTACAACTACTTGAATTGTCCCAAAATGCCAGTACCATAAATTATTTAAAAACAAATGGTCAAGTTAAAACTTGCAAGTTAGCCAAAATGAACCAAAAACCAAAATTGGTGAAAAAAAAAGTTAAAATTGTTTGCCCAAGTTGAAAACTTAGAATAATCCTAAACTATTGAAATGCATGAACAAGTGATCGATTCCTTTTCAGCTTTTACCAATTGCTTGAAGATATATAAAATGGGCCCACCTATACATGCTTCCACAACTACGTGATCAAAACTTGAATTAGTCCCACCTTTACATACCTCCAAAACAAATTAATACAAAAAAAATTACCCCTAAATTATTTGTGGGGAGTAATATTTTTCCTATACTATTTAACATAGCATTGTAGACTAACTAAACTAAAACAATGTTGTTCCCATAGTTTAACATCTAAAAAATGTTTGTCATTGTCACACCTCAAAAATAAAAGGTGATCGGCACGAGATATGAACCCTATCACACATTCCTTAAATCCTAAATTGAGAAATCTTTTCATTTTTAAAGTAGTTAAATTTGTACTAAAAAAATATGATATACTTAATAAAAATCATTATAATAAGAGTTTTAATATTTTTGTAGAAATTTTGACAAAATCTTCCTTCTAAATTGGATCTTCTGAAAATTATACAACACATTACCTTACACAAAATATAGAATCAAAATAGAATCCTAGTTATAGGCTACATGGAGCATCTAACCTTATTTTCAAAATAAAATACATGGATCTAAATATTTACATCAAAGGGAGATAGTGTTAAACAAAATTTTACCCAGAACAGTTGTATGCTCCTTAGAGATCAGCAATAGGATCAGCGTCAAATAATAAATTTGACATCAAAATAAATTCTAGTGAAAAGTATCCCAACAATAAATTATTAAATATGTATAAAAAGAAAGTTTAACATAATTATGTGTGCTAGAAATAACAATTTTTGCAAAGAAATACTCAATAAACTTTGTCATAAAAGGACTCTATGAAATGTTAAATAAATTCTTGATTAATGAAAATATTATATCAAATGTCATTATCATATAATTTCAATAAAGCAAATAATTGTATTAAATAATTATAAATATGTCACTAATCAAAACTAATGAAAAATATATCCATCAAATAATTAAAAACTCATAATTATAGGGATTTATCAAAACAACCAACAAACGTGGATACACAGTCCATGAGGATAAATAGTTAAATATGGCTTATGCCACGAAAATAAATATGGACATATAGTTCACGAGGGTAATGTTAACCAAACGTGATTTGAAGCCACGAAAATAAATACAAGTATAAGGCCCACGAATATCAAACATGAGAATAGAGCTCACAAAATTCAAAATAACTAATCACTAGCCAAGTCGCTAAGGGCTAACGGAACTGCTGTTAGCAACTAGTGTTCTGTATAAACTATAAAGTCCCTTTTAAATTCAATTTCAAATATGTGAGAAAATTATCAGTAATAAATAAAGTTTTTCATTTTCAAAGTTGAACTCGTATGAATTATTCTCTGTATCAATCTAATATTCAATGGAATAAAATCTCATAATCAAAATCCAAATTTGTATTTATTAATTAATTAAAATTTTAAAACTGATAAAGATAATTTCATGAAATAAAGAATTTTAATAAACAAACTATTTAATAACCACATGGTTGTTATTAAAACAATTTGCATAAAAATGTACTATTTTAACAAATGAAATCTTTATTGAAAAATTAGTTAGGATGCTATCCATTGATCTAAAATTCCTAGAATTCAAGGATTCACTTTTCCATATCAGTTAAATTTTTCCTCCTCCAAATACCTATAAATTAAATTAAAATTTTTAAATAAACTATCTGTAATTTCAATTATTTTCTCTGAACATCTTTACTATCAAAATTTTGCTATAGTAAATTTGAAATCTTAAGAGAGTACATTGCACATAAAAATCCCTCAAATGCCATAGCTCAATACTCCATTAAAATACTATCTCCCCTTAATCTTTTTTGTCAAACACCAACCATGTATCATTTCCAACTCCCTCATAAGTTCTTTTAAAATTCCAATTTCTTATCACAAAATTCATCCACAATGATATTTTTTTCAAGAATTCAAATAGTTTGATATTAATTCCATGCTCAAATTTCCTTTGGAATCTTCAACTTAAGTTTATACAGCATTAGTACTCAACTTGGATATGCCACTCACAAGGATTAATGAAATTAAAAAATATGTATAGAAATCAAATAAAATTTCTTCTAATAAGCATTATATCAAACACCTTACCTGTACTAATTTTTTTTGTTCAAGCTCAACCAACTTCTTCATCCTATATTCCATTTCCCAAAATTCTCTAATATATAAATAAATAAGTAAATCAACTTCCTAAGTTCAATCTCTTCATTGAATAAACCAATCTTAACTTAAGAAAATTAAAGCATCATCTTTCACATTTAACATGACAGCACTGTACCAAAATTTCAGCTGCAATTTAATTTCTATCCTTCTCATACACTCACGATAGCATCAACCAAAAGGAGAAATTGCGACCTCAATCATCCATTCAGTCATTCACGCAAAAAAACTACAAGAAATAAGTGGGCTTAAAACTTCTTTACCTCCATTAACATTGGCATGCATAGGGAGGAAGGGATGACAATAGATGTAAGGGAAGAGTGTCAACCAACCAAAATGAAAATTTAATAAGCCTTATATTAATATTATCATCAACATTTAACTTTAACATCCCAATAAAATTATATAAAGCATCAACTGTAAGGTCTCCCTTACTAAACCACATGTTTAACTCCAAATCATGGCAATCTAGGTTTTAACCTTCTAAGGATTACCAAATTATAAAATTTCATGAAAGGAAAATTTTTCAAATCCTTTTTGAAAGGAATCCCAAACTCAACATTTCGAATCAAAAACATTATTTAATAAACTCAAATCAAAATTTTAAAAGTAATGCGAAAGCTTAAAAACCAATTGGGACCCAAAACAATAAGTTTTAAAACTCAAAAACATTTTGTGCAGAAAAATGACATGTGTGTCGTGGCTTACAGCATGTGTGTCACAGCTTGTCTTCTCTGTGCCATGCGCCGTGGCATATTACACGAATTTGACAGCATCAGCGCTGTCATTTGATAGCACAAGGAGCGAATTTTTCACGCGTCCCAAATCTCTATCTGACATCCGATTAAGGTGCTTTCAGTGTCTACATGAAGCTTTCTCCTAACTCTAGCTAATGGTACTGGTTTGACACTCTAACTCTCTCTCTCTCTATAAAAAGTTAGACACCAAAACCCCTTTTTACCACTTTTTTATAAAATTTCATAAATGGGTGTCCTAACTCAACCACGAGTACCAATAGTCTATACCAACCATCTGACCACGCTCAATAGAATCTTGCGTACCCGTGTAATGCACCACATACAATCAAAAACACTTATATCACATAATCACCATTCAACCTTGATTTTCTAAAAACATAAAGGAGGAGCATAAGTTGCACAAATTTATCAATTTCATTCTAAATCTTTCAAAATACAGATATTTCTACTTGCACAAGTATTTTAGCCCTATCTATGTGTTTACAATCAAAACTTACTAACCCAAGGCGCAAAATACACAAGTTACACACAAAATAATGTAAGTAGTGAAAAAATAACATCAAACGTTCCTAGTTGGCAATTACATTAACAAATATACAAGACAACAAGAAAAAGAGGCATAAGGAGGATTACACTACAATCCTAAGCCTCTGTATGGTTTCCCCGAGTCAGATCCGATGAGCTATGTCCTGAAAATATTGAGAACTGAGGTGAGTATAATCACTCAGTAACCAAGTTTCACCTAACCTATACAATTGCATATTAATTATAAATAGATACAAATAGGAAATTTAGTACAAATAACATGAATAAATGCTCGGCCATGGTTCACAAAACTAACAACCATGTGACCAAACTTATCACACACAATAATCATGTTATTTTGCAATTCATAACATGGGGTCATAAAAATAACAATCATGCACTCCTAACATATGTCGGACCATAAAACTAACAACCATGTGGCCAAACTTATATGCATGATCATATGCCAACCTTATATCCTCCTGTTACCTCTGACATGAAACCGATGAGTATCACATGGCTACATCCTTCACGGACTAACCTAGCTTTCCACTTGTAAGGAGCTACTGAGCTAGGGTGAACTCACTCACTTATGTAATCTGGTTTACCCCAATATTAATAACCATGGGGTGTCGTACCCCTAATCTAGTTCCTCATGAACTGGTGGAGACTAGTTAGGTTTAAGTCCCTTGTAGAATAAGTAGGACAGTCTCAAATCAACTATGGGACAAGGGCTACCTCCCGATTTCAATGGTTAGTGCCAAGGCTAGTTCTTGATTCTAACGGTCACTACCAGTGTCATGTAGATTTAAACCAATCTACTCCTCTCCCTAGGCGAGCTTCCGCTAATGATCATGCTATGCACATTTATCACATATTATGCATTTCAATGATTAATTCATGGCAAATAATCTCATATAACCATATTCAATTACTCCACATAATTAATACATAATACATCACAATTCTCCATTCATAATGACAAATCATAATCAATTTCGTAAAACATAAATGGTGCTATAATCAAGGTTTTCTTTCCAAAACCATTTTACAAATCAAACACTTTACTAATATGTATAATTAATTTAAATCATAATTCACATTTCACAAACACAATTAACATTCAACTATAAAGATTAAGTTCCCTTAGTTACCTCAAACATTTGAGAGGTCAAAGGTTTACCCCTCACAATATCAACTTTCAAAGTTTCTCCCAAGCTTGAATGGTGCCAAAAATGAATCTTACTACATCCATACCACAAGCATATAATCATTGTCTAAATCTTGAGAATTTATCAACACATATCTCCACCCATACTATTCTAACAACCCATAATCACTATCCATTCATACCCAATGGGCTCATTAGGTTTCATTAATGCACATTATCATTAATAACACTTCAAACCATCATTAATGCACATAAACCTCTCTCAACTATCATATTTATGTTAATTTTTGGATATTAAATGCTCCCATAGATCAACCACTTGTAAATCATCAATGTGGTGTTCTAATACCTTAAACAATTTTTATTATACTTATTTTAACTAATGAAATTACCCATACCTTTATAGACTAAATTTCAACCTTTCAACTCAAATCCTACTATAAACCATCATAAATGAGGGGAAGAGAGGAGAAGAAGACATGATAAACTTACCTTGAGTGTTTGAGAGCTTCAAAACATCAACAATAGGAGCCAACGTGTGTACCCTAGTAGAGCTCTAGCGTTCTCCTCGTTTTCCTCTTCTCCTCTTCTTCTATTTTTGCATGCAGAAAGTATCTGATTTATCAAATTTTTTGTCATGTGCCATGGCCATAGAGGAGCCCGTTACTTTCAAATTTATCTCTGTGCATCGCGGTAGACTGACCATGCACAGCAGTATGTGGCACAGAGAATAATTCTTCACTTTTTCTCCCTCTTTCCTTACTATCAATCCGGACCTATTTTTAAGGCTGAAATCACAATAATTATGTCAAGTTAAGCCTCTCTAGTCATAAACCTCATTAACTCACTAATTACCCTTATTAGATTAATGTACCTAGATTAAATTTTCTCGGATGTTACATCAACTAAATCAAATTAGCTTCTTAATTTCTCAAGAGATTCACGGCAACAATAAGAAAAAATAAAGGCAGAATCTTTAATCACAAGAGGAGAAACAAGAAGCTTACCATACACGTGTGCAATGACCAAAACTAAGGAGAAAGAGAGGTTTGCGAAGACACACGTATGCATGCCCATACAAAACAAACGAGGAGTAGAGGTGGACGATAAGGGAGGAGGATTTGGTGACTCAACCCCTACAACAATCGATAATGTAAAAGAAGAGAAGAGTAGCAAGCGAGCAATGATAGCAATAAGGACAGTTAATAGTGAGGTGTAGAGAAGTAGATCGACTCAGTGAAGGGAAGGAAATTTTAGATCCCTTTCTCTTACTTCCCATTAATAAGATCTGTTGTTCAAATGGCACAGGAATAAGAACGAAGGGAAAGGCAGTGACTAGGGACACACATAAGAGATCAGCATAAGCTTGAAAAGGCACATAGGGAGACAGAAATATGGTGAACCAGATTGAGAGTCGAAGGATTCAAAAATATTTTTTTCCCTGACGTGTGCATATGATTGAGAGAAGAAGAAATATAAACATTAGGAAATTAGGAATATTACAAGAAAATGCATAAAGAAAATTACAAAAAAGGGCACAAGGTTTTTTTATAATTTAAAAAAGAACTAAAATCAAACTTTTGCTTAATAGAATTTAAACTCATGACCTTCAAGTGAGCAACCAACACAAATTTCATCAAGCCACCACTCTCCATTTTCTATAAACTAAAACAATTAAATAAAATATAAATTGGAAGAGAAATTTATTTAATTTAAAAGTTATGGTCATTAAAGTCATCTGAGGCAAGTAGCCTTCATTGGTCAACCTTCTTACTTAATGGCTAAATGTTAGGGCTTTAAATGGCAGGGACAACATTGTTCTAGTTTAATTGATTTAAGGGCTACATTGCTAGTTTGAATAGTTTAGGGCAATATTGTTCCTTTATGGATAGTTTAAGGGCAAAATTATACCTTAATCTTATAAAATAAAAAGACAATATTCATAGACAAACATCAGAGGTTCTTCTAAGTATACATTCCATAGTATTATTTTAAGGTTAAGATATGAAAATACTTAGAAATTTTTTTGGGAGAATCATATTCAAGGCCTAGTTGAGAAAAAAATGACAATGACAGCCTAGAACAATAGAAAGTTCAGCATGCACAACTAAATTGCTAAACCTTGTCTTGTTCATTGCTAAACTTTCTGTTGTTTTGGGCCTTCGTTGCCATTTTTCTAACTCGGGACCTTAAATATGATTCTTCCTTTTTGTACATGAACTTTTAGCATATTTAGGTCAACAATTATGCATGGGTACCTATTAACTTTATAAAAAAGGCCATTAGTCCACAATCTATTAACTTTTATCCTTAGAACTTAATAGTCAACATTAGTCTATTTTGATAGATTAGAGAATGTTAGCCTCTTTTATAAAGTTAGTGGGTATCCATACACTATTGTTGATTTAAAGATATTGGAAGCTTTTGAAAAAAATTATAAGTATTTTTGCGCCCTATTATTTTCTGTAAAAAAAAAACCCTATTATTTAATGCAATATGAATTAAATATACAAATTATGTATAAATGTCCACATTTTCGCAATTGACTTGCCAACAATCTTCCATGACGTATGTTTAAGTTTGAATTGAGTTAGTTTTGTCATTCAAATATAGCTTAAATCAAATTCAACAACCTAACTTGTAAATTAGGTTAACTTATAAGCGATATAAAAATTAAACTTGACTTAGTCCCACCAATATATAATCCCGCTACTAATTAATGTAAGAAAGTGGCCACAATCTTCCATGACGTATGTTTAAGTTTGAATTGAGTTAGTTATGTGTATGTTTAAGTTTGAATTGAGTTAGTTATGTCATTCAAATATAGCTTAAATCAAATTCAACAACCTAACTTGCAAATTAGGTTAACTTATAAGCGATATAAAATTAAACTTGAATTAGTCCCACCAATACATACCCCCGCTACCAATTAATGTAAGCAAGTGGCCACAACATTATTGGTCAAGCATAAGAGGTTTTGCATGCTCAACATTTTAAAACTTTATAATCAACAAGGAAATTAAGAAAAAAAAAATATATAAGTTATTGATCATGTATAAAAGGATTAAAGTACTTTGTTTGAGAAAACCGGGGGGATAAGGATTAATAGAAGTCATGGATAAGAAAATATGAATGGAGCTTTTCTTTTTCTGAATGCTCTCGGTAGAGACATGGAAACAGACTAGGACTCAATAATAAATAGAAAAGCCATCAAAGAAAAGCATAGTAATAAGCAAAGATAATGGACACGGCGTGAATTACTTAAATTCCATTAAAAAATGTAACTTTTTTAACAGACTAGTTAAGTGTTTAATTTTAAATGTAACTTTCTTAACAAACTAGATAAGTGTTTAATTTCTTGGTCAATTTGCTCTACGTAAGCATGGGCTCTTTGCTTTATAGAAACAATGCCCAAATGAGTTCTTTTTATAGGCCCAAATTGCAAACTGAGCTTATTGACATAGGACGAAGAGCTCATCAAAACAAAAAAAGTCACCCTACAGTTATGTGTTCGTTGAAGCCATCCCAGCAAGTGATGAGTACTTTGAAGCTCAAGCTCACTTGTACAAACACATTTTAAGCTACATTAATGCCGCAGTTCTCAGGTGTGCTGTTCAGCTAAGAATTCCAGACATAATCCACAACCATGGCCAACCCATTACTATTCCTCAATTAGCCTCCAATCTTGAACTTCACCCGACAAAATTTGCCTCTCTAGAGAAGCTTGCTCGCCTACTGGTGCACAATGGCTTCTTAGCAGCAGAAAAAAGAGTGAACGAGGAAGATGAAGAAATGGAGGCATACACTCTCACTCCATCTTCTAAACTACTCGTTAAAGGCATGGAACCAAACCTAGCACCAATGGTGTTATGGTTTGCTGATGCTGGTCTCATGGCTGACTTTGATTTTTCAGGAAGTTGGTTCAAAGGTGAGGCAAATATAATGGCTAAGAGTGCCTTTGGGGGTGGTGTTTGGGATGTATTTGAACGTGAGTCTCAAAAATTTAAGTGTTTCAATGAAGCCATGGTGAGTGATTCACAAATGATTAGCGTGGTGTTGAGAGACTCTAAGTCAATCTTCCAAGGATTAGAATCCATAGTTGATGTTGGAGGTGGCACAGGCACTACATGCAGAATCATTTCCGAAGCATGCCCAAATCTAAAATGCTTAGTGTTTGATCTTCCACACGTTGTGGAAAACTGTTTAGGAAGCAATAACTTTAGTTATGTTGGTGGTAGCATGTTTGAATCCATCCCTTCCGCCGATGCTGTTCTTCTAAAGGCAAGTTAAAACATTATTTATTTTAGAAAAAATATATTTGTAGGACTTTATAGTTTTCTTTAAATTTGAATTAGATCCTTATATTTTATTTTATTTTATGTTAATTGAGGTCTTATAGTTTAATTAATTAAATTTCTTAATCCTAGCTCTAGGCTAAAATCCTTGAATTTCTTCTTTAAAAATTGAAATTAAGAACTATTATATTTTTATTAAAAAATTATATAATTTTAGAATTAATTACATAATTTGTATAAATTAAAATTTATGTAATTAAGTTTTCTTTTAAATAATTTTTATACATATAAAGTTTTCATTAAAAATAATAAAATTTAAACATATTAAATCAATTTTTTTTCAGCCAAAAATATTTAATATTTTTATTAACTCTAAACTGTTTTTGTTTTTAAAAAGTTAATAATTCATTCATAATTTTAAATTTAAGGGGTTACATATATTTAATGGATCAAACTATATAAATGCATGATTCAAAATTGAGGAAATATATAAGGACATGTGGATTAATTTTCAAAAATTTTTACCATTAATATTTTTGATACTTTAAAATTCATATGTTTTTATTTTATTAGGAAAAAGTATATTAAATATATAAGGGTGAAGGTTCATTTTCACCGTTAAACTTTTTTTAGAAGCGTTAAGCACTCTGTACTGATAAGCAGGATAATTTTTCCTGGAACCATTTTTTCGAGAGGCAAAAAAAATCCTTCTATTAATCACCCTTTAACTTTGTCTTTTTTTTTTTTTTTGATGTGGCATGTGGGTGAGACATGCACAAAATGAGAGGTAAGACTCTAACTATGTCTTTGAGTATATTTTTAGGAGCACTGGGTATTCTAAAAATCTTGTTAAAATAAAACTTAATATATATTTTTAAATTATTAAATATTTTAATATTTAATAAATTAAATTTTATTATTCATAATATTCATCTAAATTTTATAAATTATTTTTAAATATTTACAATGCAAGCTAGTTTTATAGAAATTTATATATATAGATGACTTGTAAATTGTGTGTGATGATTTGTAAATAATATTATTATTTACAAATAAATCACAAAAATGATCTTATGAGAAAATTAACATTGATTAAGTCCCTTAAATTTTTCGGTCCTTCTCCATAATTTTTTTTGTTTAGCTATAATGGTCAAATTAAAAGATATTTGGAACTGAAGTGTTACTTGATCAGCTTTTCAACTAGGCTAAAAATATATTAATTGTAATATGTCTAGAGTGATTTACACTCATAAGGATGAATGGCACTTAAAAAATTATTTTATTCAAATAAAGTCCCAACAAACGTTAAAATGCAAAATAAGTCCCTTAAGTTCTTAATTGATATTTTCATATAACACAATATGTTTTTAATTTTAAAATTAGGAAAATAAGTTGCAAACTCAACAAAGCAATATTAATTTTATCTGCTAATTGGAGGTTTATTCTCTCTATTTTTAATACAAAGTTGCAAAATATTAAAAAATTAAATTTGGGTAGTGCAATATCATGGAGGAAGATTGTTAGTTGACCAAAACAATTACATAAAAGGATCTAAAAAATTTAAAAAAGACTTAATCGATATTAATTTTCTTATAAGCTCGATTTTCATAATTTATTTGTGAATGTTATTATTATTATTTACAAATTGTTCACATACAATTCACAAGTCATCTTAAAGGAAAATTTTCACTGCAACCTCCTTGCCAAACTTATTGACAATTAACCTGCCTAAAATTCTGAAATATCAATTGAAATTCAATTTTTGAGAAAAATGATACAAATAAACCCAATCTCCTACGTCAGTTGTTTATTTTCCATATATGCATGTTCTTTTTCCCTCCATGAGTTCTTTATGCACATAGCTTCACTTGTTTTTATTTATAGTGGTGTTATACTATTAATGAGAATTGTAAATTTCTCCTATGTTTGATGTTTATTTTTCATACATCAATTATTTATTTTTCCTATATAAGTTGTTAATGCACCTAATTTCACTTATTTATATTTGTATGGTGTTTGGTATTAATGAGAGTTGCACATTTTTCCTGTGTCAAATGTTCATTTTCTATATATCAATTATTCATTTTCCTTATGTCAGTTGTTTTTATTTGAAGGAATTGAGGTTATTTGTGTCACGTCTCTAAAAAAAATTAATTTTAATTTAACCTAATTGGGACCCACAGGGATTGAATTGATGTTTCAAAATTTGAAGGGTTAATTGTCAATAAGTTTGGTTAAGGGGGCTATAATGAAATTTTTCCCATCTTAAATTTATGAAAACTAATTTCAGATGCCAATATTTAAAAAATAATTTATAAATCTTGGGTGAATATTTATAATTATTAAAATTATTAAATATTTAATATTTAATATTTTAAAAATATTTATGAAGTTTTATTTTAATAAAACTTCAAAGTGCCTAGTGCTACTAGAAAAAGAATTTAGAGGTAAATTAGTATCAACAACATGATCAGAGTCTTGCCTATCATACATGTAGGCCTTGGCCAATACAAGATTCTCATCTCTTAGAAATTAACAAGTGACCAAGGAATAAAGAAGGGGTTTTTCATCCCTTAGAAAAATGATTTTGAGTGAAAATTGCTCCACTTATCCAATACAAGATGCCCAATGCTCCTTAAAAAAAGTTCATGAAGAAAAAGGAATCTTAAGTGCATAGCTCATCCCCTTTTATTTATATCAACAACAGTTTTTACATATGCTCAATCAGGTCCCCGACTAATCTATATTGAGCCAATCAAATTAAATCACATATGTTAAAGCTCTCCAATTATTCACTTAAAACTCCCTTCTTGATCTAATATTGTTATGGATTTTATATTTCTTAATAACAATATTGTTACATTGAATATTCAATTGAATTATTGAAAAGGGTTAACATTTGGTGCCGGTGATTTCTTATAGTGGGTATTACATGATTGGGATGATGAAGATTCTTTGAAGATCCTGAACAAATGTAAGGAGGCAATCACAAAGAAAGGCAAAGGAGGAAAGGTGATAATCATTGAGGCAGTTATAAAGGAGAAGGAAGATGACAATGACATGAGACATGTGAAACTCTTATTCGACGTTATGAAGATGGGTTGCCTCAATGGGAAAGAAAGAACTGAACAAGAATGGAAGAAGCTTCTAGAAGCTGCAGGCTTCAAACATTACAAGATTACACCTCGGTTTGGTTTTAGGTCAATCATTAAAGCCTATCCATAATCATTATCTTGCTTTTGAGACTCTCTTCTTTCCTCCTCGTATTACAATATTACTTCTTGTTTTTGTTTTATGTCAATCATTGAAGATTGTTCTTAATCATTATCTATCTACTTTTGAAACTCACTTCTTTCCTTATCGTATTACAAGATTACTCCTTGTTTTGGTTTATGTCAATCATTGAAGATATTTCTTAATCATTATCTATCTACTTTTGAAACTCCCTTTTTTCCTCCTCGTATTACAAGATTACTCCTTGTTTTGGTTTTACTTCAATCATTGAAGATTGTTCTTAATCATTATCTCCTTTGAAACTTCTATCCTCTTGTATTACAAGATTACTCCTTGCTTTGGTTTTAGGACTATCCTTTAAAAAATTGTTTATAAAAAAAATTGACCCACTTATTAGTACAGGGTGCCTAGGAAGCTCCTTGAAGGAAAATACAGGGATAAAAATGCACTTAAATCCTATTATTTTTTGTAATATATAACAAAGAGTTTTGGGTAGCTTGATGGTCAATCTTATTATGGCAAACTAAAGGGTTATGGGATTAAACCCTTCTTTGGCTAACATGGAAAATTAATTCTCAACCTATTGGCCAGTGGTCATCAAAGCTCTGGTGACAATGTTAGAGGTAGCCCTAGTGACATCAACAGTCTAGCCATTGGCGGTGGGCCTTCAGTAATAGTGACTAAAATATTTTTTAAAAAAGAAATAAATAAAGTGTATTTTGGTAATTTGATTTCAAAATATAATTTTTATTTAGTCCCTTAAGAATTTATTGGGTGTGATTTGAAGATAAATCACATCTATTGTTCTTTATTGAAATTCTCTCCTAAGTTTAGATATGCTATTAGAGGGCAAAAGTTGGTTACGTGAAAATCCCTACTTGCGCTTGGAAGTAGACCCTCCAAATTCTAACTGATCATTACGCAGTTGTCAACTACTACACAAACAAGAACAAATAATAGAGTAGAAGTGAAAAACTAGAAGCAACAATGAACAAGAAATAAAGATAAGAAACTAAACAAGATAGGTTTGGATAGTTGACCCAATAAGAACCTATCTCTTGACCCTTTCTCTAATGGTCTAGGATTTAGAATCCAAAAGGCATCGACTTTTGACCCCTAACTCCACAGGCACCTACAAAGGAATACCAATCCTTTAATAATCTCAATCTTCTCAAATACTTAGAAGGCACAAGAAAAGTTTTCACAATATGTGAATAATTCAAAATTCCAATTAAACTTGTTGTCAAAACCAATTACATGACACTACTACCAAATATATTTTTAGAAGTGCCTATTTTAGAGTGCTTATGCAAAAAAGCACTCCGATAAATATAAGCAACACATACAGAAGCACTTTTTTTATGCTCCTAAATACTAACCCTATAGGAGCAGTTATCAATAAAGTGCTCGCTCCTATGGATTTTAAAAAAAAAGCAATTTTTTTAAATAAGACCTATAGGAGCACTTTAGACAAAAGCAATCCTATAGGTTTTTGAAAATAAAATATTTTTTTATAAAATAAGGACTTATATGAGTACTTTATATTAAAGCGCTCCTATAGGTTTCAAAAAAAAAAAATAAGGCTTATAGGAGCGCTTGTTGTTAAAGCGCTCCTATAGATGTCTAAAAAATATATATATATATATATATATAAGGACTTATAGGAGTGCTTTTTCTTTAAGCTCTCCTATAGGTTTTCACAAATAAAAAATTTTTAAAAAAAATCAGACCTAGAGGAGCGCTTGTTGTCAAAGCACTCCTATAGGTGTTGAAAAAATAATTATTTTTTTATACAAATAAGGACCTATAGGAGCGTTTTTTATATATAAGCAACTGAATAAAAATCCTAACTCTAAAATGAAGGAGGTGGATAGTGCCACTATGGCGAAAAAAATAGGAAAGTTGACCAAATTGTAATAGAAATCAAATCTAGAAACTTTCCTAAATAATGACACTTTTTAAGATCTTACCTAAAATATAATAATTTAAATTGCAAGTTTGAAACCCAAAAACTAAGGAAATTACTAAAAGATATTAGAAATAAATACCTAAATGAAAATATGAAACTAATAGCTAAGGAAACTAATCTACCAATCACGCTTGCTTAACTAGTCAAAGATCCAATCTTGCACTCCAAGTTTGCATGTGACAAATCTTCTTGGATGCTCCAAAGGGTGAAGATGGTGCCTTGGATCTCTTTATTGGGCATGAGATTGGTTTCAATAAAATCTTAAATCAATCCATTAAGAGCATCCTTCATGGCTTTGGTCTTAGCCCTAATCATTGGGCCTTCGATCCCTTATAATGGATCCTTGAGCATGCCCTTCTTGATATGTTTGGCTTAGACTCCTCTTTCTTGAACCTCATGCACACCTCCTTGCTCCTTAACTAGTCGATTAGTTAGAGTTGTTAAATGGTCTCCAGAAAAAGCTAGAGTTGTTATCAAATGTTCTTGAACACTTTCAAACTTCATATGTCTTTAATTAATCAAGAGAATGATAGATAGTTTTCAAGAGGACCATTTAATTCAACTTAAGGATCAAGTGCTAAACTCTAGAAAGTTTCCAGTCTAGCTCTCAATTTTGTAACTTTATTGTGATAAATTTGCAACTTATTTTTCAAATTTTAACACGATTGAAGAATAAACAAATTTAGTTTTCCTATTAAAATTTGGAACTTTAGTTGCAAATTATCACAACAAAGTTACAAAATTGAGAACTGAACTTGCAAATTCTTAGAGTTTGGCACTTAGGACTTAAGTTAAATTAATTGATCCTCTTGGGACCTATATGTCATTCTCCCTAATTAATTTGTATATCAATATATGCTTCAAGTTTTTATTATTTGCAAAACGGCTTCTCCTTGATTTGATTAAGATCAAGAATTGCGGTAATTGGATAAACTAAAACAAAAAGCATACAAAATTACATTATTTATAAGTTTTCAATAATACAATTATTAAAATCTCAACTTTCATAAATGCATAAGATTTTCTCTAGTTCTTTGCAATTTTTAGTAACACTAAATAAGATTTAAATGACTTAGCAAAGCTGATCTTGTATCCAATCATATTTGGTGTGTATTCAAAGTGGCATTTCCCCATTTTAAAGTTAATAACTCAGGCAGGCTAGTTTAATCAAGCTAGCTCAAACTTCTTGAGAAAATGACCAAGCCCAAACTGAACCCCTTCAAGTTTCAAGCTTATTCATGCCGTCGTGAATAGCCACTTAATTCTTTTTATCTTCTATTTTTAAAATTTTACTGTGCTAACAAATCCTTCTAAGTTCTAACAAGGTCCACAAACCCATTTCCTCTACCATGTTAAAAGAAAAAGTGTGTGTCTTAGTAAATAAAGATCTCTTCATAACAAATTCAAATTAAATTAGTTAAAATAAAACAAGCATCAACAAATAAGATTATATGAGACAAATAAAACATTGAAAACACCACACAGATATCCATTATCCAATGGAACAACTAGAACCAAAGTGGAGATTAATCCAACAATAGTATAACACATTCAAGTATTCAACATATCATCAAAGTTGAAAAATAACAAGACAAGAACAATCAACATAATCAAAGATGATCAAAGTCCAAGTCTTGTGGCTCTTCTTGTTTATCATCACCATCTAAAACTATATTTGTACTCCTAATTGCAAACAAATCATATTTATGTTACCATCATATTGAAAACCACTTAAACAATTACAAGTATAAATAAGAGCTTGAAAATTATTAGGAAAAAGAGCTCTTCGATATTTTGTGAAGACACGTGAGTCAATACTAAAAGATGATTCACTTGCTACTGTAATGATAGAAATGCTAAGGATATTAGCCACTATCTATGAAAGGATAGGAACTTTACCCTTATTAGTATCTCACCAATGGAGCACAACTAAATCTTGATATGCATGGGGTTAAAGTAATACTTCATCCAAATAAAATTCTAGCTCAGACTTCCCAACAAACATAACATCCATGCTTGTATAATTAATCTAATCTTACAACATGTAAAAATTTAATAAAATACCAACCAATAAATTAAAATAAAATAATAAGATTAATAATAACATGAAACTAAATACATCTAAAACCCCTTGCACATTATTGGTCATGGTTGAAGTTGAAACACTAGAAGTAGTAGAGGATTGAACTTGATTTGATTGTGTTGGAATTGTTGAACTTGATTTAAGATCAAAGGCAAGAGCTTCCATCTAATTGTATTGATTAAAATAATATATTTTAAATTGCTTTGAATACTTCTAATCAATCTTAGTAGGGAAATTGATAGGGTCAATTTTTGCATACGTATAATGTATCATTTGAATCTTTATTCATGGATCAAGTACACATCTACATTGCATGGTGTAATACCCAGGAATTTTAAGTAAAATTTAAAAATATATAATAATGTATTTTAATTGTATTTGTATTAATTGTGGAAATATTTAAATAAGAAGGATTGTTGGTTTAGTGGTAGTTGTATTGTCAATTAATTTTTTAGGTCCTCGGTTCGAATCTATCATGTGCAAGAGAGAGGTTTTATTTAATTTTGCTCCAGTGTTTGGGTGAAATTACAAGTTTACCCCTTAGTGAAAAAAAAAAAGAAAACAAAGAAAACAAACCAGATTAAAGAGAGACAAAGATAAAAGGCATGTCAGTTTCTTCCATTCCTATTTTTTCATTTTTCTTCGAAAGCTCCAAAACCAGCTAGCACGTCCTCAGCTCCTCCAGTCTACCTCCTCCGTTCTCCCTACGGGTTGACACCAGCTACTGGAACGAGGAGCCTTCCTCTCCTTCCTCTATTGTTTTACTGCTTGGGAATGCTGGAGTTCTTCATTATCTCCCCTGTTTCGCATCACAAATCGATCAGCCTCGCTAGCTGCTAAATTGTCACTGTTGATAGGTGCGACAACTCCGTCCACTACTAATGTGAAGTCCCACAGTGAGCTTTCCTTTCCCTAGTTCTCGTGGTTAACTATTTTTGTGTGCCACTGTTTGTTTTTCCCTCCTCCTTTCATGCTTCCCGTCTCTGATTTGGTTTAAGGGAGTTTAAAATTTTCTCCCTGTTTACAGCATCCTTTCAAGTGGCTATAGGAGGTCCATTTTGATGGCTGTCATTTTTCCCCTATATCTACCTCCATCCCTTCCTCCCTGTGTCTACCAATGTGAACGGAGTTAAAGAAATTTTGAGTCTACTTTTCTCTCATCATTTCTGTGGGTGCTCGTATCTTAGGGTTGAAATGATGAAGCTTCAATTTTTCTGCTATCGTGAATTTTTGAATAAGGATGAGAGGTTGATTCAAGATGAAATTTTAATATTGGACCAAGATGGTACGTAATTAATTAGAATCCTATGGATTTAAGATTGATACTTTTGTTGGAGGATATGGGATTTGGGAGGTTGTTTGATTTAAATGTTTATATTGGAAATCTTTAGGAAATGAAATGAAAGAGTAAGAAGTATGGTTTGGGCTTAAGAATTAGTGTTTGGAAGGTGTTTGACAAAATGATGAGAAAACTTTACTTGGGTTATATTTTTTAAAATTTCATTGGTCATTGAATTAGTATGTTCAATTTGAGTGTTCTTACTCTATAAACTTATAATGAAGATTGCAAAGGAAATTTAGGCATGAGGTTTGTATGGGTAATTTTGAAATCATGGAAATAAATGGTTGTTGATGAACTATGTGATAAGGGATGTAAATGTTAATATATATATATATATATATATAATAAGAAGGAAAAGAAGCCTTATTGTGGAATATTGGAGGTAATGTAGTTTTGGAATTTTGATAAAAAGTTTATTAGGAGATTGTATTTTAGTGGAATACTGAGTTGTGATTGGATGTGATTTTTTTTTTTTTGAAATTTCATTAACTCTTATGGGTACATACTTAGTTTGGGTATTAATTGTTCATGAATTTAACTTGAATGGTATGAAGAATTTGGAGTATGAAACTTTGCTGAGACAAGTTGCATTCTATGAAATTGTATGGATGATATTATAAATGAGAATATTTAAAAATTTGATTTGGGAATGCCTTTGAGTTGCTTAATAGAAAGGGTGACAAGAGAATTTGGAATTTAGAGTGATTAATTATGCTATGTGTATATATAATATTAATTAAGTTTTGTTGCTTGCACTTGACAATAGTTAGGAAGAGTTTATCAGACTTGGTTATGCCATTGAAGTTTCTTTTTATATTAGATAGGGCATTTAGTGGAAGGAAGGTTTGATTGGGTTCTAAGAAGTTAACTTTAGTACTCGGGCACACTTCAGGTAAGTGGATAGCGTCCCAACTAATTTTTTTAAAATTCAAATTTCCTTTACTAAAATATTATATTTTTCTGGAAATTATTTTTATAGCATTAATGGGATTATTGAATATTTGTTGATTAACATTATTTTATTTTGAGAAATTAGCTTTATCAAATTTGAAATGTTATTTGATCAATTAAATCAAGTTTGAACTTTGATTGTGAGATTTTTATCCTATTAAATATTGGATAGATGCAAAGAATGATTCATGCGAGTTCAAAGTTGAAAATTTTTTATAAATGCAAGCATGAGCATTGGATATGAAATTTGATTCTGGCAAGTTTTAATGCTTAAAATTATTCATGCGAGTTTGATTTTGAGAATGAGAACTATATCTTGAAAGTGATGATTTTCTTGCATATTTGAAAATGGTTTTAAAAAGGGACTTTATGTAGAACACTGGTTGCTAACGGCAGTTTCGTTAGCCCTTGGCGCACCATGGTACACCTAGCTAGCAGGGGTTTATAGGAGGTGCTAGCCTCGTGCGATGGCCAACGCACGTGAAATAAAGGGATGGTTATTCGTGGGCTTTGTACCTGCGTTTGATTTTGTGGCTTCAAGCCGCGTTTGGTTAGCATTACCTTTGTGGATTGTGTGTCCACGTCTGTTTCATGGCTTCGACTGTGTTTGGTTACATATCCTTGTGGACTATGTGTCCACGTTTGTTTTTGTGGCATAAGCTGCATTTGGTTAGTTACTCTCGTGGACTGTGTGTCCATGTTTGTAAATTGTTCTGATAAATCCCTATAATTATGAATCCAATCATTTGATGATTTCATATTCTATTGGTTTTTATTTAGTAATTTGTTTATAAATATTTATTTCATTTATGTGCTTTCTTGAAATCAAGTGAAATTATCATTTGCTATGATAGTTCAATGATTTGAGATTTTATTTGAAATTTTATAGAGCCATTTTATTATGAAGTTTATTAAATTTTTACGGAAATTGTTGTCTCTTTAACTTACATAACTATTTCAAACTTTTCACTTTATTTATTATTGGAATGTTATTCACTGAAAAATTATTTTTGGTCTCAGATAGCATAATTAACGCTGTACGTCTTGCTTACCAATGATGGGTGTTTGCGGAACAGAATGGAGGCTTGTTCTGTAAATATGTCTTATGGATGTAAAGATGAAATTTATATATTATGTCATGAGATATATGATTAGGTGCTCCACATAACTTATAATTAGAGTCTTTAGTTTATTATACATTTTACCTGCTAGCATGGACAGAGCCGAGCTCTTGATTGATAAAATGTTTAAGGAAAACTTTTATGATATAGAATTTTTGAGAGATCTTATTCACAGAAGAGGTTCTATCAAAATTTTTACAAAATGTTGAAATAATTATTATAATGATTAGTATCAATAGTATTAAAATGTCAGTATAAAAAATTGAGTACATTTTAATTAAATGAAATAAACCTTGAATTTGTGGCTTACGAGATGTATGATGTGGTTCACATCTTATGCCAGTCATCCCTATTTTTGGGGCGTGACACATGGATAGTGCTATAATCATTTTAATATTTGTCAAATTTTTCTTTCATTCTTTAAGCTATTACTTGTATCACAAGATCACCATTTACCATATTTCACGTTCGAAGATCTGAATTTTTTATATAACTTAAAAGAAATACAAGTTTGAAGTAGGATAAGATGTCCCAAACATCAATCTTGTCATAACATCAAATGGCCTCAAAAAATTGCACATCTCTTCTCTTCTTCTCACTCTTCATATGTTGGGCAATGAATGAAATTATTATCAAGACATGCAAAGCTAGAAAAACCTTGAAGATATTGTGATCTACTCTCAAGCATTGCAAAAGTAGAATTCCATCTAGTAGGCATATTTATCCTTAAGCCAATTGAACAATTAATGCCATAAACCTCCTCAACATATTTTTTAAAAGCAATTGTCCTTGCCTCTAATCCTTCCCTCTAGATGAAATGTGTCATTAGCCCTAAATCCTACTATAGAAAAAGACTTCCAAACATCACACATACAAGTTTTCAACTTCTTAGGAGCAAGCGGCTTCCCTTCTTACTTAGAATTTGTTCTTTTACTTGAACTACTAAAACTAAAGGCAACTAATTTTTCACTTAAAAAGGAAGCTAATATCTTACTTGCAAAGGCAAATGATTTAACTATAGAGGCAAGTAATTTGTTTTCATTTTTCTCTTAAGAGGGAGGCATATCAATTGTAAGGTTGCTCTTATTAAACTAACACTTAGCCACAATCATCACATTAATCACAGGACTAAACCTAACTGATTACCCAACCATGGCTGATAAATTTGAAATATCATAAAATAAAAGGCCAAATTCACTAAAATATGTGGATCCTAAGTTTATCACTTTAAAAACAATTCAATTCAACTTTAATAAGTCTAAATTAGAGTAAAGATCAAGTATAAAAGAATGGGATGCCATTTAGAAGTTGAAATCCATGAAAGTTGATTAGAAAACAAAAGCATATAGAAAATAAAGAATGCCCCATGGCTTACAAAATAAGTTTTGGATAGACTAGCACCTAAAAGGGGTGAATAAGGTGATACTAAAATTTTTTAGAGAACTTAAAATATAAGGAAGATTTGAGCAAGAGGAGAATAGATAATACACAAGGGATTTATCTTGGTTTAATCCAAAGCTTAGCCTACATCCAGTTTTCAAGATCATACTTGAGATTTTCAACTAAGCTCACAAGTTTCAATAGGTTCTTACTACCATAATACAACTCCCAACGCTTAACTTGTCTTGATTCAACAACAAACTTTGCTACAGCCAACAAGTTATTACAAATTACTTGAAAAAATATTTTTGAAAATTTCAATTAAAGAATAAAAAGTTCATAGAAAACTCTCTTGAAGAGTAGATACAATACAGTTGAAGTCTTAAGAACTTATGAGTGCTTTTTCATAAGATTTATCAAGAATGATAAATGAATGAATGCAATACTTTAATGCATAATTGAAACCTTTTAAGAATGCTCAAAAGATGAATAGTGTGCTCAAAGATTAGAACTCTTGTTCTAGACTTGAATTGTATCATATATATAGTTTTGGCAATTATCAAACCATTGAAACAGTGTTTCAAGCCATTAGTGACATTTCTTGCATGCAACTAAACGTTTCACATATGAAATGGAGCTAGTCACATTCTAATCAAGCATATGTGACAATTCAAACAGGAACATCAGGGTGCCTCATGTGTGTTTTAGAGGTAAAGAATATACAAACCATTTTGAATGACTAACCAGACGTATGACCTTATAGTTCTCATGCATGAAATGGCTGTGAAAATGCTAAAGCTATTCTATGTGATGAATCACACATGGGACCAACTCTTCATCACAAGTGAAATGATTAGTTCTAAAACCAGAACCATTTAGAAAGATGAATCATATGTGGAATACTCTATTACTCATACGTGAAATGGCTAGTTATGAAACTCAACCATTCTAGAAGACAAATCACACGTGGGACCAATATGCTTTCAAGCAAGAATTGTATGATTGAAAAGACTTAGAATGAAGAGTGATAAATCACATAAGTGTACAATTATGGAATAGGCTTGAAAAGGCTCAAGACTTACTTAGCTAAAATTTGTTCAAAATACTTAGTGACAAATCGCACATGGATATTTTCTCATTCAAGCATGAAATAGCACTTCACAATATGCACGGGAACACAATATGACAATTTAAGCATGCATACCTAAGGGTGGCTTGCATGAAATGGAGCATAGAAGCTTTGTCGAGGCATCACAGAAACACAAGTGACAAATCACATATGGATCACTCCTGATTTAGGCATGAAATGTTAATTGGTATGCCTAACATGACATATCATGCACGTGACCATACTAAATCACATATGAATCATAGACAGTGAAAAGCTCAACTCCTATAATCCACTATAAGCTAAAATCACATAACTCACAAGCTTAAAGATATTAAGATGAGTTCTAAGCTACACAAATGAGGCTTATGAGCTAAGAATTATGCATTCATTTCAAGGATAATGACATGTGATTAAGCTCTCAAAGTTTTCACATTGAATTTAAGAGAATTAAATAAATTATCTATAAATATTCATCTTTACTTGATTCTTCATACTCTTAATAAATTAAATAACTTATCCTATAAATCTTCATCTTCTCTTGATTCTACATATTCTTAAGGTTTTGTCTTTATCCACAACTCTTTATATATTTACACACATAACAAACAACATTTCTTTTAGTTTTGTAATCATCAAAACATATGATCTAACATTTTTTCCCTTTTTGATGATGACAAAAACTTAAAATCAAAGTTTTTAGTTTTGTTTAATATAATGCTCCCCTTAAACAGATATGGGAGTTTAAATATTATAAGTACATAATCATAAATTTGAAATTTTAAAGATTAAAGAGATGTAAATGATTAAAATAAATTTTTTCATTGATAAATGACAGAATACAAGAAGTGTCATACAATTTATAAATGAATATACAAAACCTTTTACATATTCTTCTTAAGTCTATGTCTTACTACAACTCCCCCTTAAGCATAACCTATCTCTAGTATTTTCTCCCCCTTTGGCCTTATTAAAAAGATGCTAGCCTTCCTAAGAAAGAATGAACTCTATGTCTAAGATGGGCTTCTAACACTTCTCTATCAGACAGAGAATCATTAAAGGTTGAGTAGTAAGAACAATAGCCTAGGTAGAAGAATCATTAGGATTTATAGGAGGAATGGGATCTAATACAGCTTCTAAGCCATTAGTAACTCGAATATCAGCAAGTGAAAGCTTTGAAACTTGTTCTTTAGTCTGATCTTCAATAGTCAGATGTTTTTAGGCTTGCTGAGTTTGGCCTTCAGTCCCTTGGTCCTCAAGTTCTTCAAGTATTGTTTTCTTAACAACTAAATGTTCTTGGCGAAGTAAAGGCTTTATGTGTTTATGTTTTGGATAGATTTCTTCCTCTAAAAAGTTTTGTTTACATATTAAGAAAAGGAAAGAGTAGGTGAAGTCATAGCCATAGGGATGGAAGAGGGAGTGGCTAGCTCTCCAATATTCTTAATGAGTTTACCAATAAGTTTAGTAACACTTATATAAGCTATATCTTCATATAGCTCTTCAAATGTTAGAGTTTCAGTAGATTTTAGTGTGTCTGTGGATTTAGGTAGAGATGAAAGCTGAGGACTCGACATGCCATGAAGAGGGTGAATTAGTTTAAAAGTGTCTTAATGGCTTTAAGATCTAGTCTAGGATTTAGTGTGTTGAGCTAAATCTTATGGTCGTGTTTCAGGTTGAAGGTGAATGGAAGATTCTTTAGTCATATTGTAATAGAATGTTTTCTTGTTCTTGGGAAGAAGTGTCATCAGGTGAAAGCATTTGGAAAGGTCAAAGTAATGTGATAGATGTTGTTTTGGATGTTAAGTTTGAATCAGTTGTATGTATAGAACCCTTTTTAAATCTGGAAGGACCAGCTTTATCTTCTTGCCTTCTTATATGATCCATGATTCTATCTAATTTGTCATTTAGATATAACATCATGTTACCGAGGTCTTTGATATCATTCTTCAGATACACTATTACTTGATCAAGCTTGCCTTTATTCTATTAAGAATCTTGTATAGCAAGGCATTTGATATATCACTCAGAGGGGTAAGCATCTAAGGCATGGCTTATAATGAAGAAGCACTAACAACTTTAAAAGCTCCAATAGCTTCAACTTTCTTATTCATTCTCCTCCTTTTACTTGTTACAGTCAGATTAGCAAGCTCATCTTCTTCTCTTGGAATAAAGTCATTCCCAACCAGCTTGAACTTCATTTGAAGAGAGTCGTGTCTTTAAATTCTTTTGGCTCTACAGCTACTTCTTTAATGTGATTGACACGAAATCTCCTTAAAATAGCTGAGATGATGTTAGTGAAGTAGAGATTTCTGTCCTTCTTCTCCTTCTTCTTCTTTATGTCTATCTTGGATACATAAAGCATGTTGGTCAATGTGTAATGACACATGTTATCTTCTGCTTCTTTATTAACCTTGTCAACAACTCTAATTCAAACTTACTATAGGTGTTGAATGTTGTTCTCTTATTGACAAAGAATCTTCCCATAATGTAAGTGAGCACTATGTGCTTAAAAGGAAAATTCATTGGTCTAAATATGAATCCAAACTTGAGCACTTCTTTAGGCACATCTTCAATCATCATGACAGCCTTATACTTCTCCTCCATAGAATGAACCTTTATAGCATTTCTCTAAGTTGCTTTGTCATACTCTTGCCTCCAAGCCTCTTCCTCTAATGCCCATTATGTGTCCCAAATTCTTGGCAGTGAAGTACATAAGACAACCTCTTACTTGCTTTATGTCTTCTTGCTTTTGTCCTAGCTAAAACTCATATAGAAAGCGTCGATGACCTTTAGTGAATAGCTGATGTTAAGCTCCAACAATCCTTTAAAATCACTAAGAGGCACATTGCTACCATCCTTAGACAATTTTGTACCTATCTTTATCAACTTATCTTCTTGCTGACTTGAAGATGTAGGTATATCTAGATGTGGTTGTAGGCTTCCTTAAGATTCTTAGAGTTCTGCTCCTTTTTTGTGATTGACTCGATGATTTGTTGCCTTCTTGAATCAAGGCTTCAATGAATTTTTGCTTCTTAGTCACCTTAGAAGTTTGTTTCTTACTAGTGTCTTTTGTTCAAGCCATCTCAAAGTGATTGGAAAGAGAAAATTAGGATGAGGACTAAGAAGAGTTGGGATGAATCCAATGTTTATGAAGGATAGGTAGTGGAATTTGAACACCAAAACTATCACACCCTAAAATATGGGAGTGACTAGCATGGGATATGCACCTAAACACATATCCCTTAAGCCTAATTCAAAAAAATACTCCACTTCAAAAATACTTTTCATTTAAATGAAGCCTTAATATTTTTATGAAAATTTCAACATAATCTTCCTTAAGAATAGGATTTCCTTTAAATTTTACAGTAAAATTTTTTAAAAGATATATTATAACATCTAGGCACCTAGCTCTTCAAACCAGCAAATGAAATATTTACAAAATAAAGACCCACGCCATAGCCTATGTGGAGCACCTATAACATCATTTATAAAAGTATAATATATAGATTAAAATTTTATTTAAAAAATAGAGATTAACTAAAATGGCATCTCAACTTCAATCCAGTAACAAAATCCTTGAAATAATTCTGACGGAGGGACAAGCTATCTGAGACCAAAAATATTTTTGAGTGAATAACATCCTAATTATAATGTTTTGCAAATTAAAAATGAACAAACTACAACATATACATAAATTAAAGAGAAAATATTTTAATGTAAACAAATTTGTAAGCTTGGAATAAAAGTTTTATATAATTTTAATATCAAGAAACTTTAAATCTATAATGACAAAGCAACTTTAACATTTGATATTAACAAGTCAAATGATTAAATAAATACATAAATAAAATAATAGCATATGCTAATTAAAAACCATTACAGTATGAAATCATCAATTAGTTAAAAATTCATATATTTGAGGATTTTTCAGAATATTTCACAAACAAGAACACACAGTCCACGAGGGTAAATAACCAAACACAGCTTGTGCCATAAAGGCAAATGTGGACATGTAGTCCATGAGGGTAATACTAAACAAATGCGGCTCAAGTTCATGAAAATAAACACAAGTACGAGACCCATGAATAACAAACGTGAAATAGAGCTCACGAAAATTAAACTAGCCAGTTATTGATCATGACATACCAAGGGCTAACAGGATTGCTGTTAGCAACTAGTATCTTGTATAAAATCCCCTTCAAATCCATTTTCAAGCATGCGAGAAAATTATCACTATAAAATACAATTCTTATTCTCAAAGTCAAAATTGCATGAATAGATTTGAGCATTAAAAACTTGCCTCAATAAAATTTCATAACTAATATCCATGTTTGGCATTTATTGAGTAATCTAAAAATGATTAGAGTTGATAAAAATAGTCCCATCAATTTTGAAAATGTCCTTCATAAGGAAAAACAGATACATGTGCCATAATTTAATTATCCTTCAACATCTCTTTATAATTTCCCAAGTTAAAAATAATTTAATTAACAAAATATTAGATACGTAATATATATAATTGTTACTAAATGATCTATGTAAAAAAATATCTTGAAAAAAGAATTTTATTAGTAAATCAGTTGGAACGCTGTCCGCTTACCTAATAAACTCCTAAAATAATAATCTCTTCCTTCTAAACACCTCATCTTTCCCTTAAGATACTCCATTACCTAGACAAGAAGAACAAACAACTTTCTTTAATGGTGACTCTACTTCATACATCTCTAATAAACATTCATTTACCCAACATCTTGCCTAGAACATATTAAAGTCTCCTCAATCCTTATTTGTCCCTAACCTACCGGTCATCTTTTAAAAGAAAAATATATATTCTTTTTATCTCATTTCATAAGTTCACTCTATTTGAAGCATGCAATTTCTAATCAACCTAAATCTCCTTAAATTAATTAAGGCCACCATTCACAACTCAATGAACACATTTTCAATCCAAGTTCATGACAAATAAAATAAATAAATAAATAATTTAAAATTAATTAATTTATAAACATTCAGGCAATATCTGCACATTCTCCAGTATCAATGTAAAGATTAAACCACTTAAATCCTAAATTTCTGTCCTTAGTACACCTAATATATCAAACTCTTTTCTAATGCTAACATAACCATAGTTAGTCTACATAATTTAAAGTTACCAAACACCACAATTTATACTACAAAATTTCTCCTTAATACTTTAATCGTAGTTTACTATTTCATAAGGATTTTCTTAACATTCAAATATCTCGTCTAACAATTTATCAAAAATCGTAAAACTTCCATTAATTTCATAATCAAATTTCTTTATAAAGTTCAAGTCAAATTCATAAATTATTAAGGCCCAATCTAGAAATACTCCTCATAAGAGTTAGTGAAATTAAAAAAATACATATTTAAATAAGACTCCTCATAACAGACATTTAATCAAATACCTTGCAAGCATCAACCTTAGACTAAATTCCAAGTCCCTCCTCTTCAATTCCATTTCTGAAAAATTCTCTAATATATTTATTGGATACAGTCAGCCTCTTGGATTCCTTTATTTAATGAAGGAAATCAATTTTTAATCTCAAAGAAAACCCAATTCCCAACTCCTCAACACCCATGGTAATGAAAAAGGAGAAATGCATGACTATAGTGATTAAACACACACAGCACCAATGCACAGAACTTGTTACAATTTCAACCTCTTAAACATACACACATACATGAACAAGTAAGGAGAAGGCACCATAACTCCTCACCTCAACAGTGATAGTAGAAGCAAAGGAGTAATAGAGAGAGAGAGAGAGAGAGAAGCTCGCTATATGGATCCACACTGGCAAGAAGAGACGGATCTATACCACATTGACGATAGGAAGGAAGAATGAAGGAAGAAGAGGAGGAACAAGATGGAAGACTCTTGAAGCTCTCTCCCTCTTTGTGTGTGTCTCACATTTTTTTAATAGGAAGAAAAATGAAATGAAATGAATCTTATGGGTTTTTCTTTTAAAGGGGTAATCTAGTAATTTCACAATGTTAAAGCACAATAAAATATCTCCCTTAATAGCATAAGATTTCACACTCATGACTTCAAAATAGACATCAAGAGTAATTTTCAATAAGCCACAAAATTCACTTTGCTATACCTTTTTCACAATATAAATATAAATATATAATCAAAATAATTCTTCATTAATATTAATATTACTTTTATGATTTTTTTGTTATTACAGTAATGAAAAAATCTAATGATCTTTTCTTCTTTCTTCTATTCTTCTTGTTTTTTTTTCAAAGTAATGGCATTTCTTTAATTTTGAAGTAATAAAGAAAATATAAAATATCATTTTGTCACTACCCAAATTTGAACTATGAACCATCAATTAGAAACCCAAAACAAATCCCATTATACTACTAATTCACTTTATTATAACTACCTAATAATTTTATGAAAAGAAAGTTAAAATATTTAGAAGAACAATTTATTATTTCATTTTATTATTTTTCATGCAAATATGAAATGAGAGGTCTAATTATTCCTATTTTTTAAAAATATATTTATTGTATATTTAAGAAAATTCTAAATTCATGAGTCATATAAAAACGGCTAGAGAAAGATTAGGGAAGCAGTTAAGAGAGATTGAGAGGGTAATGATCAAATTGTAAAATATTAGAACATGAGTGAAACAAGAGATTTGACACGAGAGAGATATATATAACCATTAGCTAATCACGCATGGTGAAGGGGGTGTTTCATGCATGATTTGTCTATATAATTCAAGCTTATAACTTGTCATATTGGCTCTAGCTAATTCATTCATGGTCACTAATGAGTCTCATGTGTGATATGTCTAGGACTAAAGATAAAGGCATTCAGGAGTGTAATACATGCAAGGAAAGCTTTAACCTTCACACTTGATTTGTTGGGTCTTAAAGAGATACCTCACTATAAGACAATTCACGCTTGATGCACAAGTGCACTCACGTGTGTTTTATCATGACTCAAATAAAGTAGCTTTTTGTGTGACAATTTATACAAGAAACCATTTGGGTCTCACGTGTGATTTGTCATGCCTCATAAAATCTATAACATTATAATGCATTTCACACATGATTTAGCATGTAATCAAGCCTAAAATGTCTTAAAACACATAAAAACAATTATCTAGATAAGATAATACCTGATCTTCTAACTTTCTTCTCCAAAAATCATCCCAATGCAAGTCAAAAAGCTAAGATTCATAGATTAAACCCTGCAAAACATATTATGACCACTCTAAAGCTTAAGTTAGTAAAAGATTTAAATAAGAAAAACTAAACTTGAAAAACTTATCACAACTCATTGGGATTTACCATTCCCAATTCCTTTCTTATAAATGTAAATGATTCTTCAGCTAAAGGTTTTTGAATATATCTACCAATTGCTCAATGGTTAGAACAAACTTCAGCACAATGTCTTTCTTTTGCACATGATCCCTTAGAAAATGATGCCTTATATCAACGTGCTTGGTTCTTGAGTATTAGACAAGACTTTTAGCCAAATTGATAGTACTTTTGTTATTACATCTGATTGGAATTTATTTTAGATGGACTCCCAAATCTTCCAAACTGTTGCTTCAACCAAAAGATCTGTGCACAACAACTTCAAGTAGCTAAATACTCTGCTTCACACAAAGATAGGAACACATTATTTTGTTTCTTACTGAACCATGAGATGAGTGAGCCTCTAAAGAACTGACAAGTTTTACTTGTACTCTTTCAATCTATCTTGTAGCCATTATGGTTAGAACTTGAATAGGTGACCAATTGAGGCACTTCTCCTTTAGGAAACCAAAGTCCCTATTATGGTGTTCTATTTAGATACTTGAATTCACCTTGCCTAATCTTAGCAAATTTCTTACAAAGAACTTCATTAATAGCTCTAAAAATAATATTATCAACATATATTTGAATTACTAAAATATTACTTTCTTCAATTTGAAAGAATAAAGTTTTATCCATCATTCCTCTTTTAAAGTTATTACCAAGTAAGAAAGTACTTAACCTATCATACCAAGCTCTTGGGGCTTGTTTTGAGTACATAAAAAGCCTTATTCAGTTTGTAGACATGATTTGGCACTGATGGATCTTTAAATCCTAAAGGTTGCTTTACATAAACTTCTTCATTGATTAGTCCATTCAAGAAAGCACTTTTAACATCCATTTAAGAAAGCCTTAAGAACTTATGAGAGCTTTTTAGCAAGATTTAATGCAATTGTTTAATGAACAATTGAAAGCTTTTAAGAATGCTCAAAAGATGAATAGTGCGTTCAACGATCAAAGTTCTTGTTTTGGACTTGAATTGTATCACATATATAGTTTTGACAGTTGATAGACCATTAGAATAATATTTTTTGCCATTGGTGACATTTCTTGCGTGCAACTAGATGTTTCACACATGAAATAGAGCTAGTCATGTTCCAATCAAACATATGTGACAATTCAATCGTTAACATCAGGGTTTCTCAATTATGTTTTGGGGGTAAAGAATATGTAACCATTTTATGTGACAAAATAGGCATGTGACCTTATGGTTCTCAAGTGCAAAATGGCTGGCAGAATGCCAAAACCATTCTGTGTGACGAATCACACGTGGGACAAACTCTTCATCACACGTGGTTCTCAAGTGTGAAATGGCTAGTTCCAAAACTAGAACTATTCAGGAAGATGAGTGACACATGGAACACTCTGTTACCCATGCTTGAAATGGCTAATTATAAAACTAAGCCATTCTGGAAGACGAATCATGTATGAGACCAATGTGCTTTCAAGCAAGAATTACATGATTGAAAAGATTTAGAATGAAGAGTGATAAATCATGCAAGAGTACAATTATGGAGCAAGATTAAAAAAAAGGCTTGAGACTCACTTAGCTAAAATGTGTTCAAAATACTTAGTGACAAATCACATGTGGATACATTCTCATTCGAGTGTGAAATGGCACTTCATAATATGTAAGGAAACACAATATGATAATTCAAGCGTGCGTACCTAGGGGTAGCTTGTGTGAAATAAAGCACAAAATTTTTGTCAATACATCGTAGAAATACAAGTACAAATCACACGTGGATCACTCCTGATTCAGGCATGAAATGTTAGTTGGTGAGCTTAACATGACAAATCACATATGTGACCATACTAAATCACGTCTGAATCATTAGATAGTGAAAAGCTCGACTCTTACGATCCACTATAAGCTAAAATGACATAATTAACAAGCTTGGATATACTAAGATAAGTTTTAAGCTGCACAAATAAGGCTTATGAGCTAAGAATTATGCATTCATTTCAAGGATAATGATGTGATTAAGCTATCAAAGTTTTTATATTGAATTTAAGAGAATTAAATAACTTATCCTATAAATCTTCATATTCTCTTAATTCTTCAGACTCTTAAAGTTTTGTATTCATCTATTATTCTTTATATACCTGCACACATAACAAATACTTCTTCTCTTGATTTTGTAATCATCAAAACATATGATCTAACAATAAGCACCGTGGCTTGTTCCTCTCTGTGCCTTACATTACACTACATAGTTTTTATAGCAATTGTGTTGTCATTTGACAGCATAGAGGCAGACTTTCGCTGCCCTTGATTTCTTCTTCCGACATCTGATCAAGGTGATCTAGGTGTCTATAGAAAGTGCTTTATATAAACTAGCTAATAGTAAGGGTTTCAACCTTAAATAATTTCATGCAAGAAGTTGAACACTCAAACATTTTTAAGCTACTTTTTCACATTTTAACATAATAAAGGTATCCAAAGCTCTATCTACGTGCCAAAAACCACAACCAATATCTAACCCAGACGTAATAGACCTAAGACTACTTGCGCAGCATACCATAATTATAATGAAATACCAATATCACAATTTCAATCCCCTCTTAATATCAGAAAAACAAAAAGGAGGTTAACATTGCATATACTAAAAATATCCAATCTTTTAACATAATAAGGGTGTCCAAAGCTCTATCTATATGCCAAAAGCCACAGCCAATACCCAAACCACACTTAATAAACATTGGATTACATACGCAACATACAACAATCATAATACAACACTAATATCACAATTTCAACCCTCAACCCTTTAATGTCAAAAACAAAAAGAGGAGGTTAACATTGCATATACTCAAAATATTCAATCTATTGGAACATCATAATTCTTCCTATATTTGCACTAGTATTTTAACCCTATTAAAAACAATTCACTTAATTACAAAGACTCCGGAGCCTAAAATACTACAATTTAATCATGCAATTTATTATAGTGCGAGTACATTCAAAATGCATCCCTAGATGGAAAATATCATCATAATTACACTTTAAAACTAGATAAAGTGAAAAGATTTACAACAGGAATTATAAATTTCTAAACATTTAGAGCTTTCCCTTTATTCATACCAGAGCTAGAGCCTATAAAATATTAAGAAAGAGGAGTAAGTAAAATCACTCAATAATCAAGGTATATTTATTATATGAAAATACATGTCAATTAATATTTAACACATATATGTGGTGCATGAACATACCAATTACAATTTATTCACATACAACTCCTGCTAATATCACCAAAACATAATATAACTTTTAAAATCATGTCATAGTTTTCATTATCATAATATTAACAACCATGTGACAATGTGTAATATAATAATCAAGACTTGCCATAAATGACAAATTTAATGTCATCTATGATCAACTCTAACCTTGTGGCCTCTTTATACCTTCTAATAAAAATCATGGGCTATTCAATCAAATAGGGTTTCATCCTTATGAATGGATTACCCAAGTTAACCAATTGTAAGGAGCAACTTAGACAAAGGTCACTACATTTACTCTCAGACTACAGTTTTCCTCATTCTTGAATCCCTAGAGTGTCATAAACTCTAAGCTAGTCTCCTTAAAAAAAGTAGAGATAAACTAGGTTTTAGTCTCATGACAAACAATGGGATAATCCTTCAATAAATAGTGGGACAATGACTAGCCTTCGGTTACCAAAAGGTGTCCATACCCTATGGATTTACCTATTCCTTTCCCTAGGCAAAGTCCCACCACATTATCATGCAATGAGTCATGCTTACACATATAGCATGCTATAAATCACATATATATATATATATATATATGCTCAATAAATACTAGCACACAATTAGCTAAACTAATGAGCATCATATCATATGTCTCACAACATTATTCCATCCCATTTACTCATATATCATCACGTATATCTTAATCATCTCATAACAACTTAATTATTGATTCAACACACAACTACATATATCTATGCACATAACTTTTTCTCTATCAGGTCACTCATGAATTTCACATTATTATGACAATGCATGAGGTCATATTCAATTTATCAAAACATTCACATTTTACACAACAATCATAATTCCAATTTGTTCCTTTTTCAAAAAAAAACATAATATCAATTGTGAGATTTATCTATTCATGTTCAAAAGTATACGATTTTGAAAAATTACATTCATTAACATACAATTACAAAAGAATAGATTTTTTCCAAATACCTCAAACCTTTAAGTGGTCAAAAAATTTCCCATTATGCAATTGCTTCAAAGGCATTATAAGCTCAAAAGCTGTGTAGAATAATTAATTGATAATTAATCATACTCACAACTTTAATATCTCTATTATGCAACTCTAACTTTTCATTTCCACACTTTAAATACCCAAAGCCTTTTTCTCTAGTATTTTGGCTTGCCCATTAGGTTTATTAACTCTCTTTAACTCACATTAACTCCATTAAACAATTAGCTCAATATTAATAGTACTCAACAAAGTCTAATCCTTATATTAGATGCCCATTTTCAGACATAAATGAAAGCTAACCACTAAAGTTATGTAAAACCATAAATCTTAAGTTTAAATAGCTTAAATAACTTCCATAAGCTCTAATCAAGTTAATGGGTTCAAACCATAGCCCTGTAAATTGGAAAATCAATTCCCTATTATGACCTTAAAAACTCTCAAAAGAAAAGGAGGGAGAAACTTAGGTAACTTACCTTTGGTGTTTACAAGCTCTAAAATACTCCCAATGCCTTGAATCTCTAAGCCTAGTAGAGCAAATCAAGACCTCCTTCATTCCTCTCACTTTTCCTTTATGTTCTTCAAACTAATATAGTCCTTATTTTTATAAAATTTTAACCATACACCACAGCACATCCTGTATGCTTCATGACATGTAGTACAGAGAGCACCCTTTTATGATTTAGTCCATGTGTCATGGCACACATTGCGCAAGCTATGGCATGTGGTATAGAGAGGGCTCCTCCACGTTCTCTTTCCTTTTTAAGGTCTAGGTGTCCTGATTCGACTCTAGGCCCAATCCTAAGGTTTCAACCACAACCTAATAAGTCCATTAGCCTCTCTAACCACTCTTTAACCACATATCACATTAATTTACTTAATTACCCTCATTTAGCCTAATTAATCAAGGTTAAATTTTTGGGACGTTACATCAACCACTCACCATGCACATTTTCATCTACCTTACTACTAGAATTAGCACCAAACATTTTCACAAGGATTCTTCTTTTAACTAGAAGACATATTTCAATTTCACTGCATGGAAATGGAATGAAATTAAAGGGGAAAAATAATTTAAATTCCTGAACATGAACATATTCATGTTAACACACATAAGCTAATTAAACTAATACCAAAACTAGTATGCATCAAGAAAATTAAAGTGAAATGAAGTGCATAACTTAAAATAAAAATGCATTCGGCCATTATTCCTAACCATAAGTACAAAAGAATGAGAAAGCATTTAGATTTCAACTATTAGTTTCAACCTCTCAAACTTTCAGACAATGCGTATGAGAGGAAAAGAAAGAAGAACAAGAAAACCTCTTGAGCTCATTAGTAGGTCGTAGTCATAGGTAGAGATGAGAGAATTTTGAACAGAGCATGGCATGGCCATGAGCTTGATTTAAAGTTCTAAATGGAGCAGAGCGAAGCTAAAGAATGTCGATGTTTATTTAAGAAAAGAAGAAATAGAAATGAGTGAGAGAGATAGAGAGACACTTGAGCAGCTCAATCAACGCTTAAGTTTTTAAATACGAAGGTTGCCATTTGTGGTTCACTAAGTAGAAAAGATGATTGACATCGCCAAGTAGAGAAGGTAACCGAAAGGACTTAAGACTCAGGAGAGTAAGGGAGAGTCAAAAACATGTGAGAGAGAGAGAGAGAGAGAGAGATAAGCTACTTAAGCTCAATCAACGTTTAACAGTGAAGAAAAGGAAAGGGGTAGGGTTTGCTCAACTAAATAGTTTGAATGTCTCACGTGTGTTACGTATCATTTAATTCATTAAAAATTAAAAATGGGTATTTTTATTTAATCAAAACATAAAGGATGTTTTTGTTTTGATCATCTCAAAATGCAAATAATAGAGCCAATAATTCAAATTAAGCCATCTTATTTTGGGTAACCTAAATAAACCTAAACTACAGGGATTTTTTTAAAAATTCTTAGTCTAACCTCAAATTTCTTGAGCTTATTTAGGTTGACCTAAATTATTAGCTTTGTCATGCCCCAAAATATAGGAGTGACCAGTATGGGATATATGTATAAAACACACATCCCTTAAGCCTTAATTCAAGAAAATTTTCTATTTTAAAAATGATAATTATATCTATATTGGATTTAGGACATCTCTAATGCTTTTCTTTCAAACAAAAACCTCAATATTTTTGTAAAAATTTTGGCAAAACTTCCCATGTAAATAACAACAACCAAGAGCTCTGCTTCTTCTAACCAACAGAGAAAATGTAGAAAAAAAATAATGACCCTGACTATATAGTCTATGTAAAAGCACCTAATCATATTTCCAAAACATAATACACAAATTTCGTAACTACATCAAAAAGAGATATTTACAAAACAAATATCCACTTAGCTCAGCAAAAAGTCCTTCAGTAGTCAGCAAGAAGTGAAATGCCAACTATACTATTTGAGGTTAAACTAATTTTCTGTTGAATAACATCCTTATTTACTAGAAAAATGAAGAAAGAGAATATTTATGAATTCAATAAAAATAAAAATAAAAATAACTAAAAACATACTAGACTGATATTGTGTAGTTCAAACAATCATTTATAACTACAATATGCATGTTCAATTACAAATAAAAGAAAAATCAAGTTTTAGTGGGACTTAACCAAAATAAAAAATAAACATAGACACAAAGTTCTTGAGGGTAAGTAACCAAACAAGTGTAGCAAGAAGCCACGAAACAAGTATGGCAAAAGCCACAAATAACAAGCATGAGTATGATGCTTATTAATGCTAAGCTAGCTAAAATTTAACCATAGTATGCCATGGGTTAATGGTACTGCTGTTAACAACTAGCATTCTAATTCAATCCCACATTTCAAATCAAGCATGCATGGTCTAAGATCAATATATTATCTCTCTTCAACATTATCAAACATAGCAATTAGATATTCATTTGAAGAAAATAACTTCAATTCTTTCTATAAATTCCATTATAATGAAAATGTGCACAAGTAAATAGTCAATAATAAAATTTAAATCACAAACCATTAAGTAAGACTAAATTAAAATACTCCCTCACTTATTGCTAAGGAATTAAAAGAATTATATAAGTAGAGATGACATTTCTCAATCAACATTTTTATGAAAATAAATTTGCTAACAAGTTTATTGGACGCTATTTAGTTACTTGAGCTTAGAATGATAACTTGTTCCTTCTAAAGTACACCTTTCTCAATTGCCCCTTTGTTACTTTATTATCTGAACAAGAAGAATAAATAACTTCTTTAACATTGGCTCTACTCTATACACTTCCTATAGACATTCATTTCCTTCACAAACTCTCTAGTACACAAAGTTATAATATTCCACTATCACATACTTTAAATAAACAATACTTTAATTTACATATGTACTCTTTCCCAAACATCATAACCTGAAACCATATATAACATTTTATTTTAATATATTTGAAGGTTTAAATAAACACAATAAGATACAAATCAAAATAATAATTAAATAAAACAATCTTCATAGACTCTATATCACTTTCTAACACTTATGTAAGCAAAGTCCTTGTTCCCAAGTTGCAACATAAAAATTGAATTATTTTTATTTTGAAATTTTGTCAATGACTTTACCCATGCTTAGTTTGATATGTAAATATTATAGAATAAGAGAATTAGTTAGATATAAAGATATAATTGTTAAATAAGGCTGTTATAGCATTAGTCTATAAATAGTTCCTCTATCATCCCTTACATAGTTCTTCCATTAAATAAAAAACAATTTATCTTCTCACATTTCACCAAAATGCCTTAAATGCATTCTGTAATGTCCTTCCTGACATTACAAAACACATAGTACATGAGAGACAAGAAATCATTATGATAACCAAGATTAATGAAAAAGGTTATCATAACACAAGAGTTTAAAAAAGTAGTAAAAATATTGGGATCCCAAGAAACCCTTTTTAAAAAGACGTTTACGCTCAAACTATAATTTAAAACAAATTAAACAATATAGCAGAAGCATAGAAATCAAACACAACCTATAAAAGAACAATAGAACATTCTAGAAAAATTTAAAAATTGCCCCATCCACTGTGGCGCATAAGTCACCCGCTGCAGTGGATGGCGCAAAGGGACCATGTCCCTCTTTGTATTATGCACCGTGGCTCACTCTTACTATCATGATAGCTCCTTCAACCAACTTTTAGAATATACTATTTCACCATCTGACATCCTATTTGAGTGATTCAATGTCTACACATAGCTCTTTGAGCTGTAACATCTTGAATTTCTAATCCTACATTAATGACTGATTGTGGGCTGAATCAGTGATTTAATATAGAGTTAGGGTTTTGGATAGTAAAGTGTTATATTGACTCTTAGAGGTGTTATATGAATAGATATAAGGAAAAGAATAGAGTCATGAAGCAAAGCATATGACTGTAGTAAAGATTTTCCTCACTATGCCATGCGCTATAACAGAGGATAGATATACCGCGAGATATGGTGCAGAACTATAATAAGTGACTATATGAAATAGCTCATGAAATAAAGGCAAAAATAAAGTTAGAGGGGCTAGATGTGGAAAAGGTGCCAATATCTGCTAGGGCAAGTAAAATCAAGAACAAGAGTGACATTTTTAACCTGTTACTTATCAAGTAAGTCTCGTACTTCCTTAACCTCTAATTCTACCCTATTTTCTCTTAATTTTAACTAGTAAGAAATTGAATTTGAAAGTTTTAAGGAGTTTATTTCTTACCCTATCATAATAGAAAGGTTCTCATAAACTAAACTATTACTCTGTGACTGGTTTGAGTTAGAACGATAAAGTTTTGAAGCTATAAGCACAATATGCCCTAATCTAGAGAGAGAGTGGTGAGAGAGAATATGTTTGTGAGGAAGATAATGATTGTGGTAAGTGATAGTTAAGTATGATAAGCATGACTAAATGTGAATTGTGAAAGTGATGGCGATTAGGTGCTAAATTACTATAAGTGGCACTTCTTGTCAATAAAGTTATTGACTCTAGGTGCCTAAATTGTGTAGATTCTAGCATGTGGCACATGAATTTACGAAAAGGAGCTTATATAGGATTATTGAAATATAGGTAACCCTTTCTATTGAACAAAAAGGTTAAGGTAATTATATAGTTTACTATATTTATTAACTATTATAACTGTATAAAAGTAATTATACAACTATAGTTTAGTTAGTTTTTATGCATGATTTGGTATTGAAAACAAGTTTAGCATCAAATGGATTTATGGAAAGAAAGTTTAAGGATTTCTAGCTTTGAATGTATGTGTGTGTGTTATGAGAAAAATAATATGGTGTGCAAATGCAAAAAGTAGTGAAATGTGAAAAAAACATGATCATAGAGGGTAAGAGTTTACCGAGGATATATAAAGATGTGTGTATGTGGAGATATGTGAGTGAAAAATTTATATGGTTAGGCTAGCACAATGAGACATCTAGTGCAACATTATATAGGCTGGTACTATAGGAAATTTGGTACAACATATTATGAGATTGTTACCATGATACGTCCGAGAAGTTTAGCAACTCCCTAGTACTTATTAGGGTGCAATTATAAGTCAACGATACCTCTATCACAAGTATGTGAAGAGGAAAATCATAGTCTATAGGTGGGTTAAATTACCTTTGGCCAAGTTTTTCCACCACTGAAATTGTACTCGAATCAATGAGTAATTAATCCAGTAGAGCCTACAGTTTCATTTCGAGGAGCATTAGAGGTTCGGTGGCTAGATGGTTATGCTAGTGTATATTTATGTGGAAATACTTTAAAAAGATGAAATTTCTTCATACTTTGATATATATTTAATATTACGCTAGTTTTGTTGCTTTGGCACGGTTGTCTGTGGTAATAGATATTTAATGAACTATATTGGTTACTATGATTTTTATCTCACCCATAATTATTTATATTTTTTAGGTTCTAGCACTAATAGTTCAAAGGGAAAAAGCATTGGCTTAGTTAAGATCTCTCATTCAAGCCTTTGTAAGAATTTAGTATAATGAATTTGTAGATTATTAGTTATAAACTTGTGTATAAGTTGCCATAGGATTTAGTGCATGTGCATATAGTTGTGATTGTGGTATGTTTTGGTGACTTTGAGTTCCCTAGCCCCTCTGTATATATGTAAATAGTGAAATGATTGAGCGGGCTAGTAGACAAATGTGAATATGTATGGATAAAAGGTGTACTCGAAGTGTATGTTAAATTTGTTCTTGTATGCGATTGAGAATGAAAAATGAAATTTTGCACAAATGTGTGGATCTAGGCAGCTTATAAGCCAAATGTGTGTGTATGTGTTATATTGCCTATGTGATTGGTCAATTAGGTGTGTATTATCCACTTAGACATGGTCAAGGCCTTGAAAGTAGCTAATGACGTATGGATTCGAATTGAGATGCTCGAGTGGCAAATTTTAACTTAAAACAGTCAAAATGTACTTAGGCATCCAACTTTTAAATGGGACATTAGATTGAAATGAAAGCAATGTCATTAAGTAGATTTCGAAAGAAGTCTCAGGTGAGCACTTGAACCACCTTAATCGGACATTGGATTAGAAATGGCATGCATCTAAAGTTCGCATTAGAATCTGTAATATGACAGCAAATTTAGTTGTGTATGCCATGGCGCATGTATCAGCATATCATGGCACACAGCACAAAGTCATACTTTGGTCTTTGTGCCACTTGCCAGGGCACATGTGGTAGGAGCCGCGATGTATAGTCCCAGATTTGACTTGATAATGTTGAGATGCGCATGTTTTCTTGTTAATCTAAGTATGCTATTGCACAATGCTTCTGCTGTGTAATATTTTATTATCTAAATATTTATTATTACATATATGATTTGGAAATATTTTCATAGGATCCCAATGTTTTCAAGTTAATTATTTTAATTGCAGTTATGTGGAGGATTGTATGGTAATGTCAATGTGGACATTACATGAGCCATATAGCTATTGGTACTAGTCTCATTCCCATACATTTAACCATTTAAAAATTAGACAACCTAACACAATTTAGTCCATTTTCCTTTCAAAACAACCTCAAGGGTGTCCAAACCTACAAACCTAGTGCCAATAACTTTGGAACTACTTGAACCAACTCAAATAGACCACAAACAACTTGATTGAAAAATCATGCAATAATAATAACATCCCAAATGCAAATTGGCCATAAAAACCCCCAAATTCACTATAATTTGAGGCATAACAATAATTTACATTAAACATCATTTAGGCTATTCGAACAATAAACAAAAAAAAAACACCTACACTAGTATCTCGACCTCTCACAACAATTTCATTACAATTACATTATCCTACATCAAGGTACCCACAATTACAATATTCTTATACAAGTGATCTCAAAAGATAACATGATCCTAAGTTGGCATAAACATTGAAATCATTTATTACAAACCAAAGATAGAATGAGAGGACTATACAAACACAAGTCCCTCAACTCTCCATAGTGCCTTCCTTCCCTTTACCCTTATTTGAACCTTCACCTATAAAATATAACCACAGGGTAAGTCAAGGATTCAGTAATCAAATAATCTAAACAAACTACTCATGTGTGAGAAAAGTTAGTAAGTATGTGAAGTGGCCTTTAAGAAGATACAGTATATATATATATATATGTATATATCAAGTTACACACACATGGCTATCCAATAGAGATATGCATGATTAACACATTGTCTTATATCCTTCATATTTCCTCCAACTAAATATATGGCTAACAATTCAATAGAATTGAATCTATATGACTAGATTGACTCAAGTTCACTAATCGTGGGAGGCAGCCCTAGGCAAGGGTGCCTTCACCCATTATGGACCATAAGTTTCCCTTTTTCACAAATACCTAAGGTGTCATATGTCCAATCTATCTCAAATAATACTAGGACTTCCAAATAAATATAAAACTGTGCACCGAGGCTTCCATGGTGCCAGTGTACCATATGAATTTTCAAATAATATTCCTTGAACAACACTAAGGTGAAGTCTTATCCTCTTATAATGATCATGCCAAACATAAGCTTAACAATTCCATATATAGCCATAAACATGCAAAATACACTTAAATAATCATTTCTACCATAAATCACACAATTTCACAAGTACATATACATGAACATAAGGTTTAGCATAAAAATTTTGAAACCATAAATGTGTAAAAACATAGTTATCCATGCCACTTCACATAATGTTTCTAAATTAATAATCATTTTTACTAAGTATATTAGTTCAAAATAATTGTTGAATAAACTTTTGCAACAACACACAACCATCTAAACACACAGATAATAAGTTTAAACAATTATGTTACCTCAACCCTTACAAAAGGGTTGCTGTGGTCAAAAATTAGCTCCACAAGTGTCTACTAGAGTATCAACACTAAATCAATGTTTAATCTATAAGATTAAATATTTAACATCAATCCTTACTCTACTTAATCCCTTTCAAGCATAATTTTGGGTACCCACTATACCTAAAGTCTTACTTCAACACCCTTAACACTTTCAATACATTTCATTAATTTCATCTAGTACCTAAACACTTAAATAAGCTTAAATTGTTACCTATATTGCTCCCTTTAGTTCAAATTTTACTTAGGGTTTGTCCAAACCTTAATCAAAAACTCTAAATCACTATAAAATCCATAAATCTAATTTTAGAAGTTTGATTTAACTCCCCTAGACCTTAACTAAGGCAATGGATTCAGTTACAACCTAAGGAAATAAAAATCAAGCCCCACATTACCCTAAAACTTAGAAATTTCACATAAATGAGAAGGGAAAAGGAGAGGAAGCTTATCCAAAGATGAATCTTGCTCAAAGTGCCTCTAAAATGCTCCTAAGATCAAGTCTTAGCACCCACAAGCTCTCCTTATATCGCTCCTCACATTAATCTTCTTTCTCTGTTCTAAAATTAGATGTAACTTACATCTGATTTATTTCAGACACTGGTTGTGCCCTGTGGCACAAGATGCGTGCGCTATGGCACATGGCATAGCAAAGCCATATGCCCATTTTGACCATCTTCTTGAGCCTGGTTTACCCATACACCATCGTGGCCCATTTTCAAAGTTGTCTAGAGGTCCAAAACCTTATTAGTATCCCAAAACAATATTAATTAATAAGTCATTAATTTTGGCCAAATTACCCTTATTAAACACTTAAAATTTTAGAGATTGCAACTTAAGATGTTATAAATTCTAAATTTGAATCATACACAAGCAAAAAAATTTATAAATTGTCAATCAATCAACTCTCAAGCATCAATATGTTCTTCATAAAGTTTCCTATACAAACTCAATTTCATAACAAGATTCAATTTTATATATAAGCGAAACATAGTTTTGAATTTAAATTTTAGTCCTCATACATTGAATATATTTAACTACTCCATTCCAACTCTTCTACACATTTTAACATACACCTTATAGGCATCAATGTTTAATTTTCCTATTATCAATATTTGAATTAATTAAACTTCTAATTTTTATTCCAAATATAATAATCAATCCACATAAAAAATATCATTTAACACATTAGGTCATGCTTCTCATTATATAGACTTTTAGAAAATATGAATTCAAGCAAGACTCATATACCAAGGTTATAACTAGGATGAAACTTTAAATTCCTTCCCTCATTTTGTCACTAAACAACCAGCACAAAAAAATGAAGAGAAAGAATCAATTTTTAATGACTTCTAACATTTTACTAAATTTATTGGTGTTTTTAATGCAATTGAAAGTCATTTCTTTGAATTTTTTAGCAAAAATATGATTAAGTGAATGATTATGTGTGACAATAGATATGGAAATGTAATCAAAAGTTAGTGGACCAATTCAAGCATAAATTTTAGGTTTTATACATGTAAGGAGGCCTAATTTATGGTTCATAAGGTGAAAATTTTGAAGCCCAAGTCCAAGGAAGTAAATATGAAAAGAAATTTTGCACAAGTTATGTTCGTTGCAATAAAAATGCATTTTGTTACAACAAAGCCTAAATTTTAGTAAAATGCACAATTTTGATCTTCAGTGAATTTTAGGGTTTAGGGACCTTATTTTTTACCATTCTTTACTTCCAACAACTATAGAACATCTAAGGAGAGGAAAAAGAGCTAAAGGAAGATTGGAAAAGCTTCTATTTAGTAGAAAATCAAGGATTTAGCTTAAGATTGATTCAATTAAACATTTCTTCACCTTCTTCTCTTTAATTTGATGTATATATTGGATCATGTGCTTTGATGATTACAAAACCAAGAGAAGGGGTATTTGTTATATGTGTAGATATAAAGAATCATGGATGAAAGAAAAATCTCAAGAGCATAAAGAATCAAAAGAAGTTGAAGAAGAAATTTAGGATAAGTAATTTTAATTTCTCTTAGATTCAATGTGAAAACTTAGAGAGCTTAATCATTTTTCTTAATCATTAAATAGATACATCATTTATCTATTTTATATGCATTAAGAATCATCTAAGTATGTTAAAGCTTGCAAACTTTGGTCCTCCTGCATATAGTTTTTCATAGAAAATATTTGCATAGTGAAGAGGCAGAATCATATATGATTTTATAAGTCACTCATGAGTTTTTGTATGTTAGGCACACTGACTATTAGATCATGTGAGTGTGAAGAAGTGTTCCATGCATGATTAAGCATTTGTGTGGTATGTTGCCTTATGCTTTATTTCTGCATGCAAAACCACGCGTGAAAGGCTTTAGTGTTCATGCAAGTTTTAGCACCTGAGCTTCATTGAAATGCAATTAAGTGCAAAACCATGTGTGAGACAAATGGTATCACACGTGATTTGTCACTTGCTGAACTATCACACATTGTTTTTGTTAAGTCTTAAAACCTCTCAAGCCAAGCTAAAATTACTTACATGTATGATCATTGATTCATAAATTCATATCTCTTGATCATGTAAAATCTTGCTTGAGTTGTGCTGAGTTTCATGGTTGAATATCCATCAGACAAGTTTATATATCAATACATGTAATTTCACACATGATATATTTCTGATTCCATATAAGTTTTGATCATATTAAATAGCCTTAGCATTCTGCCAGCCATTTCACACAAGAGAGAGTAAGGGTTCCATGCATGATTTGTCACATAGAATTGATAATAGTTCTTGATGTACAAAACCATGCGTGAGAGCAAGTGGTACACTCATAAGTTTTAGCACTTTGTTCTGTTAGTATATCCATGAGTGCAAAACCACACATAAAGATACAAGGTGTTCATGCATGATTTGTCACTTTCAGCTTTGTGAAACTTCCTTAGTGCAAAAACATGTGTGATTATACCAGTAACTCACAAGAAAATTCATCAATGGATAGAATCACAGTATCAACGATCTATCAACTTTCAAAACTATATAAGTGATTCATTCTTTACCAGAATGGTGACTAATGATCCTTGAGCGAACATATCATCAATATAATTGTGTATTCAAAGAGCTTTCAAATTGTGATTTTACATATTACATTCATTCATTATTCTTAAAAAGAATTGTGAAAAGCTCTCAAAGATTTATAAGCTTTCATTTGTATTCTCATCTACTCTTTTTGAGAGTTTTTTGTACAAGCTTTCATTATCTTCCTAAAAATCTTAAAAAGGAATTCTTCAAGTGTTGTAACAACTTGCTGGATTATAGTAAGATGTGTTAAGTGAATCAAGGTAAGGTTAGTCTTGAGAGTAGTACTGTGGTGGCAAGCACCCCTTGAAGCTTTTATTTTTAGTTGAAAATCTCAAGTACAATCTTCAGGACTGGACATAGGCCAAGTTTATGGCTAAACCAGTATAAATCTTAAGCATGTCATCTTCTTCCATTACTTTTTAACTCTTTACTCTTCTCAAGTTTCAAAAAGTTTTAAGTGTCACCCAATTCAGCTCCGCTCTTAGGTGCCAGCCTATCCTAACATTTGATATCAGAGCTTGAACTCTTGATAAAAGACTTAATAGTCCAATAGGATCCTATGGCTGGTTTTAGTGATAGTATTGTTACTAAATGTGCTAAAATTAATATGCCTCTTAGATTCAATGGTGAAAACTATACTTTTTAGAAAAGTAAGATAAGACTATTCTTTAAGGCCTTAGACCTTAATTTATGGGAGATTGTGGAAAATGGCCCCTACTTTCTATACAAAACTGTAGACGGATAACTTATAAGAAAAAAGAGGAGTGAATTTATTGAAAAGGAAGAAAACTTGTGCTACTCAACTCCAAAGCAAAGTTGATTATTGCTAGTGCCTTAAGTCAATGAGAATATTTTAGAGTGAGTAATCTAAAGACTATAAAAGAGATATGGGATGCTTTAAAGATTGCTCATGAAGGAATTGAAGGAATCAAGGAAAATAAAATAAGCACCTTGACTCAACAATATAAGTTGTTCAAGAGGAAGCCTAGAGAAAACATTAAGGACATACAAGTTAGATATACTCACATGATGAATGAGCTTATAACATTTAGAAAAATTATACTCAGAAGGAGCAAGAAAATTCTGAGAGGACTCCCAACTAAATGGTAACCCAAAATTACTGCCATTAAAGAAGCAACAAGTGATTTCATGAGGTCTGTGGCAACTCTATTTGAAGTCTTACTGAGCATGAAGGAAGACTATCCATGCTGAAGGAAGATGTTGAAAAAAGAAGTCACTGGCCTTAGAAGTGATAAAGAAGGAATCTGAGTTTGAAGTAAGTGATAGTGACGACTCTGATGAAGAAATGGCTATGTTTGTCAAGAAATTTGCAAATTCTTTGGAAAGAAAAAGTTTGGGAAGAAATTCTCAAAGAAGAAAAAAAAAGAGATAATTTGCTATAAATGTAATAAGCCTGGACATATTAAAGCTGATTGCCCTCTGAAGTAAAAGAGTAAAAGCTACAAGTATGACAAGAAGAAATTCAAAGCTTATCTCTCCTTAATTTGGGGGTGACAGTGATGAGGAGTCCACAAAAGAAGAAGAAGCAAATTTATGCCTAATGGCCAAAAGTCATTGTAATCATGTAGATGATTCAGACTTTGATTCTGAATTTGAGTTTACAGTTGAAGAATTATTGCTTTTAAAGAACTACACAATAAATCTTTTCTTCTTATGAAAAATATTTCACATGTTAAAAAGAAACTGACTATTTCTAACAAAGAAAACTTGTTTCTCAAAACTAAAAATAAAGCTTTGAAAAAAGAATATTACTATGTTGGAAAAGGAAACATCATGCAATGATTGCTCTGTTCATATTTTTGAAAAAGAAGATTTGAAAAACACTCTTGCAAAATTTGTTAAAGGAAGAGATAATTTAAACAAAATTTTAAGTCAACAAAAAAGTGTTTTTGATAAAGCTGGTATAGGCTATAAATCAAATAAGAAGAAAAAATATTACAAGAACTTCTTTGTTCCTACCACTATGACTAACTCAGCCAAATCCACTTGTTCCTATTGCAATAAGAAAGGGCACATCACTAAGTCATAGGAAGCAAGGATTGAGTGAAAATATGAAGTGGATTCTAAAGGGGTCTACTAACCCACCAAGACCCAAATAATTTAGCTACCTAAGAAAATATGACATTTGTGTATAGTTGAGAATTCGTGCGGGCCGAGCTTATTCGAGCCGACATTTGTTTAGAGCTTGGAATTTAGGCTGGCTGGGCTTATTCAAGCTCAGCCTAAATAAGCCCAACCTGAATAGGCCCGAACCTAAACAGGCCTGACTCCTCAAAAAGCCTGAATAGCTAAGCCTGACCTGAATACCCAAATTGTATTTTTAAAATCATTTTTAATTAATTTTTTACTTTAAAATTAATTATTTTATTTACAAAAAAATATTTTTTCATACTTTAATGATATATAAGACTCAAATATATCATATTTTAATATAAAATGACCTAAAACTTAAATAATTAATTAATATTTATCATTTTTTATGTATTTTGTAAAATAAAAAAAATTTATTCGGGTATTAATAGGCCTGAACATAAAACTCTCATAATTTTTTTAAGCCTGGCCTTAACTTTTTTTGAGCGAGTTCAGGCTAGCCCGTTGGGCTCAATCTGAATTATCAGCTCTACATTTGTGCAAGTATCAAGGAGAGCCACAAATAAAAAGTGGTATCTAGACAGTAGTTGCTCCAGGCACATGATTGGTGATAGCTCCACACTTTTATATGTGGTGAAAAACAAAGATGGCAGAATTGTCACCTTTGAAAATAATGAAAAAGGAAGAATTCTTGGTATAGGTAAAGTTGGTAAGAATGCATCTAACTCTCCTTGTATTGATAATGTTTATTTAGTTGATGGTTTAGGACATAACCTTTTAAATATAAGTCAATTATATGACAAAGGTTATGAGGTTATTTTTAAAGGTGATGAAGCTATATTTTTTGTTATTCAAATAGAAGTAAAGCTTTTAGAGTTTTTAACAAAAGAAAGTCATCTATTGAAGAGTCAATTCATGTTAGATTTGATGAATTCTTATCAATGGGAACAAAAGAAGAAGAAATTGTAAATATTCCTCTTGATGATCTCTCACTGAAAGAAGAGGAAAATCAAACCAATAATGATACCATGACTAATGATCAAAGTGGAGAGACAAATAATCTTCCAAAAGATTAGAGATATAGTAAGTCACATTCCATTGATCAAGTCAATGGAGAAGTTGGTGATAAAGTTAAAACAAGAGGTTTATTTGGAGAAGTACGCCATTTTAATATATTTCTTTCTAATACAAAACCTTTTGATATTAAAGAAGCATTAACTAATGAATATTGGCTCATAGCAATGCAAGAAAAGTTAAATCAGTTTGAGAGAAGTCAAGTTTAGGATTTGGTACCAAAACCAAGTGATCATCCTATCATTGGGACAAAATAGGTCTTTATAAACAAACTTGATGAAACTGGTAATATGGTAAGGAATAAGGCCAAGCTAGTGGCTAAAGATTATAATCAAGAAAAAGGTATTAATTATGATGAAACTTTTGATCCTGTTGCTAGACTAGAGGCTATTAGACTTTTACTTGCCTTTACTTACATTAAAGATTTTAAATTTTATCAAATGAATGTTAAAAGTACTTTCTTGAATGGACTAATCAATGAAGAAGTTTATGTAGAGCAACCTCCAAGATTTGAGGATCCATCAATGTCAAATCATATCTACAAATTGAAGAAAGCATTGTATGGACTAAAGCAAGCATCAAAAGCTTGGTATGATAGGTTAAATATTTTCTATGAAATAATATCTTCAAAAGAGGAATGGTGGATAAAATACTGTTTTATCAAACTAAAAGTAGTGATATCCTTATAGTTCAAATTTATATTGATGATATTATTGTTGGAGCTACTAATGAGGTTCTTTGTGAGAAATTTACTAAGATTATGTAAGGAGAATTCAAGATGTCTATGATGGGAGAGCTAAACTTCTTTCTTAGATTGCAAATCAAGCAAATGAGGAATGGGATCTTCATAAGCCAAATCAAGTACACTCAAGAATTGTTAAAGAAATTTAGATTTGAAAATTCAAATCCAAGCAACATACCTATGAGTGCATCAATCAAAATGGATAAGAATGAAAAAGCGAAAAATGAGGATCAATTAAAATTTAGGCAAATAATTGGATCACTACTCTACTTGATTGCCGACAGACTTAATATCATGTTTAGTGTTTGTATGTGTGTAAGATTTCAAGCTAATCCAAATGAATCATATTTAAATGCTGTGAAAAGAATATTTAAGTATTCAAATGGAACTACATAGCTAGGATTATGGTTTCCAAAAGGAGTAAAGGCTGAATTAATTACTTAGATGCTAATCATAGAGGATACAAAATAGATAGAAATAGCACTAATAGAACTTGTCAGTTCTTTAATGGCTCATTAATATCATGGTTTAGCAAAAAATAAAATAGTATGTCCTTATCATCATGTGAAGTTGAATGCTTGGCAGCTGGAAGCTATTATGCGTAGATTTTATAGCTAAAAGAACAATTGAAAGATTTGGGAGTTCATCTCAAGGAAATTTCAATCAGATATGATAATACTAGCATAATCAACGTAGCTAAGAACCCTATCCAATACTCAAGAACCAAGCACATTGACATCAGACATCACTTCTTAAGGGATCATGAGCAAAAGACATCACATTGGAATTTATACCCACCACCAAGCAACTAGTAGACATATTTACTAAACCTTTAACTGAAGAACAATTTACATTTAACAAAAGAGAATTAGGAATGGTGAACCCCAATAAGTTGAAAGTTTTTTGAATTTAAATAAATTACATTTTGAATCTTTTACTAACTTAAGCTTCAGAGTTGCCTTAAGTTGTTTTTGCAAGAAGAAATCTATGAATCCTAATTTCATTAGAATAAATCAAAGCAAATCTTAAAGAAAGAAGTCAGAAGATAAGATATGATTCATTTAAAAGATAGGTTATTACTGTTAGAAAATAATTCTTGAAAATTTAAGTGTCATGTCATGTGTGAATTTTCCTACTTCTATATTTCTCTCTAGTTTGCCTACATTTTTACATGTGAAATAGACATTCTCACTCACATGAAATAGCACCTAAGAAAGCTTCAATACTGAGTGGTGCTAAATCAAGCGTGAAGACATTATTCTTTCTTGCATGAAATAGCACTTAGTAAGTTCTTCTTCCTAAGAACTGTAAAATCACACGTGATAGTTGAAGGCTTACTTGTATGAAATTCCTTCTTGAAAGCATGGTTTATAATTATGGTTATTTCACGTGTGAAAGTATTTTATGATCACGCATGACTCTAATTATAGTAATTATGCATTATTTGAACGTTATTTTGATTGCTAGATCAGGTGTAAAACTTCTTTGTCACAAATGAGATTTGGCACCTTAATGGTTAAAAGTACTAAATCACGCATGAAACCAGACTCCTCTCACACATGATCTTGCATCACTTATATATATCTTCCTCGTCTACCTTCATTCTCACGCATGAATCAATGTTACTCTTAATAGCCGTTGCTTAATCCTTCCTTCTTAACTACCTTCCTAATTCTTCTCTAACCATTTTGGCAGTCAAATTTCTTTGTGTATCATTTCTAATATACTTCTCACATCTCACTTCACTCTAAAATCTCTCTCTTCAACCTAAAATTCTTCAATTCTATAAAAATTCTCTATGATAGCAAGAATAAAGGACACTAGAAAGAAAACCAATTAAGAGGTTACAAAGAAGAGAAAATTCATAGAAGCTCTCATTTGAGAACGCAGTAAATCACTATCTTGGTCATTACAAAGGCTCAAAACTTTAAGAAAATCTAAAGAGCCTACTTCTACATCAGAACCTGTTTCGACTGCTTTACAAGAAGAAACTCTAACCAGAATTAGCAGAGACTTATCCAATGATGGTAGCAACGTGCCTCCAAGTAAAGTTTCAAAGGCAAATATCAGAGATGGAAAGCTTTTAAGCTCCAAGCATCAATCCAGATTCAATCAGTACTTCTTCTCTACTGTGGTGGTCATGAGTCATTGCACCAAATAAAATTCTCTTATCAAAGCTTATAACTCTGATATAGATGAATATTTGAGTAACTATAAAGGCCTGCTAGAACTTAATCTCTCATACTCAGCTGAAGTAGTGAAGGCCTTCTATGTTAGCTTCAGATGGGATAAGCAAAAGAAGACTTATAAGGGCAATGTCTAAAGATGTTTAATATACTTCACTCTGAAGAGTTTAGGACATATACTTGATCTTGAAGTAAGAGTTCTCAAGCTTTAAGAGTTTGATCGTGCAAATAAAAGGAATGCTTCTAGATAACACACAAATAAAGAGAAATATAAAGCAATAATGATGATAGAGGATGTAACTGAAGAGGCTTTGAAGCCTAGTTTCATCTTCAGACTAACTTCATTTCCCTTCAAGCATCGAATGCTAGCATACATGGTAGCAAGGTTCTTTCTCAACAAGAGGACAACCTTCAACACTTGTACTAAGTTTGGGATTGAGTTCCTCACCAGAATGATCAAGAAGTAAAAGATCAATATATATCACTACATATTGACTAAGATGCTGTATGTCTCCAAAGTAAACACCAAGATAAAGAAGGAACAGAAGAAAGACTGAAATCTCTACTTTGCATTAGTTGTATTAGCTACCCTAAAAAGATTTTGAGTCAAATACACAGAAGGAGCAATGCTAGAGCCAAAAGAATTTAAGGACATTGCTCTTTAGAAAATGAAGTTCAAGATGGAAGGGAACACTTATGTTCTAAGGGAGGAAGAAGAAAAATAGTTACTACTCTAGTATTAGGATGGCTCTATATAAGTACATTTCTTGCATTATAAAGAATCATGGATGACGACAAAACCTCAAGAGCATTAAGAATTAAGAGAAAATAAAGAAGTTTTATGATAAGTTATTTTAAATTCTCTTAAATTCAATGTGAAAGCTTAGAAATCTTAATCACTTTTCATAATCATTAAATGAATGCATCATATGTCTCATTTATTTGCATTAAGACTCATCTAAGTATATTAAGGCTTACAAATAATGTCTTTCTTGCGTGTTGTATTTCATAGAAGCTGTTTGCAGTATGAGAAGCAGAATTACATGTGATTCTACAGATCACAAGTTTCTACATGTTAGGCACATTGACTGCTAGATCACACAAGTGCAAAAATGTGATTCATGCATGATTAAGCACTTGTGTTATGTGATGCCTTAAGCTTTGCTTCTGCATGCAAAATCATGCATGAAAGCCTTTGTTATCCACGCAAGTTTTAGCAACTATGCTTCATTGCATTATGTTAAAGTGCAAAACCATATAGGGGTGTTCAATTTGGACCTGTCCCGATTGGCTCGGTATCATCCCAATCATATCAAAACTAGTCTTGTCCCAGCCCGAAAATAATCGGGACGAGACTTTACGGGACGGGACAGGAAAGGGGTTCGGGACGGGACGGGACATGAGATTACCATCGAAACATCCCATCCCGTCCCGAATATTATATATATTATTTTTTATTTTAAATATATTAATTATATTAATATAATTTATACTTATATTAATTATATCAATTATAATTTTAATACTTACAATTCTTATTTAAAATTAAAGTGTTTTTATATTGATAATTTTAATGGTATGGAGTAAACATGGTGATATCTTTTTTATAATATATTAATTATATTAATATAATTTATTCTTATATCTATCTATTTAATAACTTTTATTTATAACATATTTCTTGCTTATTTTTAGAAGAGTAATTAGCTTAGTACATCTTCACTAAAGTAGAAGAACAATTATTTGATGTTGTGTTTGACTTGCCTGTTGTTGCAAATCTTATAGCATAAAGATCACTTGTATTTTTATTATAATATGTAGTTGTGATTAATATAATTCAATAATTAATTTTAAATTATTGTTATTTATGTACTTGTGTTATTTTGATTTTAAACTTAATAAATTATATAATTTAAAATTTTAATGAATATTATTATTCAGATCTTTTTTCGATATTATTTCATTTATCGGGACGGCGGGACGTCCCGATCTTGTCTTGGTCCCGTCCCGACTCTTAACAGGATAAGATGACTTTTGGGACGGAACGGGACACGGGACCAAAATTCAATCCCGATCTTTTTTTCGGGACAAAACACGGGACGGGGGTGTTCCGGTCCCGTCCCGTCCCGTGAACACCCCTAAAACCATATGTGAGACTGATAGTAGCCACGCGTGATTTATCACTTATTGTACAATCATATTTTGCTTTGTTGAGTCTTAAATCATCACAATCTAAGTTAGAATTGTTTACTTGTATGATCATTGATTCACAAATCTATCTCTCTTGATCATGCAAAATCTTGCTTAAGTCATATGCAGTTTCATACGTGAAAATGCACTAGACAAGTTTGTGTATTAGTGCTTGCAATATTCACGTGTGATAGCATTCTTTCCCTGCAAGTTTTTGATCACATAGAATGGCCATAGCATTCTACTAACCATTTCACGCATGAGAGAGAAGAGGTTCCACATGTGATTTATTACACAAAACTGATGATAGATTTTTTTGTGCAAAACACATGAGAGCTAGTGGTTCACTCACGAGTTTTAGCATAAAGAACTGAATGCTTATTCATAAGTGCAAAACCATGCAAGAGAGTAATGAGGTACCACATGAGCTTTAGCACACAGAACTGAATACTTATTCATAAGTGTAAAACCACGTGAGAGAGAAATGAGGTACCACGCGAGTTTTAGCATACAGAACTAAATGTTTATTCATTGGTGCAAAACCATGTGAGAGAGCAATGAGGTACCATACAAGTTTTAACTCACAGAACTGAAAGCTTATTCATAAATGCAAAACCACTCGTGAGGGTCGAGGGATCAAGGTGTTCACACATGATTTGTCACATAAACATTCATGGAAAATCTTAGTGCAATTTCACGCGTGATTCTACCAATCACTCGTAAGAAAATGCACCAACAGATAGAATCATTGTTCTAATAGTCTATCAACTAACAAAACTATATATGTGATTTATTGAGTCAGAACAAGAACTAATGATCCTTGAGCAAACAAATTATCATTTGTGCATTTAAAGAGCTTTCAAATTGTGCTTTTACATCTTGCATTCATTCATTATTCTTGAAAAGAATTGTGAAAAGGTCATATAAGTTTATAAGTTTTCAATTGTAATTTCATCTACTCTTTAAGAGAATTTTCTACTAAAGCTTATTTCTTTCATCAAAATTCTTAAAAAGGTATTTTTCAAGTATTTGTAACAACTTACTAGATTATAGCAAGGTTTGTTGAGTGAATCAAGACAAGTTTAGTCTTCAGAGTTGTACTATGGTGGCAAGCACCCATTGAAGCTTGTGAACTTAGTTGAAAATTTTAAATGTGATATTGAGGACTAGACGTAGGCCAAGTTTGTGGCTGAACTAGTATAAATTTCATGTGTCTCATCTTCTTCCTCCACACTTCAGCTCTTTACTTTTTTCAAGTTTTCAAATGTTTTTAAGTGTTACCCAATTCAGCCCTTTGGTACTAGCCTATCCTAATAGAAATAAGGTAAGATCAGCATGTAACATAGGAATGATACTCCATATTCTTAAAGCCTTAACTCAAGAAAAATCTAATTCTAATATTTAAATATGTAATTAATATAAATAAACAACTATACAATACTTTTATAAAAGCTACAAATCACCAGTCTTTTAAAAAAAATTTCAGTAGAACTTCACATGAAATAGAATTTCCCAAAAATTTACAACACAAATTTATGACACCAATTTAACAAAAGGGAGCTTTTCTCCTTAACTATAGTCAAACAACACAATATAAAGATCAGGACTCTAACTATAGTCTACGTGGAGCACCTAAAACATTATTTATAAAAATACAATATATAAATCATGAATTTCCATCAAAATAGAAATAAACCAAAATGATGTCTCTACTTCAATCTAGAAGCAAAATCCCTTCAAGGATCTGATGAAGGAACAGGATTAGCTATGCTATCTAAGACCAAATCAAATATTTTCTAATAGATAACATCCTAACCATAACAGTTTGCACAATTAAAATGAATAAAATTTAATAGTTACATAAATTAAATGAGAAAGCAATTCAATGTAAATAATTTTATAAACTTGAAATAAAAGTTCTATATAACTTCAATAATAAGAACATTTCACTGTATAATGACAAAGCAGCTTTAACATTTAATCTTAATAAGTCAAAATGATTAAATAAACAAATAAGAATAAAAATATTTACTAAATTAAAAACCATTACATATGAAATCTCCAATTGATTAAAATTCATATATTTTTTGGGGATTTATCAAAATAATTCACAAACATAGACACACAGTTCACAAAAATAAGTAACCAAACACAATTGAAGCCACAAAACAAATATGGACATACAGTCTATGAGAGTAATGCTAACCAAATGCGGCTCTAAACCATGAAACAAATGTGAGTATGAGGCTTGCGAATAACAAACATGAAAACATAGCTAATGAAAATTAAACTAGCTAGTCACTTACCAAGGTGCCAAGGGCTAATGAGACTACTATTATCAATTAGTGTCTTGTTTAAAATTCTAATTAATTCTATTTTTAAACATACAAGAAAATAATTACTATAAAAATATAATTTTCATTCTCAAAGTCAAAATTGCATGAATAGTTTTGAGCATTAAAAATTTGCCGAAATAAAATTTCATAACTAATGTCCTTGTTTAGCATTTATTAAGTAACTCAAAAATAACTAGAGTTGATAAAAATAATCTAATTAACTTTGAAAGTATCCTTTATAATGAAAAACACATAAAAATGCCATAATTCAAATATTCTGCAACATCTTTTTATAATTTCCCAAGACAAAAATAAATTAACAAAGTATTAAATATGAAATATAATTGTTATTAAATGATCTATGAAAAAAGAATTTTATTAATAAATTAGTTGGGACGTTATCCACTCACTTGAAGTATTCCTGAGTACTAAAATTCACTTCTTAGAACCCAATCAAACATTCCTTCCTCTAAATGCCCTATCTAAATATAAAAAGAAAATTCAATGGCATATTCAAGTTTGATAAACTCTTTCTAGCTCTTCTCAAGTACAAGCAACAAAACTTAATCAATATTCTATATAAACATACCATAACTAATCACTCTAAATTCCAAGTTCTCCTATCACCCCTTTTTATCAAGCAACTTAAAGGCATTCGCAAATCAAATCTTTAATTATTATCATTTTTAATTATCATCCATACAATTTCATAGAATGCAATTTGTCTCACCATAGTTTCATAATCAAAATTCTTCATACAATTCATGTTAAATTCATGAATAATTAACACCAAAACTAAGTATGTCCTCGTAAGAGTTAATGAATTTTAAAAAAAAATATAATCAAGCAAAACTCTTTCTAATATGCGTATTAGCAAACATCTTGCAATTACTATTATTTAAAACATAACTCTAATTCTCCAATCTCCTTATAATAGGCGATAGAATTCTATTAAACTTCCTTCTAACCTTGCCACGCAACATAGTTGATCTAAATGATTTAAAGTTTTTCAAAACATCCTCAATTACATCACAAAGTTTTCTCATATTACTTTAGCCAAAGCTAAATTATTTAATGGAGATAAGATCCTCTCTTAAATCTTTCAACAAACACCTAATGGGCATCAATTCCTAGCTCATTCAATAGAGCTTCTTAACCCCAGCCACTTGTCCAAAAAAATTTTTAGCATTGATAATTATATCAAATTCAAATAAAGTTTACAGCCTAACCATCATCCTCTTGGTCTCCATAGTTCAACTTAAATCAAGTTCCCCTTCAAACTCAATATACATGACAATATAGGGGAGGAAAAAGTAAAATAAAATTCACAACCTTAATCATCTCAGCACACACATGCACGGAACGGTAAGAAGAAAAGCTTAAAGCTACTCACCTAAATCAATAACAGAGAAGGGAAGGAGAAGAAAGTGGCCAATGGAACAGGAGAAAGGAAGACGGTAATAGACTGGCTTCCAAACTCATGAATCGGACCTCCAAAAGTACTAGACCAGCTTTTGTGTACTCATCACCCATGAACAGAAAGAATGGAGAAGAAGGAAGAAGGTTCGACAACATTAAAATTAAACGCACGTGTAGGGTTTGAAATGAATGACAACATAACTAGGAAGAGGAGAAACTAATGGTAGTAGTGGCGGACAGCGTTCTCTAACACACCCACACCGGTGACGTTGCAGCATGAAGGGAAAGGATAAAGAACATCGGTGAGCACGCTAAAATCGGAGAAGAAAAGAGGCTGAAGGTTCTGGATCTTCTCTTTCTCTTTCCTCTGCTATGATTCTCGAATGAAACAAGAAAGGGAAAATAAAATTTTGATTATGATGTTAAAATGATAATTTAAAAGGCTGAACAAAGAAAAAAAATAAAAATATAACACTGTTGCCCCACCAAGCTTCAAACTTAGGACCTATAGGTCAATTGGTAGCATGATTTCCTCTAGACCAAGATTCCTTTTTGCACATTTGCTTGACAAACTAATAAAAATACAATTAAAGTACTTAATAATAAATTTTAATTAATTTAAACTTCTAGGTTATTACACAAAATTTATGTGATTTTTATGGATATTCTCTGTAAATAGTTGTGGTAAACTTGTTATTTTGTAATAACACTTGCCTTCAATTTTGTTGATCTTTATCTAAAATGCTTAGCACCAATTAGAGGATGTGTTTGTTCCTATTGAATAATTCCATTTTATTATCCCACCTAAAACATTTCAACCCTTGAAAATTCCTCTTGATTTGTGTGTGCAATGGCATAATTTAATGAAGATTGAGGTGAGAAACATGCCTTTGTAGATGGGCTACAATAGGTGAAATTGAGTGAAATACAAATCTTCAAACACCTTGAGTGTAGAGTGTAAATTTATTAGTGTTTTTAATGTAATTGAAAGTCATTTCTTTGAATCTTTTAGCAAAAATATGATTAATTGGATGATTTTGTGTGAGAATGGATATTAAAATGTAATTAAAAGTTAGTGGACTAATTCAAGCATTAATTATGGGTTTTATACATGTAGGGAGGCCCAATTTTAGTAAAATACACAATTTTAATCTTCAGCAAATTTTTAAAATTTGGGAACCTCATTTTCAACTATTCTTCACTTCCAGCAGCTGCAAAACGTCTAGGGAAAGGAAAAATAGAAGCTCGGGTTTAGCCAGAAATCAAGAGTTCAGCCTAAGATTGCCTTGATTAAACATTTATTCTCCTTCTTCTCTTTATTTTAATGTATATATTGTTGATATCTAATGTCATTAGAGCCATGTATAGTTGATTTTCTCTTAATCTAAGATAGCTATAAATTGATTCTTAGATTGTAGCATGTTTAAACCATTTATTTGAGCTTACTATTAGTTCTATTTACTTAATATTGTGCTTATTTGTCTACTTAATGATTGGCTATCATGGAGTGTGAATTTGGGGTTTAGGTTTTGCCTTGAAAAAGAAAAATTTAAATTATACCTTTAGATTGAATAATGTGAGATTAGACCCATATAATCACATCAGAGTGAGTTTGTGCTTTTTGCCTTTTAGGTATTTGTGTTAGAAATAATATATTATTACAAGAAGGGGGTGTAATTAATCAAAAGATAATTATTCATAGTAATTCTCTAGATTAATGAATCAATATTAAGTGAATTTATTTGGATAATTACATACTCTATGAATTGAAGAAAGGATTAGCAACCCTAGACTGAGTTGATTATTTGTGATTGTTGGAGCTTTTATTTCAATGCATTTTTATATTTTTTATTTCTTATTTTGTAAAATCAAAATTAAAATTTGTTTTTCTTGACTTAAATGAAAACGAAAAATTTATCATCTAATTACCAATTAACTTAAGGGAAAATGACAATTAAGTCCCAAAAGATCAATTTTATTCAAGATAAGTCCCAAAACATTCTGAAAGGCCAGTTAAGTCCCTAGGTCCTTGAGTGGCATTTTAATATAATGAGAAATGACCGAAATACCCTTATTTGGCTGATGAAAATGTGAGGTTTCTCCTTCTCTACTCTTCCATGCCCTGTTCGTCATCCCTTCTTTCCCTGCCCTATTCCTCATCTCTTCTTTCTCTACCCTGTTCATCGTCTCTTCCCTGTCTCATTGCAAGTGAGTAAAGCTCTCTGTCATCTCTTCCCTGAGCTATCCAATAAAGCTGTCTATCATCTCTATTCTAGTCCTGTTTAACATCTCTTCTCTACCCTAAGTGATCAATTGCTTAAGTCATTAATCTGTAATCTGTTTTGGTCATTAATCTTTGATGGGTGTGATGCATTTGCCTAGCTGAAGAGTCTGATCCTCATCAACATTTACCATTTCGATTATGCAGAAATTGCTTTTTCTTCAATTTTTTTCTCTGAGTGTCTTAGCTGAAGGGGACTATGTAGTTTGTACAAGTGATGACATGCTCAAATGGATTTTAAGTTCGAAGTTATACATTGTACCCAATTAATCAAGTTTGCAACTTTGTAACTCTGTAATTTGTTTTCACAATTTTATTTCCAACTTTTAATATTAAAATGTATTTATAATGTTCAAGTTATACATTATACCCAATCAATCAAGTTGTCAAGCAACTTAGATACCCAGTTTTACAACTAGCTCGAGACAAATTTGCCACTGCTTGTCAAAATTTTGGATGGAATAACCATTAAATTTTTAAAAAAGTTATTATTCTAGAACAACGCTCCAGTAATTTGTAATTCAAACACCAGATTTTGCAACTGTCTTATGAATAATTTGCAACTTCTTTTCAAAATTTTGGGTGGAAGAACTATTGAATTCTTAAAGTTAATATTGTAGGATAATGCTTCAGTAATTTGCAATTGAGACACCAGCTTTTACAACTTTCTTACAAATAATTTGCACCTCCTTCTCAAAATTTTGGGTGAAAGAACTATTCAATTCTTGAACTTGCAAAGCTACTAAATTATTTTAAGATATGGCTCCAGTAATTTGCAACTGACATACCAGATTTTGCAACTTCATTACAAATAAATTGTAACTCCTTCTCAAAATCTTAGGTAGAATAACTTTTGAATTCTTAAACTTACAAAGCTATCAAATTATTTTAGGATAACGCTCCAGTAATTTGCAACTGACATACCAAATTTTGCAACTTTATTACAAATAATTTGCAACTCCTTCTCGAAATTTTGAGTGGAATAACTTTGAATTCTTGAACTTGTAAAGCTACCAAATTATTTTAGGATATGGCTCCAGTAATTTGCAACTAATATACTAAATTTTGCAACTTCCTTATGAATAATTTGCAACTCATTCTCAAAATTTTGGGTGGAATAGCTTTTAAATTCTTGAACTTGCAAAGCTATTAAATTATTTTAGGATATAATTCCAGTAATTTGCAACTAACATGCTAAATATTGCAACTTCCTTACGAATAATTTGCAACTCATTCTCGAAATTTTGGATGGAATAACTTTTAAATTCTTAAACTTGCAAAGCTACCAAATTATTTTAGGACATGGCTCCAGTAATTTACAATTAACATACCAAATTTTGCAACTGCTTTACAAATAATTTGCAACCTCTGTTTGAAATTTTAAGACAGCACACTTTTAGTGATTACAGAAGATATGAACTGTACATATAAGTTGCATGTATTAATTCATCTAATGCATCTACACATATCAGTTGTCCACATACACAAAAGCATGAACTTGAATTTATAAAAGAGGGGTTGCTATGTATCAAAAAACCCCCAATACTACCAATATATATGTATAAAAACCTATATATGTTAACCAAATCTAACTTGATCTAAAACTACCCATATATGTATATCACCCAAATCCAAGTTCATGTGGTAACCCATTTACAATAACATCAACTTCGATTTAGATTTCTACACCTCTTTCATGTACAGTCTGCTTCATGACAATGAGAACAATGATAAACCTTCTTCTGCTGATATTGAGACTCAATCCTCACATGACGAGGTCTGCTAGCTGATCGAGATGTTCTAGGAGGTAGCAAAAAGGTTTGGCTTATGAGCTTAGATACTGTCAATGCATTTGGCTTTGACATCTCATGGGTCTTAATATGTGCATATTGTCATTGTATATTTTCTCCTATGAACTACGAAGATAACATGCATAATGCAACACTATACTTGTAGATTGCTTGTCTACAATCATCAGCACTCGCAAAAATCTACTCAGGTCCTACTAGTAAATCTTTCCACTTTGTTGCATTCAGCTCAGGCATTAGTGTTGGGATACTTTGTATTGCACATGGTAGAACTTCAAGATCTTATGTACCATGTGAATTCTCAGTTAAACATTCTGCTCTGCATTTTCATTCAAATCATGTTTATTACTACCATCCATATTCATATTAACATAATATTAATTATGCAACTATTAAAAAAGCTCACCCATCAATTGAATCTCTTGTTGCCTCTGTACTTTGCTATATCTACCCAATGATGTACACATGAGCAAAATTATCATTCAATTTCATCAATTGATTTATCCCTTCATCATCTTTAAGGTCTAAAAGAGCATTGCAATCAAACTTTACTATGTACTTCAACTCTATTCCATTTAAATCACAATTCAAGTATGATGAAATCAATCTAACAAGTCCTTCAAGAGACATTCCTTCTCTAATCATTCTTTCATTACAACTCCCCCCATCATAATGCATTGTCCTATGCATATCTTTTACAATATCTCCACTAAAATGAAAATAACAAAAAATTTTCTTTAAACAACTACTTTCCATCGTACCCAATAATATCAACCTATAAGAAACAAAATAAAATGTAATAATATATCACTTAAAAACAAGTTACTTTTGACATAAGTGATTTTCGCATCAGTTAAACAGTGACAGCGTTCCATCTTAAAATATGGACACTTGATAGTAATTTCTTACACTTTCAATTGCAAAATGTCGAATCTTCATGCCAAATATTTAGAAACGTAAAATAAAAAAAATCTTTCATGTTCAGTTGCAGAAAACCGTTCCATCTTTTTCCTTACGAAAGTCATTTTGCAAGAAATCAAACCTTCATGGAGTAAACCTTTTTGTTCAGATGCAAGGATTTGCAAAAAAAAAAATACCTGTCTGCACGCACCAGCACAACTCCTTAAGCTTCATTGAGTCAATAATTAAGGCAACTCACCTCTTCCAAACATAACTCTATTTCAGGAATGGGTATTCTTCAACGTACAGCTCCATCACTTTTATGTAACTCTCATCAATGGCAGGAAAGAGATAAATCGGGAGGGAAATGTTGGAGCTAATGAGTGTACATGTTATATTTACTCATAGGGGCATTTTTGTCATTTTCTTTGTAATTCTGATTGGGAAAAAACAGCATGGGACTTGATTGGCTTTTTAGAATTAGTTGGGACTTAACTGGTATAAAATTGATCCTTTGAGACTTGATTGTCATTTTCCCTTAACTTAATTCTATGTAAGAATGATATTGATTTATCATGTGCTAGTTTTATGAACTGTATACTTATAAAATTCATTATATATTTATGTGCATCAATCCCCCCTTACTAGAATAGCAACGTCATAATAGGAATGAGAGCAGGTCTTAGTGTCGAACAAGGAAGAGGAAAGATGAGCTTCACACCAATGGCCACACAAATGATACCAACGAAGAAAAGGGGAAGAACTTCACTGTTGCTATGAAAATCGAAGTCGGAGGAGTAGGAAAGGCAGCGACGTACAGGGAAGAGAAAGAAGCAGAAGAACTGAGGGTGACAACCATGGGCACATTGAGAATAGAGGAGGAAGAAGGAACCTCCAGATTGCTTGTGGTCGCCAACAATGGATGAGAGGAAGTGCAAAGAAGGGAAGCCGGAGAAGATACGGAGGGGTAGCTTTTGAAGCTCTCCCCCTCTTGATCTCTACCTCTGCTAGACTAAACAAAATGAGGGGAGGAATAACCGAGAGACTACACCTAATTTCTAATGGCCCCCCTCTCTCTATCTCTCTCTCTCTCTCTCACACACATTAAGGGCAAGATGGTAATTTGAAGAGGTTGTGGCAAAAAATAAAATTTCCCACTTGTGCCACAAGGATTCAAGCCAAGGACCTCGAGTTAGACGCCGGATGAATTTCCACCAAGCCACTTACACATCATGTTAAATGTATCCCAAAACTAATAAAAATATTTATAAATTATTTTATCATAAATTTTAATTTAACATTTTAACTTAAATTATTGGGTTATTATAGGCTCTAACCCATTTGCAGTTTGAGATGATCAAAACCAAAACACACTTTGTGTTTTGATTAAATCAAGTTATATTGAATTTGAGGTTCAAATCCCTATAGACTACAACATATAACATTTTCTAGAAGCCTCACTTAATTCAAAATAGAGGATATTAGATAAGTTATATATTTATTTTTTCAATTATACCCTTACTTTATTATAGTCCTCTTAAGTAATTAATTAGGTTGTTTTGAATGATTCAAATATTATATTTATTTTATTCAAGGGTACAATTGTAAAGATATAAAAATTTGTAGAAAATTAAAATAAGACTTTAACCAATTTTTTTAAAAACATAACTTAATTAAAAATGATTTATATTATGATCCAATGGGAATAAAAACTATTCAAATTAGTCTAAGTTGAATGCTGATTGTATAGATCAATTCTCATTATATAAACTATGTAACATTCTAAAATACCAACATGTTTTTTCAAAATATTTTAATAAAAATTGCATAAATTAAAAATGGGTCCCTAAAACATGAATGATTCTGCCAAGAGCATATGGCCCAAAATTCTTCGATATAAAAAAAAACCAATAATATTCATAATCGATCTCATAATTCAAATAATATAGTTAGAGTTCAATCCAATTCTACAAGAATAAATCTATAATCCCAAACAAAAATCAAGAATTTAAAATGTTAAGTTCCCAAATTCCAAATAAATGTTTATAATATCCAAGGTCATGACAATTAACTAAACAAAATGAAACATGTGCTGAACCAAAAAATTATTGAGCACACAAGCTCAATTTTCCAATGTCTTCCCTTATGCTCTACTAGAACCCTGACATGAAAAAAATTGTAAGAGATAAGAGTGAGACTTAATGTCTCAGTAACATATGAGAATTTTAAATACTAGCAAACCAATTAAATATCTCATTTTTGCAACATTAGTTTATAAGTAAATTCACAAATAGGGAAGGAATACAATCCTCACAAACTAAAAGTATATCATAAAAATCATACAAATAAGTGATGTCATTCTAGACCCTCCCTTATGCCTTTCATCTATTTTATCCTACTAGCTAAGTTTAGTTTAAAGATACACCTAGCAAAAAGTGTATTACCTATAAGACTAAACTTTTCTCCTTAAAAGAAGGTGTCTAAGTCCCATAATCCCAAACCAAGGGAAAAAGGCCTTGACAAGAATGCCAACGACGGGATCCATATTGGTGGTTTACAATATGGCCAAAATAAATATCAACTATTTAATAAAAATTAAATTTAATAATTAACTAAAATAATCATAATAAAACTATTTAATATTTAACATTTTCTTTATTTTAAGTTCATTTTCCTTTCAAAGAATAATATTTTTATTAACAATATAATATAAAGAGTCATATAAATATAAATATTTTTAATATATTAATAATTAAAAATAAAATATAATATACTTGTGTATTCTTATAATATATTATTTGATATATCTGTGTAGTTAAATAACACATGTTTAATTTCTCATATAATGGATAAAAGTGTATTTCAGTTCAACTGACAAAGAAGCAAAACATAACGCTTGAGAAAGATAGGAGGTTAAAAGTTTAAATCTTCCCCTTGGCATAAATATAATGAATATTTGACATGACAATGAGCAAGTGATATGGCACGAGAATATATAATGAGTTATCGCACATGTGACGGGTAATGAGGTATGGAATGGTAAGTGACATGACATGAGCTGACCCACATATTGCCCACAATAAGGCACTGATGATCTAGCATTAGGTGGCCATTATTAAATATAGACATATTTAGTAAGATTATTTTTTACGACAAAATTAGCGAGAAACAAAATTCCTCACTAAAATTATGCATTTCATATCGTTCACAAAACTACCAACCGATAGTCTACAAAAATTAATAAAAATAAGCATAACTATTTAAATAATTTATTTTATCCTAAAACTAACTCTAATTTTTTCCAACATTCCTCGTTTTATCTCTAAATTATTTTATCCTATACTTTAAATTAATTTTTATAATATTTTATCCATTTTTCACCTTTATAAATTAAAAAAAAACCCCTCATATTGAATTTCTTTTCCAAGATATTCAAATTCTATCTCTCATGTTTATGTCATATTTATATATAAATTCTAATCTATAAAATTATAAATAAATCCTTATTCATTTATAGTAAGTTTCTTAAAAATTTAAAAATTACTCTAAATTCCTCAAAATTAATTATTTGAGCAAATTAAAATCAATATATGGTGACTTTGTCTAACTTTTTTAGTTCTTTTAACCCCTCAATCATTTGTTGAAAATAAATTACAAATTTAATTTTTATCTAGCTCCAAAGTCTCTATCCTTATTAAATCTCAAAAACATTTGGAAGGAAAATAAGAATGACTTACTCTCTCCATTTAAAAATATAAAATATTTTTTGGGAGTGAGATGTTTAAAAATATAAGGTATTTGTAATCTTTTGAGATATAATTATTGTCTTTTTTAAAAAATATCCCTACTGATGATAATTTTATATTAATTATAAGGTATTTAATAAAGATAAATATAAAAAAATAGAGTTAATTTTAAAATAATTAATTATTTTATTAAAAGATAAGTTTTGATTAAAAATATTTATATTTTTAAAAATAAAGATAATATATTACTTACCTAATTTTTGACATCCCAGAATGAATGAAGTAATTTTTTGAAACTCAACAGTCAACAGTATCCAAATAAAGCTGCAACGCTATGACAATGGCACATAATATCATCTGACTCCTTCAGCTCCCAGCGCCACGCAAGCGAAAATAAAAGACGCGCAAATGCACGCACGCTGCTGCCAAAGGTACTTTAACACCCCCAGCTAATGTCAAATCTAAGTGGACCCCACTTTGATTATAACATTTATTATATAATAATAATAATAATAATTAATAAAAAAGACAACAAAATCCCTTTTAAATATATAAATAATAATTTAATTTTTTAAAATTTTATAATTTTTTTAAAATTTTTAAAAAATTTTTTATCATTAATAAATTTATATAAATTATTAAATTATTTTTATTAAAAATAAATGATTCACAATTTTTATTTTTAATATTACAATAATGTAACAGCAGATAAATAATTTAACATGTGAAATTGTGATTCATTGTTGCATTATTGTGACGATAAAAAAAATTTGTGAATCATTTATTTTTAACAAAAACAATTTGATAATTTATATAAATTTATTAATAACAGAAAAGTTCCTAAGGACATTAGGGGAATTATGGCATTTTGAGGTGGTCATGAAAAAATAACAATAAAATCCCTCTAAAATGTATAAATGAAAAGTTGGCCCTTCAAAATGTCATAATTTCTCTGAAGTCTTTAGAAACTTTTATGTCATTAATGAATTTATATAAACTAAAAAATTACCTTTGTTGAAAATAAATTATTCACAAGTTTTTTTTTAAATATTCGCAACTTTTTTCTTATAGTTGCAACTATGCAATAATAAATAAAAAATTAATATATGAAGTTGTGATTTGCTATTATATTGTTGCAAATACAAGAAGGAAAATTGTGAATATTTAAACAAAACTTGTGAATTATTTATTTTCAACAAGAGTAATTTAATAATTTATATAAATTCATTAATAATAGAAATGTTCCAAAGAACTTCAAAGAAATTATGCTATTTTGAAGGATTAAATTATTATTTATACATTTGAGGGGAATTTTATTCTCATTTTCCCTTTTAGGGGACTTCAAAACCATGTATGTCACTTTTTTTTTTGGATCTTTGAGCATTTAAAATTTGGATTCAATTTTTCATTTCATTTAAATACTCTCTTTGTTTGAAAATATAAGATATTTTTGAGAGGTTGGATGTTAAAAAATGTAAAGCATGTTAATCTTTCGAAATGTGAGTATTGCCTTTTTTTCAAAAGTGCCCTTATTGATAATGACTTTATATTTATTATAGGGTGATTGATAAAGATAAATATAAAAGATAGGGTTAATTTGAAAGTAGGTAACTACTTTATTAGAGGTGAGATTTGGTTAAAAATGTCTTATATTTTTAAACGGATGGAATATATTTTTAACTAACTGTAACATAGTAATTGAATTATTTATTTGAAATATTTTTTAATACTCCCTACTCCTTTAATGACTTTTCTTTTTTAAAAATTATATTTTTTATTCTTTTTAGTAAAACAACCTCACTCAATTAATTACTTGGTAAATTTCAACTACCATAAAATTACATCCCAAAATTACCAAAATCCTAAAATAAAAATATCAGATGTTATAAACGACATGTTTTTTTTTTTTTTGAGAATCACATCCAAGGACCTGACAAGAAATTTATTCATAGGCAAAGACTAATAACAAGTTTCATTCAATAAAAAACTATTAAATATTCCTATTTTAATAACAACTAGATTAACTTCCATGCATTGAATGGATTACACATGAGACAAATAAGCAAAATATTTTAGAGATCAACATTTAGAATATTTCAACGCAAAAATTAATGTTCCTTTTTTTATAAATAAACTCATGAACATTAAGATTAATTTTTTAAAAAAAATTGACGTAAAAAATGTGAATTATGTGCTTTTGTATTTGAATTACATACAATGTAATTATATTTGTTATTTCAAAATCATGTTTACAATGTATTGTCAGAAAAATTACCACACAAATTTCTTTCATTGAAATTATATATAATTATATGTATAGTAATTTAAATGTGAGAGAATTAATCTAAGTAAATTGCACAAGTTTCATATAAGAAAATTGTAAGAAATAATATATATATATATATATAAAACCAAATAACACTACAAAAAATAGCGATTTAATGACAAAATTTAGAGACGAAATAAATTTCAATCACTAATTATCGCTAAAATAAAGATAAAATTTAGCAACGGAATGTTTCGTAACTAAAATTTTATCATTATTCCGTCGCTAATCCATTAGAAATAATTTAGCAATGGAATTTGCCAACAAAAAATTTCATCGTTAATTTTTAGGATATCTTATCCTAATTTAATGATGGAAATTTCTATCACATAGCTTTCTAGCATCATTCCTTTGCTAATTCTATCACAAATTATTTTTAATTTAATTTTATTAATTATAATATATATTTATATATACTCCCTCCATTCAAATTATATGGTATTTTTTGAGAAGTTGGATATTCAAAATGTAAGGTATTTTTAATCCTTCAAGGTGTAATCATTGCTTTTTTTTTCTAAAAGTGTTCATATTGATAGTGACTTTATATTTATTATAAGGTGTTTAATAAGGGTAAATATAAAAAGATAGAGTTAGTTGAAAAGTAGGTAATTACTTTATTGAGGGTGAGATTCAATTAAAAATGCCTTACATTTTTTAATGGAGGGAGTAATTTATTGTTATGCAATAAATATATAATTTAAAAAATTATAATTTAAAATAATTTTTTATTTGAATTTGAATTATTTATATAGTATTGACAATAATAATTTAAATTGTATACTTAATTATTCTTATTTAAAAAAATATTAATAAATAAAAATTTAAAAATTTAAAATATTATATATTATCTAGATGCAAATTATAATATAATATAATATGCAATGATAGTAAAATATTTTTCAATTGAATATTAAATTTATTATCAAAAATAATTTTTAAAATAAAATATAATAAAAATAATTATTATATATAAATTAATTTTTCCATCCTAATAAATAAATATAATTTTAAAAAATAAGTAAATTTAAATAATATATTTATTAATATATATATATATATATGTATGTAGTTAAATATTATATATTTAATTTATCAATTAAAATTAAAGATTCATTTCAGCTCAACTAGCAATAAGGTGAACGCAAAGATATTAGGGAGTATGAGGTTAAAAATTCAAACTTGGTCAAAGCACAATTAAAAATAATAATATTTGACATGACAATAACAAATGATGTCACAATGAGGTGGCACTGAAGTGGTGGTAAGGTTGCATTGTTCCACCTGAGTAACGTGGCATTTATATTTTGGCCAACCTACAATGAAATTAACAATGGAATAAGTCCATTGAGAAATTTGTGATAAATTAATGACAAAATGCATTCCATCACAAAGTCAGAATAACTTAACTTTATTTAGAGACGAAAATTTTTCATCATTAGTTCGTTGCTAATTAGCAATAGAATGCAATTCAATCGCTAATTAGTGAGGGTATTTTTACCAATGAAAATATTTAGTTGCTAACCTGTTTAGTGACAAAATTTTTACTGATTAGCTAATTAGCTATTTTTTTGTAGTGTAATATAGACTTGCACTTGTCAGCTATGAAAATTTTTACAAATTAATACATTTTTAGTTCATTTTATGGTAATGGAGTGCGAGATAATGTTTTATCACCTAGCACAAGTGACAATAAGGGTGCTAGTTAGGCGTACAAGAAACTTTCCTATTTGCTCAAGCCCACTCCATTGACATTCCATAACAAAACAAACCATAATTCCAAAATTTAAAAATTGTAAGACTCACAAAATAAAATGATACATTTTTAACATTCTAAGTATTCGTAAGAATATAAGACAACTCCTTATAATGTAACCACACCCTTTTTCTGCCAATAAAATCAATGATCCAAGCATTTGTTATAGCTCCAAGCATTGCACTAACAGTGACTAAAGATCCAAACATGAAAAACCATGATCCATAAAAGAGAAGATGAAATTAAGTATTAGTAGGAGTCAAGACAATAGAGCCCAATTCAATTTTGTCTAAGCCCAATAGTAATAATGCCCTAATTGCTTATAGCCCAATATGTTCATAATAGATATTTATCTTGTATATTTTTAATTGTAATTATTTATTCTTTATGATGTAACACATGTCTACATTTGATGTATTGGGGTTTCCATTTAAACCTTATATATAGTAATGTATTCATGGGGCTCTATGCACCTTTCTATCACATCCATATACTTGCTATTTTATTATCTTGGTATCAGAGCCATTACAGCTTTATTGCCATGGCTAACGAAGGTTCCCAATCCACTTTAAAGACTCCTACTTCTACTCACAGCTCACTAGTCTCTACTACAAACCTGCCAAAACTCTGAATAGGTTCGTTTGGTCCTTTTTAAAGTTGTTCGGTGTGTCTGGATTAGACCAACTAATCCCTGTGAGCAACTCATGTCTTGCCTATTATCAAGGGTCACAAGTTAGAGGGGGTTTACCAATGGCTCTAGCTCCTATCCACCCTAGTTTTTGGTTAAAAATAATGTCTCAAAACTCAATCTATAATTTAAAAATTGGGTTGCTACTGACCAACTTCTCTTTGGTTGGCTTCTTAACTCTATAAGCATTTATGTCTCCTCTAAAATGACCTCTGTCTCTACTTCTTTTGGTCTTTGGCAAGTTGCATGTGCCATTGCAAGTGCACACAATAAGGCTCGTGTCACTACTATAAAAATAACTTATAGGAGCGCCTATTTCAAAACGCTTACATAAAAAACGCTCCAAAATATAAAGGCGAAATATATGGAAGCGCTTTTAAAAAAAAGAACTTTGATATATAGAACATATAGGAGTGCTCTGGTAGGTCACATAATTTTTTTTTAAGAAAATATAATTAAAATATACAGAAGCATTCCTATAGACTGCACTTTAAAAAAACTAAATATATAGTCTAGCGGAGCGCTTTTGGATATAAGCCTAGCGGAGCGCTTTTGGAGTAGGATTTATGTATGGGAGCGCTTCACTGCAAAGCGCTCTGAATTTCTTATTTTATTTTATTTTTTTTTTAAATCACTATAAAGTTAATCAAACCCCAACCTCCCTCGACTTTTCGACTCTCTTAGCGCCCCCCTCTCCCTTCTCGCACAAAAACCTTCGAGCAATGCCCTTCTCTGTCACAGCCGTCCGTCTAGCACCGACTCCTCTTTCACAACCGTCAGCCATCGTCGCACAGCTTCACCATTAGCCATCTCGTCAGTTCGTCCGTGAAGCTTCTGCGTCAAATCGTCTGTATCCTGGGCTTCAGATCTGTACAGATCTAAATTGCTACAGTGTCGTCACTGCTCCTCCACCATAAGCCATCACCGCCACACTGTTGCTCTATCGCTAAGCTGCTGTTTGGTACCATCCCTTCTTCTCTCCATCTCTTCTGTGACACGCTCTTCGGTAAGTATTGTTCTTCTTCATTTTGTTAATTAATGTTATTTGCTGTTCTTTGAAGCAATCTCAGCAACCCAAGTAATATTTAAGCTTTCTTCAGGATGGAGTATATCTAATTCGATTCTCGAATACCTTATAAAGTAAGTCACCATTCTTACCTTGCCTCAATCGATACGATCAGATTTCCATCACTCACCATAGTAATCTCTATCTTGTTTTGTCTTTAATTTCATTTGTGGAGGTTGAGGGTTTCTTAGTATTAAGGGATGTGGATTCAGCATAATATCTACTATTATGCTTGCTGTCATTTTTTGGTTTCGTTTCTTCATTTTCAATGGTATTTTAAAGACCCCAACCGCAGTAGTAAATTTGCCCTATGATTTAAAGGATGCAAAGGTAGTTCCATTAATAATCATCTATTTGTTATCAAGAATAATCATGGCCTCCTATTAATATTTGAATTTATACGACCCTTGAAATATTATATGCATGTTTTCTTCTGGTTTTATGGTAACACCTTGCTGTGTGAACCTAGTTTCTTTTAGATTTTTTTTTTGCCTTTCTTTGAGAATAACTTGAAGGATGAAGTGTTTATTAGAACTATATCCTTTGCCATGCTTTAGCTGTTCATTAATAATTTAAAAGTAGTGCACGGTCTAAATGGTTCTAATTATATTATGCAATTTGTTTAATATACTTATATCTAAGATCTTCCTACCCTGTTTTGATGACTGAATATTATTCATGATTAACTAAAAGAACAATTGCTATTGAGTTCTATTAGCTAGACATTCTCTCAATACTCTGATTTTTGTTCCACTATTCATATCCCATGTAGGTTCTTTTCAAATATGAAGTGACTATTTTTGTTGTTAATATTTACAATTTCGAATCTATATATTTGATTAATTATTCTTTGCTATATTTTAGAGGGTAAGCAAAGGGAAGCAAAAATTCAACATTGATCTCACGCCATACCATGAATAGAAAGGTAGGCAATGTTTCATTTTCTTCCTGTATTGAATGCTATTGATAGTTTCTGTTTATGCTGGTAATTTTCTAATCATTTCTAATATAGAAATGATGTTGATGCCAATTAAGATGCGTTTTAAGTTCATTTTAAGTGCTGAAGAACTTTTTGGAAATCTGATATGGAAATGCAATGACTTTAGAATCAATGACATTTTTTTATTAGTCTCTTTAATGTTTCCATTAGTTAATGTATGATGTTAAACAAAGTTATAGGGAGAAAGTCTTGATATAGGTTACAAATCTGCTCCAACTTGTTAATTGATCAAGTTTCGAGGTCTGTGATTTTTCAAACAATTCTGCTGTGTTTAATCCAATCAGCTTTGTTATGCTCCATCTAGTTTATTTCATGAAGTGAATGCTGGTTTTCCTTGATATAGAAGACTTGAATTGTGTTTCTAGCTCTTGGGTACGTTAAATTCTTACTTTTTTATTCTTATTTTTGCAGGAACTTGTATTACCATTTTGTTATGTCAAAAAACAAGCCTCTAAAAGATCCTTTGGTTCTTTAGTGATGACTTCATTTATGAGCATGGTTTTATTACAAAATGCAAGGTAACTTTTTGTAATTAATATTGCCTGTGAAAGGAGGTGTAAGATTGATGTGATTTTGGTACTGTGGAAATAATAATAAAAAATTAGGATGTCATATTTAGGAATCTAGTGATAAATAAAAAGGGACATAAAAGACAGAGAAAATTCTTATAAACTCAGGTTGTATGTCTACATTATAGTTATGTAAACTGTAGTGTATATTAAGATGTTGAAATTTTATATAGGGTAAAATTATATATTTATTGATAATTTTGTTATTATGCTTGATTTACTATAAAGGAAAGTGTTTTAAAATTAAATTAATATAATGTTAATTACTTATATGTTGGTTTCATTTTTCATGTAGCATTTTGTGGGACGCAAGATTCTCGCATTTTATTATGGAGATAGAACATGTAAGTGAGGAGTGGTTAGAATATATAATTGGTTGTTTGTGATGATAGTTAACTAGCTTCTAATGTTAGGAAAATACTAATATTGCGTAATTAACATTATAATAACTAGCTTCTAATGATAGGTAATTAGTCATTTGTAATGGCAAGAGAATGTGTACAAAAATTTAAAAATTTGGAAAAATAATACCATATAGGAGCGCTCATGTGAAAAGCGCTCCCCTATAGATGCATACGGGAGCTCTCTTCTAGAAAGCGCTCCCGTATGTCAACATTTAGGAGCGCTTAGTTAGAAAGCGCTCCCGTACGTATATTATTTTAAAATTTTCTCAACATTACAAGAGCGCTTTGACAGAAAGCGCTCCTGTATGTTACAATTATGGGGGTGCTTTTTAGATGAGCGCTCCCATATCTTCAAGTTATAGGAGCGCTTAAAAAGCGCTCCTATATATATGGGAGCGCTAGCTACAACAGCACTTTAAAAGTGCTCTCGTTAGCCAAAAATAAGCGCTCCAAAAAGCTTATTTTGTAGTAGTGTGTTCTCATATTGAGATCTAAACTCTAGTGTACTTGTAAGGGTTATGCATTTATGCATGATTATTTGTCTAAAATGAAGTCATTATTTGAGAGTCTCAATCTTGCTGGCAACATCGTGCCTTATTTTGATTTTCTTCTTCAAGTTCTTGCTGGTGTAGATGGGGAATACAATCCCAACTATCAAAGGAGAGGATATAAGCTGTATTGAGTTTCAATCTACTCTCTTTACTTATGAATCTCATCTTGAGTAGCTTTAACAAATTTTCAAGGTAGTGTCACAACTCAGTTTGTTAATCTGACTATTTTTGACTCCTCTTGTGGAAATTGGCGAGGAGGACATAGTGGACACACTAGAGGTAAAGGGAGATCAGGACATGGTGAGAGACCTTATTACGCTCTTTGTGAAAAGCAAAGGCACTATGTTCAGAACTGTTTCAAGCATTTTGATCGATCTTACAAGCCTTCAAGCTTCACCAATAGCAACAAGAATTCATTTGAGGCAACTGATTCAACCAGAACTCGATCTTCTATGCTTCACCTAAGGTTGTTAATGATGAGTCTTAGTACCTTGATAGTGGTGCTACCGCCCATGTCACTAATGATGCCTCAAGGTTAGATAATGCTATGCAAAATAATGGTAAGATTCGACTATTGATTGCTAATAGTCAACATAGGGATGTTGCATAGTTTGGTTCTCCAAAAATCCAAAATGTGCTTGGTCAATGTGTTGTTCTTAATGACATTCTTTATGCTCCCACGGTTAAGAAAAATTTACTTTGTATTCCTAAGATTTCTAATGGCCATAGTGCTACCGTGGTTCTTAACTCTTAATCTGCTCTTGTGAGAAAACAGGGGACAAAAACAACTCTACTTTAGGGGGTGAGAAGTGATGGAGGTCTCTATACGGTTACTGCTAAGAAAGTCAAAAGTAAGAAAGCAGGTGCTAGTAACTCTCATCTAGCATTCTCGGCTAATCAAGTTATGGATAACAACACTAGTGGAAAGATTGATAGTTCAAATTCCTCTTTAATTTCAACTAGAAGACTTTGGCATTGTAGGCTTGGTCATCTAAATGACCGAATTTTGAAATAAGTTATTAGTACTTGTAATGTTAAAGTTAATGAGAATAGTGAACCTTTATTTTGTGAATCATACAAGTTTTGCAAGTCTCACTCTCTTCCCTTTAAGGTTTATATTTCTCATGCTTCTTATCCACTTGACTTGATTCATACTAATTTATGGGGACCTTTACCCATATAATCTCTCAATGGATATTGCTATTACATTCTATTTTTGGATGACTTTAGCCATTAGAGCTAGATTTTTCCTCTTAAAACTAAGGATGAGGCTTTGCAAATGTTCATAAAATTCAAATAGTTTGTAGAGAATTACTTTGATAGAAAAATCAAAGCCATTCAAAATGATTGGGGGGTGAATATAGAAGTTTTACTAAAGTTTTCAAGATGCTAGAATTCATTTTAAACACTCTTGTCCCCTTACCTCTCCTCAAAATGGTAGGTTGAAAGGAAACATAAACATAAGCTTACATGCCATTATTCTATTGGTCGGAGGCATTTCACACTGCCATGGAACTCATCAATAAACTTCCTACACTAGTCCCGGGTGGTATCCCTCCTTATTAGAAGTTGTTTGTCAAAATACCATATTACAATAGTCTAAAGTTTTTTAGTTCAACTTGTTATCCTTGCCTAAGAGACTACAATCAACACAAGCTACAATTTTGAACCCAACTTTGAGGTTTTTTTGGGTTACAGCAATCATCATAAAGGATATTGTAAAGTCTCCAAATCTGGACTATAAAGTCTCATCTCAATCTGAGCTTTACCATTTCACACCATCCAATGAACAATAGAAAATCAAAATAATAGTCCTTTATTTGTTTTTAAAATTGTGGGATCCCAACTTCTCAAAACATGTATTCAAATAAGAGAGTTAGCGATAGTATAAACACAATCATAAGACTCAAAACATCACAAATCCTCAACCTTGAAAATGGGCCGTATGCCGCGACGTGCAACATGTGTGCCACGACATGTGGCACAAAACCACATGCTCTATTTCATACTGCATCATGTATCGCGGTGCGCCTGTTCGAAATTCTATTGTCATTTTGATAGCAAAAATGACAAACTTTTGACGTGTGTCATTTTCACATTCGATATCTGATTGGAGTAATTCAAGCACTCAGATGAAGCTTATGATGTCTACTAGTTAATGGAACAAGTTTGGACTTGATCTAACAATCCAATCTAAAATTGAACAACCAAGTGCAAAAAGTCACATTTTCTTTTAAAAACTCACACCTTAAGTACTCAATTCTCACTCCTTGTCCCATGAGACCACTTCGGCCTTGAACCAAGTCCAAAATGATCATATACACTTAATTAACATCATACATATCAAATATCACATCAATAGTCCATTTTGGCCTCTTAAAATTACATTACACACTTATGGTCTTATGTAAGGAAAACACATATATAACACATAATCATATATAAAACTAGACTTGTTCCACTTCCAACCCTTTGACTTTCACATATGGGGCTCTACCTCACCATATGGTCGGGAGTCATAAATGTCCTCGAATATTTCAAATGGGGCTCTGCCTTACCATTTGTGTTAATTTCTCAAATCACAACACAATACACATTCAATTCAAATAATCAATCACAATTAACACATATATACTCTAGTGGAACAAGTTACAATATCATACACTTGATTGTTTCGCATTTAGGCCTACTCACATACCTTTCACTGGGGCACTCTCAGCGCAATGCAATATCATATATATATATATACATATACAAGTAATATTCACATCATAACTCACTTTGTCGTATTCATATATAATTATGCATCCTAATTGGCAACTTAACTCAATAAATAACTTTAAACATAGTAGTCATACCACTACCAATTGAGGCTACTCTCTTCACTTCCTTTCCCGGCCTTCTCATGCTCTCTTCACCTGTGTTCAAAAGTAACAGAGTGAGGCATACATCCCAGTAACTCAGAAGTAACCCCAATTACCAGTTAGTAAGCAAAATCATAAACAAGTGATAAAGTAGTATGTATAGTCATAAAGCAGTAACATATGTATATATAGAAATTCATTCTCATCAATCTCATTATGTTCATGCAATGCAGTCTTGGTTTCCCTCAGTAGATTAAACCCTACACTCGAACCAGGCCTTCTAGTCCTAAGGAACAGTGTCCACCATCCATTATTCATAGTCATTAACCTTATAGGCTACTTAAACAATCATAACAACCTCCTAACACATTCATTCACCTAAATTTCTCCTTTTAACCTAACTTTTAGGCCATTTTGAGCCTACATGCTCAAAGCTTAATCATTTAACTCCATACTAGTCAAAAAACTTTAGTTCTGTATTCGATATCCTGTTTCTAACACTTCTTTCAGATTACAACACCTCAGAATCTCATGATTTGATTTCTAAACTGATGAAATTCAATGAAAAGGGGGTAAAATTGAAGCTTAGGATTGTGCGATGCTTACCAAGTAAGAAGTTTCTACCATATAACTCTAATCTTCTTAGTGGTCTGATCTACAATATTAGGACCAATTACACTTTTGTCACTCAATTCAACCCAACACAAGGGTGATCTATACATTCCCCCGTATAATGCCTCATACAATGCCATCTAAATACTCAAGTGAAAGTTTTTATTGTAAGCAACTTCAGCTAAAGGCGAATGGCTATCCTAGTTGCCTTTCCACTAAAGGGTACATGATCGCAACATATCCTCCAAAGTCTGTATTGTGCTCTCAGTCTGTCTATTAGTTTGTGGATGATAAGAGATATTAAACCTCAACACGGTAGCCATTTCCTTTTGTAGTGCTCCCCAGAACCTTGAAGTAAAATGGGGATCTCTATCTGATGCTATGTCTTTAGGTACACCATGCAATCTTACCACCTCTTTTACATATACCTCTGCATATTTTTTCATGTCATAGGTGGTCTTAACTGGCAAAAGATGTTTTGACTTTGTCAATTAATCTGCAACAACTCATACAGAGTCAAATCTTGCTTGAGTTCTTGATAGACCAAAAACAAAGTCCATTGAAATGCTATCCTACTTCTACTGGGGAATATCTAGAGGTTGTAGCATTCTAGCCAGTCTTTGATGCTTGGTCTTCACTCTTTAACACGTGAAACACCAACTCACAAACTCAATAACATCTCGTTTCATACCTTGCCACCACCAATACTTCCTCATATCATGGTACATCTTGGTCACACCAGGATGCATCGTGTATCTGCTCTGATGAGCTTCTTCTAATAATCTCTTTATTGTAGAAACCACAATAGGCATCACATAAACTGATAGTAACACCATCTTCTTGGCACAATTAAAGGTAGCATTATTCCCTACCAACTAGTCCATCTCAATGATAACATCTGATCCTTACACAGGAATCAAGATCAGATCTATCATAGAAGTTCTGCCCTTAAAGCATAACTCAATTTTCCTACACACCTTACTGATCTTATCTAGTAATCCAGAGGGCGTAGACACTTTAACAACATAAAGTAGCTCATGCACAAGCAAATTTAACTTCTTTACATAGTCACACGACACAAATGAATGAGTAGCTCCCGAGTCAAAAAGAGCCTTAACTCTTTGCTAGCAAATAGAAATTATACCTATAATCAAATTCGATGTTGTTTGAGCCTCCTTTGAGGAAACAGTGTAGACTCGTCTTAGCATTACTAGCCGCTACTCAGAAGTTCCCCCTCAATTCTTGGGGCAATCCCTCACAAAATGGCCCATGCCACTATAAATGTAGCATGCCCAATACCTTCTAGAATGACTTCGCCCATAAGTTGCACACACAAGTGAGCGTGCAGTGCTCACACGAGATACAGGGGCAGTAGCGGTCTGACTCGACTATTGTGGAGCTCTAAAATCTCTAGCCCCACTAAACCTCTTGCCCTAGCCAATCACTTCTCGAGACTGTGATCCTCTACTGAACATCCTCTTACCCAAGGATCCAAAACCACTGACACTAAAACTGCCTCTCTTTGACACCCTTTCAGTTAGACCTAATAGAGTGAAAAACTACCCATAGTTATCTCTTCTTTTCTCAACATTTGCCTGTCGACCTTGCCTCCCAGCTATTGAAAGCTAGTTACAAGTCTCCTCATATGTAGCTTCTCCTAGTAAGGTTGTCTGCCTTCTGTACTTTGAGTGCATATTTTCAATCAACCTCTTGGCTCTCCATTTTTTATCATCCTTCTCATTTTAAGTAAGTCACAAACTTGAAAAGCTAGTTGAACTTCCTCATAAATGACTCCTTATCTAAGTCTCCCTGCTGAATGCCGCAGGGAAGTAATAGTCAAAGAATCTCTCTTTGAATTGCTTCCAGCTGAGATGACTACTATTAGAGGGTCTTGTTGAATGCCACCAATGTTTGGCATCCTTAATTAGCTGCACCATGGCTAACGCTACTTTCTACTTAGAGGAATATGGAGTAACTTAAAAAATTGTCTCTATCCTCTCTATCTAGTTCTCGGTAACTCCCTTTCTCATACTACCATTAAAAGTTGGTAGATTCAACCTCGAAAAAGTTCTCCAGACTTAGTCTATGGGAATCTCCTTAACTTTCCTACTGGTCACTCGCCTACTCCTTGAAGCATGGGAGGTTGTTGGCATACTAAACTGTATCTTAGGTTGTTGCTTATTTTCTACTCTATCTTCAATCTCAAGCCTTGACTTCCTAAATAGCAAAGTCAAGCTCTACACTCTGGATCATCAAGACTTCTTAGACTTTCTCATAGTAGGGCCGCGTTTCTCCCTACCATAATCCAGGGCATACCACACGGATGTGATACATGTCAATGCATGTGTCACTTCTCAAATTCATTTTAATCAGTACTCATACACTGCATGCATATACTTTCACAATGTTGCTACTCTATTAGTTCACAATACAATGCACGTAGTTATATTAAAATAGTTGCAAATAATATCACAAATAAATAAGTAAAAGGCTTACTCCAATTACCTTTAACGCTTGCCACTAAGGGTAACCAATCACACTAAGCTTCTAGGTGTGCAAATTCTCACGAGCAATTTTATAGGTGCTCAATCTACATAACACCATGCCCCTTAGTTAATTTTCAACACATTTTTACAAGCATTGATTTGGCTAAACTAAATCCCTTAAGGCATAAAATAGTTTAATGAAATTCAATGAAAAAGGGGTAGAATTGAAGCTTAGGATTGCACGATACTTACCCAGCAAGTTACTAATCGAAGGAGACTCTTGAGCTCCAATTATTACTTGCCCTAGCAGAGATGGCTTCCTTTCTCCCTTTAGATGTTCTCTAGCTTTCTCCCTTTTGATTTCACGAGTTGTTCATGTCAGCTTTAAGTGATTCTTGGACAGTGTGCTGCGACACACGCAGTTTCTACTGTGGTGCGTGGCACAGTGAGAAAATTCTCACTTGTGCTCACGTGTTCTATCTTGGATTGTCTCTTTAGCCTTCAATCCTATCAATGCAACATCCAAACAACATTAAACATCAACTAAATATCCAAACCACAATCAATTCCCTAATTACTAATTTACCCTTGATTAGCAACTAGTTCTTGGGATTGAAATTCAAGATGTTACAAATATCGATGCCTAAGCTTAATTAGACGAATATATATTTCTCAAAATGTTTAATTTAATGAATTATCATTTCCATTTACAGATGGCTTCAATAATAAGAAGGCAATACTTGATGATCAAATTCATCCACAGGAGTTCTTTAAGGCTTCTCTAGCTTTTCCATTAACTCAATTCTTAAGCACAAGCACAGCTCAAAATTCTGCCTCCTATGTTTCTCCAGTAAGAATTCATTCTGCATATTGTGATTCTGCAACAAATGATACTAAAATTAGTCTACATCCATCTGATTCAGATGCTGCACTAGAAAATATTCATGCAGAACTAGTCATTGATCATAATTCTCACTCTTCTATGATTGATAGAGCATTATCAATACAACAGAATTTTGATCCAGTAGTAAGGCATAACAATAATATGCAAAATCAATACTAAATGACAACAAGAAGTAAATCAGGTATTTTCAAACCTAAAATCCCTTGTGTTGGTTTGATTACATCTGAAGAAAATTGTGTTGTGGAACCTAAAAGTGTTCAAGAAGCTTTAAAGTCTAATATATGGAGAAAGGCTGTGATTGAGGAGTTCAATACTCTTATTAAAAATCAAACCTGGGTCTTAGTTCTTGCTGCAGGAAAAGAGAGACCAGTTGATTGCAAATGGGTTTTTAAAAGCAAATTTGGTGTAGATGGAAAGTTTCTTAAACCTAAAGCATGATTAGTGGCTAAGGGATTTCAATAATATCAAGGCGTTGATTATGATGAGACATTTAGTCCTGTTTTGAAGCCTTCTACTCTAAGCCTTCTACTGTTAGCTTTTAGTGGTTGATTAGACAAATTAACATTAATAATGCTTTCTTGAATGGCTACCTACAAGAAAAGGTACTCATGAGCAACCTAAAAGATTCCTTGATAAAAGATATCCTAATCATATTTGCTTGCTAAACAAAGCAATTTATGGTTTGAAACAAGGCCCTAGGGCTGGGTTTGACAGGCAGAAGAATACTCTGATGAGCTGGAAATTTGTTCACTCCAAATGTGATAGTTCATTATTCTTTCTACAAGCAAATACTAATATCATGTTTTGCTTAGTTCATGTGGATGATATTATCATTACTGGGACCAATTTGAATATGCTGACCTTGTTTATCAAAGAGTTAAATGCTTTGTTCCCTCTCAAAGATCTAGGCAATTTACATCACTTTCTTGGAGCAGAGGCTTTTAGAGATACTACTAGGGTTTATCTCAAATAGGAAAAGTATAATTTGAGATTCTCAGAAGATGTAGCATGGAGCAATGTTCAGCTGTACCCACACTCATGCTTGTCAATAAAAATATGTCCATTCATGATAGGATACCCTTATCTAATCCTACTTTATTAGACAGATTATTAGGGCTTTACAATATTTGGTTAATACTAGATTGGATATCATGTTCTCAATTAACAAGCTCAGTCAATTTCTTCAACAACCAACAGATAAGTATTGGCAAGCAGTTAAAAGATTGCTAATTACTTAAAGGGATCCTCTGATTTAGCTCTTCATATCAGACTAAGCACATACCTCAATCTACAAGGGTTTTCATATGTGGATTGGGCTGTGTGTGTGATGATGATAAATTATTTGGAGGCCACTGTGTATTCTTTGGTGACTCCTTGATTGCTTAGTCTAACAAAAAGCAGAGAGTTGTTGCTCAATCAAGCACAGAATCTGAGTATAGATCCCTTACAGACCTGGTGACTGAAATTGAGTGTCTCCCATCTCTGCTTTTTGAAGTTGGATTGAAGATTGAATAGATTCCTCTGCCTTGGTGTGATAATTTAAGTATTGCTACATTAGCGTCAAACTCCATTTATCACGCTCGAACTAAACACATAGAGCTCGATGTGCATTATATTTGTGATAAATTGATAAATCAAAATCTGATTTCCATTACATGCCTTCTGCTGAAAATATAGCTGACATTTTCACCAAAGTGATGACTCACTCTCAATTTCTTAATCTTAGAAACAAACTCAGACTTTGCAAAGCACCCATTTCTCATTTGAGTGGGGATGTCAAGATAATAGAGCCCAATTCAGTTTTATGTAAGCGCAACAATAATAAAGCCCTAATTGCTTATAGCCCAATATGTTCATAACATATATTTATCTTGTATATTTGTAATTGTAATTATTTATTCTTTATGATGTAACATGTGTTTACATCTGATGTATTAGGGTTTCTATTTAATCCTTATATATAGTAATGTATTCATGGGGCTCTGTGCACCTTTTTGTCACATTCATATATTTGCTATTTTATTGTCTGTAAGAATATAAGATAATAATATCAATAAAGTGTCAAAAATATGTAACTCTGACTATTCAAAAATACGGAATATGATATATAATTCTGTACATAATGTCATAAAGTAATTAATGGAATATAAAATATACTAATAAACAAAAAGAATAGAACTTTTTAACCACCAACATCGGCATCAGCATCAACAAGTAGTGGGAAGGAAGTAATGCTTCTTCTTTTTTATACTTAGGAAGTAATACTTCTTTAACATGTATTAGTTAGCAAAAAAGGGAAGAGGATAACCTTCGTAAGCAGCATTGTGATAAAACCAGGGAACCTCCTCTATGAAAATAACCTATCCATATATTGATATAATAGTTCATGCAACCCAAAAGAGGAGACAGTGGACACATGAGGAAATTATATGAATGGAATGGGTAAATGTTGCTCATCAATTTCAATTTTTTTCATTTCTTTAGAAAGGAAAGCCTATGGCATGCATACTAACATAACATTTTTCAATCTCAAAAATCACAAACTTGAAGACAGGAAGCCGCACAAAAAAGGAAGTAATATATATATATATATATATATATATATAAAACTACAAGTAGCTCGAACCTTCTATTGGTATAGAGTAGTACAAGTCTATCACAATGTATAAAATATAAATTTTTCTAGTCTCAATCTTGAATCAATCAATTGACAATGATAGAAAGAAGCTATATCTGCATTGTACCCAATTGAAGAGAGATGTGAGAATAAGGCTCAAGTATTATACCTATTTATAAATCTGTATAACTGTTTCAAGGCTTGAGAGCCAGTGCTAAACCAAACTTGGGAGTCATTTAAATGATCAAGATGATGCAAGTACGATGCTTTCAAGGAGTCTCCTTTGTCAAGATTGAAAATGTGAAGGCACTAATTATATCCCCAAGTAATAACACAATATTCCATCCTTTAATATTGTGCTGATTCATGCCCCAAATAATTGTATGGGATATAGATGTTTAATAATCAATGTAAGTAATAATTCTTAAAACTCTTGCAACAACTATATGGAAGGCTTCAGCTCATTTATTCAATTAAATTGAACAATCAATCATTAAAGCATGACAAGTACATACAAAATTACTGAAGCATTGGAATTAGGCTTTGTTCCAATTGCTGCAAAAAAAATCAATGGCAGGGGGCTGGTTTAGACTAACAGCAGTTGTAAAAGCCACATGATCATGAAGATACTGAACTTCCAACTGCAATTAAAGGCACAGTTATAATTTATCAAAGATTATGATATATGTCAGTCAAAATTCGCATCTCAATAATATAACAGTACCTTGCTTAAGCTGTAATCAATTAGTTATATTAAAGCTATGGTTTTTGTAGAATGCACAATATCTGGTATTGTGACTACCATCAAAACCTGTCAAGAAAATCGTTACCATCAAGCAGAACTCAGAAAAAAAAAAGATTTTAGATTTCAAAGTTAATGAAATCAAAGCAAGTTACCTTAGATTCAGTATCAACTTTGACATCAATTGTGCTATTACTGCACCTAAATTTTGCAACCAGATCTCCAAAAGACAGTCGTCATTTCTCCACCGAAGTGGAGTTCAAGTCCTAATGTTCGAGAGGTAAAAATAGCTAATACTCATTAGGAATGAAATAAGTGAAAGAGGGAAATGAACATACAAAGCAAAAAATGGTAGACATGTAGTATGGACCATGGAGAGATGCACTGTTACAACTTCAGGTGCATCCATTGTTAAAGGACCAAAGGGGCATAATACATTTATTGGAACTTTATTGCATATAGGAGATTCCTCTTCCGGCGCATTTGGCAACACTTAACGCAAAAAATGTAAGATCATCCTAGATCTATCTACTTCTATACAAATAAGATCAAATAAAGGAGAAACAAAAACACAAAACTTAAATATACAATTGGAAACACTAAACTACTATAAATAAACCTAGATATACCAAATGCATCAATGTCAAATGAGAAAATTTCAAGGTCCGGTCAAGACAAACCCATAACAATCTTGTGCTAGCTTTAGAACATGTGCAATCTCAGACATGGGGCGATCTTTTATTGCTCCTTCAGCATGGTTAATAGTTAACACATTGCTGCAGCACACAACACCCACTTTTATCTATTGCAATCCCAAAACAGTGGTAACATAACTTTAAATTTTGTATTTTCATACAAATATAAAAACTAATTTCACGTTAGCTTCTCTTCCAAATCCCAGAAAAAAAAAAAAATCCTCCCGTTAATATTCATGTTCATCCATGGCAGACAAACTAAAACACAAAAAGGAAAAAAAAAAAAGAGAGAGCCAAGTTTTAGAAAATATATAGAAGAAATAAAAAACAAAAATAAATAAATATACAGAAATTGGAAAAAAATGGAAGGCTATAAAATTTTGAACCTCAGCAAGAAACCTAATTGTCTTGTGATACAGAAATAGTCCCACAATAACCAATTATAAAATACATCAGAACCAATTGCATATGCATATTAACATTCTTTTTTTTTTCTTTTCCAAAACAGAATTGTTTAAATAAAGCACAAAAATAATTACATTAATAGTCTAAATAAGGAGTTTGGCGGAAGCATATCTGTTGAGATGGTCTCCAAAGACTTGAAACCTAGTAGATTAAGACGTATTTTGCATTGAAAAGAATGGTGCATATGAGAAGAGTTTATTTTTCTTCTCAGGACGAAAATGGATCACATGCTTTGTGTGCAAAGATAGAAGAATGCAGCATAATGTGAGTACAAATAAAAGAGCAAGAGGACTTGGAAAATTTTATCACACCTCTAAAATATATCTTATTTCATTCAATTCTAAGTCGTCGCCAGACACAGTCTTGTTTCATTGAAAGGGGAAAAAAGTCAATGTGCATCAAAGTTGAAGAAGAGTTACAAGCTGTACAGCTTAAGATTTCTCTGATGACTTCAAAATTTCGACTAAGATAGTTCATATGCTAATAAGTCCTATAAAGTCCAGTCAAAATCAAACTCAACATCACTTTTAGATCTGTCTCATTCTCCACTGTAAAAAATCAAGTTTTAACAAAATGCCAAAACCCAACATTGGGTACTTTTCTCGAACACACGGAGAGCCAAAAGGAAACACGTTTTACCTTGTCCTGCCACTTAGTGGTGGTAGGAGTAGAATCCCGCCATTGGAACTAAAAGCCTTGTACATCGGATAGGGCATGCTTAAAATAATAGAAAACAAATTAGTATAATGCCCTATGCGATCCTTGAGAGCTGGAACTACAAATAGTGAAGAGCAAATGAAAAAACTGGTTGGAAGAATAAAGAAAGTGTAAAAATGGAAGGAAGAATGGACGGGAACCTGTTGACAGGATTTAAGACAAAGCACAGCACGAAATACTCCCTTTGGCAAAGCACAACACTCTGAATGATATCTCAATGGAAAGATGAGTCTGTTGAAGAAGAAACAGAAGAATGCATCGGCTTATAGTTTTGAGAGGAAACTGACGAATATGATAGACTTCTTTCAAGAGCGAACGGGACAGTTTCTGGAGAATGGATAAAATGAAACACCATCGGAAATAGCAAGGGACAATAGTATTAATGGAGAAGGCTCATGGTTAGTGCTCCCGTGAATTTCTCAATTTTTCATTCGAAATTTGAAACCGCAAGTAATTGAACACGTTCATGCACGGATAGTTGGGATTGGAACTTAACAATGCAGATACATCAAAAAAGGAATTGACCAACGAGAGGGAAAAATTAACATATAACTAAAGTACACTGACCAATGAGTGAAGGATTTTTAGACCAATCAAAATGAAAGCATTTTGGACCAATCATAATTATCTTACACGATTTGTATATATTAGTTAGTTGATTGATTGATTAGTCCTTGTCTCTAAATAAGTTTTTTGCCAAGTTCTTAAATGTAATTCTCCCATGTTTGTTTTAAGAAAGCAAATGTGCGAGCACGCATGTGTGTGAGCATAAAGTATACAATAAAAAGATCAAAATGTTAAGGTATTATCTATTAAACAGCCACAGTTAAAAACTAAAGACAGAAAAAAATAGTCCTCTTACAGAAGCTAAGCTAGTGTTTGTTTCTCACATTAATGGTTATTTTATTTGGGATTGTGCTCCAAAAATGTTTGGACCCAATTGCGATTGCTATCTCTAGAATGATTCTAATGATGATGAAGAATATGGTTTTAGAAGAAGAATTAGGAAACTCAAGTAACCTAGATCTCCATGCAAAGACAAGCGTTCTCCAAAAGAGGTTGATGATGACCGTGGCCCAAAGCATATTAGAAGAAGAAAAATGGTAGGACCTCTAAAACCTCCTATTGAGAGGAGCACTCCTTTTAAACTCCTCAAGGAACTTAGCCATAAAGACTTGCTTCCATTGGAGAAGCCACAGCCTGTTATTCCAATTCTCTCGCCTGCATAAGTACAAGCATTTGCCTTGCATTGCCATGATCAAGCCTTATGAGGAAGAATTTCCTACCCTTGAGCATAAGATAGATGATATGACAAAGGTCACTAGCAGACTTTTTATTCCACAAACAGAAGTAACTCCTCAAGGCACTCTTAAGCCTATCTCACCAACAGAAGAATTTTAAATTAGCAATCTCAAAATGTTGTCGGTCAAAATGAAGTCTTACACAGGATAGATTCAAAGTTTGATCATTTGACAGTAGCAACAGGAAACTTGTTTTTACAAGTTATTTAGATTGATGATCAGATAAAGAATCTATATCAAAGACTCTGTAAATAAGAATAGAAACTAGATGCAAAACTGTTGTAGACTTATCGAGGAAGGAACTCTAGACTAGAATTGTTTAGAAAAGAAAAAAAATTGAAAGTAAAAAAGACAATTGTAGTAAATAGAGGCAGACTTGGCCCAAGAGGAATCCAAGATTATCTATGAGTCATATCCAACCTATCCCACCATGTCCAAGTAGTTCCCTACTTATACCTCCATACACCCAGCTTATTCAACTGAGACTGATTATAGTAAGATATTTAAAATGTCTTACCCTGTTCTCAAAAAAACTCAGAAGAAGCCAACTCAGAAACCAAAATTACTAGTACTATACTTAAAGAATCTACCTTTTCATCAAAACCCTCCTTACACAAATATTCAAGCCTCCCCAACCTTCACCAAAATATTAGAAAAGCCCTTGACCATCAAAACACCTCCTCCTTCAACACTAAAGCCCAAGCCACCATCATCAAGAAACTGCTCGGCCTTCCAATATTCATCATCATGATGACTCAAGTAGGTAAAGTACTTAGCTCATTAAACTTCGCTATGTACTCCTCATCATTCATATTCCCCTGTTTAAAGTCTATGGAATTCCACCTTTTTCTCTACTTTGAAAGAGGCTAGGAAGTAATGGGCAAAGAACTGCCTCTTAAACTCTCTCCATATCAATTGTGAGCCATCCATTGGCCTCATTGTCATGCCCCAAAAATAGAGGGTAACCGGCACAGGATGTGAACCATATAACACATCTCCGCAAGCCTCTAACCTTAAACTCATTTCATTTCTAAAGTGTAATCAAATTTATATTGAAATTTTAACATTTTTGATATTGGTTATTAAAATAAAGTTTAAATTTTTTTTTGTAAAAATATTGACAAAACCGCTTGTAAATAGGATCATCCAAAACTCTATAATGCAAAAATATTTACAGGATACATGTCAATCAGGAGCTTAGCTCTTCCAATGAACAGACAGCATATATACCAAAATAGAAGCCCTGGATGCAGCATATGTGGAGCACCTAACCAGACCTCTCTAAAATAAAATACATAAGCATTGATAGTTACATAAAAAAGAAATTTTGATCAGTTCTTTACCTAGCACATTTATGAGTTCTCATGGATGGATAGGGGGATCAGCGTCAACTAGGATATCTAAGACCAAAATAATTTTCAGTGAATAATATCCCAATAATAAATAATTGAACATAAAAAAAATTTAAACAATTATGTAAGTTAAAGAGGCAACGATCTTTATAAAAATTTGATAAACTTTGAAATAAAATGATTTTATAAAATTTTAAATAAAATCTCAAACTGCTAAAATCTTATAATAAATAATATTATCACTTGATTGCAAGGAAACAAATAAACAAAATTAATAATTATAAATAATTTATTATTTTAAACCAATGGGATGTAAAATTACCAATTAATCAAATTCATATAATAGAAACTTATTAGAACAATTAACAAACATGGACACACAGTTCATGAGAGTAAATAACCAAACACAGCTCTCGCCACGAAAACAAACGTGTACACATAGTCCACAAGGATAAATAACGAAATGCAGCCGAAGCTATAAAAAAACGTGGACACTCAGTCCACAAGGGTATGTAACCAAACGCAACTAAAGCCACGAAACAAATGTAAGTACAATGCTCATGAATAACCATCTCTCCATTCCACGTGCGTTGGCCATCGCACGGGGCTAACACCTCCTATACACACCCTGCTGATTAGGTATACCATGGTGCATCAAGAGCTAACAAAACTATCATTAGCAATCAGTGTTCTGTATAAAGTCTCCTTAAAATTTATTTTCAAACATGCGAGAAAATCATCACTTTCAAAATAAAATTTTCTTTTTTCAATATCAAACTCGCATGAACTATTTAAAATATTAATCCTTTAAAATATAAAAATTCACAACTAACGTTCCATAAACTCGTCCACCCATTTCCATGATTTTCTTTATTGAATAAAAGAGTACTAGAATTTATAAAAGTGTTTCTGCCAATCTTATAAGTATAAATCATTATAACTTCAAGAGCTAAAGAAATTCAACCAACAACATTAATCAATACTAGAGTGGCATATATTAATGATGATAAATAATTGAAAATAATAGTTGATAATGATAAAAGGAAATTTTCAAATATATATATAAATTGACTAGGATGTTATTCACCTATCTGTAGTATCCCCAAGGCTCCAAACTCATTTCTTGTGACTCTATTTGAGCTTTCCTTTTTCCAAACATCCTATAATATATAATATATAATATATAATATATAATAATATTTTAATGGACTTTATTTTTTTAAACCAACAAAATCTCATTTGAGAGAACCCACTCAACTAAAGTTAACAATAATAATTTTAAAGTTTTAAGAATACAATTCATTCATAAAGATTTCTTCTTAGGCTTTTTACCAAACATTTAATGTGCGACATTCCAAACCATTTAATAAAATATGAAACCTTTAATTCTATTGCCCAACCATTTCCAAGCATCCAAGTATAACTTCTAAAATGATAATGTACTTTATAACCTTTTAATTTTGTAACTCTCAACTATTCAAAACTCAGATAAGACCTCAATAACCTCTTAAATAAACGCCTTTGCAATGTTCAGATTAAAACTCTACTAAATAACATTTGAATCAATCATCCTTTTGCCTCAATCATTAGAACTTTAGAATATACACAGTCAAGCAAAAACTCTCCAAATGGGCATTTGATTAAACAATTTATGGGCATCAATCTTTAAGCTCATATTAATCTCTTCCTCCTCAATATCAATCCTTAAAATTTTCAATAGCAATATTATAATCACTAATCCAATCAGCTTCAATTAAAACTCAAACCCACTCTATCATTTCCTTCTCTTATACGACCACAAATTTCATCTTAAATCAAGCTTTTCCTTTATACGCATATATATAACCAGTCATGTTCAGCAGAGCAACAGAGGAGAAAATGTTTTTGCAACTCAAATCATCTACTCACACACCCACTTGCACAAAAATAAATAGGAAGAAAACTTGAAGTTCTTGTACCAAAAATTTCCAAACAAAGACAGTGAAAGGAAGAAGAAATCACACCTTAAGCTAAATAGGGGAGGGAAAATTTGATGCATCATGCGAAAAAAGAAGAACAGAGCCAGCAAAATCAAAACAAGAATAAAAAAGAATCATGAATAGCAGCTTATTCCAGTGTTTCAACTTCTATGTATCAGCTCTCACGCACTAGCAACGACGTAGCCATGAGTGAAGAAGGCGGATCATCGAATGAGGAAGATGACTAGGCGACAGCAAGCATGCTATTATCACTGGCTAGAGGATAAGACCATAGAGAGGAAGAAGACAGGAAAGGATTTTTTTAGATATGAGGTTTGAAGCTACTGGAACTGAGAAAAAAAATCTCCAACTCTCTTCCTCTGGCCCAGAATGCGTGTGCACCACTAAAAAGGAGAAGAAAAGAAGTGGAAAAATAAGGAAGACTTGGCTAGAGGCAAAATGATGAGAACTCACCGAAAAAATCAAAGAGGAACAGAGGGAGTTGGCATCGCCGAATAGCTTGAGTCGAAGGATCCAGAAATTTCTTATCCTTATGCATGTGTTTGACTGAGAGGGGAGAGGAATAAAAATCTGAGTATTAGAAAATTGCAAAAATTACAAGAAGAGGGCACAGCATTTCCTCTAATAGCATAAGAGAAACGGGCACTTCTTGTAATTTTTTTTCCAAAATTTTAAACTAATAAAATTTAACCTATTGCTCAAAAGAATTCAAACTCTAAACTTTCAAATAAACTATTAGTATAAGTTTCACTAAATCACCACTTTCCATTTGTCATAAAACTAATTTAAATAAAATATAAATTGAGAGGATATATATATATATATATTTGAAATTTTAAGGTCATTACACTCACACTTTCCCATCATTGCTTCACTGCATCTTTAAGCATGAAAGTGGCTAAGAGGACCCTTTACTTAGTCATACAAGTCATGACTATGAAGATAGTCTCAAGCTTGTCGATCCCTTTCTCAACTGCTCAATCTTCTATAGAACCCTCAAAGGAAGGAGGATTCAATCTTGTGAACCTCTCTAAGGCCATATCGATAGAGCCTTCTGATTCACTCCTCCTAGGCTGCACCAGACATACCGACCTCTCAGGAATACTTTCCTTATAGTATTCTTCCTCTTTATGTCCATGCACCTTAGCGTGCTCATCATTCTGGACTTCCTCATAGTCAACCCTAACTCCCTTTACAGTCTTACTGCTTTCCCCATATCTCTTTATGAGGATTTCATCATAGCCATCCATTCTTCTTTAGATTTTCTTCATCATAAGCCTCAATTCTTCTAGGGCATTGTCTTTGTTACCCTATTGAGATTCTAGTTGTTGTTCGTTCACCAGTCCTTGTTCTGGTCTTTGCACATTATCTAGTACATTTCCAATATTTGTAGCTATTGTTTACATCATATTCTCCCCTTTTAAGGATAGAAGCAATCCTAAAAATGAAAAAGGGAGTTAGCACTAGCTCAGTGAGGGAAATCAACATATGTAATAAAATATTATTAATTCTCTATATCCAATGCACAACACATCTCAACCACGAATCATATAAATCACAGACCAATTCTCAGAACTATAGAAAGTAATACCAAGTTGTAATATCCTTCATTATTAATCATAATTAACTAAATAAACTCATGGTAATTAAGAGTTTAACTTATTAAATACTATCAAGAGTCAAATTTCAAAAGCAAGCGATCCAAGTTTTCTTAAGTTAAAACATGTTCAATTCATTCATTGATTTTTTAATCAGATTAAAACAAGTTATAAAAGCATGGGATACCTTAGAGGAATGAAAGACATTGAAATTAGTTGAAAAACAACTTAACTATTGTAGAATAGCACAATGCTCAACATCTTGTGCACATAGTGCCGCATCATGTTGCTTTATGTGCCACGTGTCATGGCTCAGGTCTATGCACTGTGGCATGTTACACGTTAATGACAGTAGAATCGAGAAATTTCTGACATGTCCTGATTCTCCATTCGACATTCGATTGACATGATCTAGGTGTCTACAAAAAACTCTTCTTATAAAATAACTAATGGCACGGTTTCACTTTTAAAACAAGTCACATTAGGAAGTTAGACATCTAAACACAATCTTACCACCTTTCACAACTTCCACATAAAAGGGGTGTCCATAATCGATAACAAGTGCCAAAAGATATTCCTAACACTCAGATCATGTCCATTAGACTTAGGACTATCAATACAATATGTCACATGCACTTAAATACCAATATAACACAAAATCACTCATCAACCCCTTTTTCACCAAAATTAGAAGGGGAGGCAATTCGCCTTGTGTTGCATCAAAACAAATCATAACATGTTTGAAACATCATTTCTACACTTGTACTAGTATTTTTGTCATGCCCTAAAAATAGAGGGTGACTGACACGGGTATGAACCACTCATACATCCCTGTAAGCCTCAGAATGAAAATTTAGTCCATTTTACAAAAGAAAAGAAAAAAATAATCAAATTACATGAGAATTAAAATAATTTTTTAAGCTAATTATCATAAGAAAGTGTTGACGTTTTCGTAAAAATTTCAGTAGAACCCTCCTTATAACTAGGATCTCTCAAAAATTCTACAACAGGAATTTTTTATAGATAACAATACAAATTAGGAGTGTAGCTCCTTCTAGCCAGCAACCAATATAAAAATCAAAATAAAGTCTATCAACAATCTATGTGGAGCATATATTCTTTCTTTTAAATCAAAAAGACATACAAATTATATATTTACATTAAAAGCAACAGTACCAATAAAAAATTTCCACCCACTGTAGCTATTTTTCCCTTCAGATGTCAATGGTGGGATTAGCATCAGCTAACAAATCTGGGGCCAAAATAAGTTTTTCAGTGAATAGTATTCCCAAAATAAAATTGTAAAATCTAAATTAACAACCTCTAATAATAGTATACATTAAATAAAAAGAATTCAACAAAATAAATTTGTAAGTCTGTAAGTTGTAATCACAATTGTAAAATGAAAGTAAGTTGGAAGTGATATATTTTTATCATGCTTAAAGAAAACCATTTATTCACACGTAAATCCAAGTGATTTATTTGCTAGCCAAAATCATGTAAATTTTTAACAAATAGATATTTGTCTGCATTTAAAATTTTTGAGGACACAATATAATAGATAACAAACATAAACACACAGTCTACGAGGGTAAATAGCCAAACACGGTCTATGCCATGAAAACAAATGTGGACACATAATCCATGACAGTAAGTAACCAAACGTAGCTGAAACTACGAAACAAACGTAGACATACAGTCCACGAGGGTAACTAACCAAATACGGCTTAGGCCACAAAATCAAATGTAGGTACAAAGCCTACAAATATCAAACGTGAGAATAAAGCTCACGAGACAAACTAACTAGTGTTTAATCATAGCGCTCTATGGGCTAACAAAACTGCGATTAGCAGCAGTGTTCTGTTTAGAGTCCTCTTAAAATCGTGTTTTAAACATGTGAGAAAAATAATTATTGCTATAATAAAATTTCCATTGTCAATGCCAAACTTGCATAAGTTGTTTCAAATTTCAAAATTTGTGAAAACTATACTTTATAGCTATTACGCCAAACTTACAATATTTGAGTAGTCAATACATTTCAAAACTTAACAACTATACAAGAGTGCTTTCATTGACCTTGGGAATACACTTTTGAGAATAAATAAATGCACATATCATAATTCATTTGTCCTTTATTAATATTCCATAATTTTTAAAATTAATGTAATTCATAAAAATAAAATGTTTCAATAAAAGTCTATGACAATAAAATAAATTAAAGGGAATGATATTCACTTACTTGTTGCAGTTTCAAATCTCCAAAATATTCTTTCTTCGATTTCTATCAGGATCCTCTTCTTCTACACGTCCTATAAAGACATAAAATTTCATGATTACATTTCTTTGAAGTGTATAAATTCATTCATAATTCCATATCTTTCATATTCATATTTCTCCTACTAGAGCCCAAGCTAAGACTAATCTTTCCTTCCAAATTTTAGCTTCTATAAATCTATAATACCAATATCCATTCTAATCCTAAGAACCAACAAAATTTTAGACACTAAAAATCAAGTTTAATTCCTCTTACAAGCATTATAACAACCATCTTATAGGTACAAATTTCAAATTTCACACTTAAGCTCTTTCTCTTTTAAATCCATTATAACAATTGTTCTAGACCAACCAACCTAATAATTCAACTTAGCTTGGATATTTTGAACCATATGTAGATCATTGTTAGGCCTCAAGATATATATATATATATATATATTTTCCAAGCTCCATTACATTTCTTTCTTCTCCCATTTTTAGCATGGTAGCAAGACCACATATAGAATTTATAATCTCCTTAATACATCTCAGCTACTCACACGCACAAATCAGACGAAGAGAAGGAGGAGAGATTGAAGCTTTTAACCTTAAATGAATCAACATGCACGGACAAAGGAAGGAGAAACAATTCCAAACAGTAAAGGAAGGACTGCCATCGTGAATGAACAAGAAGAGTGAGTATATCAGTAACTGAAAATGAACAAGAGGAAGAAATCTTAGCTCACCTAAAGCATTTGTAAGCACACGAACAACAAGGTAAAAGAAAGAGAGATTTTTCATACTTGAATCAGTAACAGAGGTAGATGAATGGCGGCGAATAGGGAAAGAACTCATAGCTGAGGCGAACAGACTAGTAGTGAGCACATTGGTGACAATAACCCACGCAAATGACGGCGCTAGCTACGGTTGAGCAGGAAGAAAGTAGTGACAGACGGGAGGTAGAGTAGAAGGTTGTCCTATTCCCAGATCCCTCTCTGCTCCACAATAGTCAAGAAAAAGAACAAAGAAGATTTTTAAAAAAATATCTGATAGGAATAAGGGCAATTTGATAATTTTTGGAAGGAAGAAAATAAAATAAAATCTCCTCCTTATTTGCCTTAGCCAGATTCGAACCTCAGACCTATGAGGAGAATGTTTGCTCAGCTGCCACTACAACAACTTTCCTTCTTGTCATATATATCCTAAAAATTAATATAATTATTATTAAAACACAAACTCTCATATATATATATATATATATATTTATTACATTATATGTATTTTCTATTTTATTTATTATTATTTTATTTTAAACTTTTTCACTAGGGTTACTACAATTTTGGCCTTACCAACATATATAACTTATCATATATAATTTCTCAAGGCCTAAAATATAATTCATATATTTACAAAAACAAAATAGTATAACTGTAATAATATGTAATATAAAATTGGCAATAATATTCTATTACACAAATTAACATAATCTAAAGGCATATGGTAGGAATGAACTAATTCCTAGCCTCTTGACTCTTCTTTTTCTCTGCATCAGAGCTAGAGCTTGTAAAGTGTTAAATGAAAGGGGTGAGTCTAGTCACTCAATAACCAAGGTAAAACCTATCTTATGTAATTATATATTAATTGAAATCAGATACGTGTATATGAAATCGAGTTCTTAAAACATGCTTGAGCACATATCATAACTTACTAATCTAATTAACACATTTTCATCTCACACATGTTAGATACATAATTACAAGACACTCAGGCATGTGACTATGACTTGATATATCACATGACTTGCTGTAACTCAAAACGTGTGACATGTTATATACTTACATAGGCAATGATCAGCCAACCTTATATCTTTCAACTAAAACCACAGGCTATAACATTGAATAAGGCTTTGTCTGTGTGACTAGACTACCCAAGCTCACTAATTGTGAGGTATGATCCGGCTAAAAATTATAGTACTCACTCTTAGACCATGGCTTCCCTAACTCTCGAATATCTAGGGTGTCATATTTCTTAAGCTATTTTCCTCGACAAACTGTGGGATAGTCCCTTGACAAACTATAGGAAAAGGCTATACCCCTATATACCAGATGGCAGCCTAAATATCATATGAATTTTCTCCACTCCTAATCCTTAAGTAAACTCCTACCCACTGATCATGCCATGTATGATGCCCACTTATTTTCACAAATCCCATTCATTCATATTAACACGTTAGGCTCGCGTAAATTTGATACCTAAGTAAGCATTCATATTATTTTCTCAACAATATTTCCACTTTTAAGCATAAGATCTCACCATACCCTCCAGGTTCTTTTGCCTTACTTAGGCTCACCACTATCTCGTGGGTCTATTGATGCTACAGCTTAACACAATATTATATTACCCATTTTCACATATAGTCACTACTTTATTCTCATTTATCACAACATTTCATTTCTTTATTAACCCACATTTACCTCAACACAATATCACATTCATCTTACCAAAAGTAAGTGCATGCTCGTAATTCAAAAACTATCTAGATTTTGCATTTGCAATACAAGCCAAATATAATGTCATGCACATTCCTATTTTCAAAACATAGATCGAAAGTATTAACATGCTTTCACATTGTGACATTCCATATTATCCATAATTAGTTATCAATTGACATATAACTACCCAAAATAGGGTTCCCTTAGTTACCTCAAATCTTTGAAAGGTCAAAGGTTTACCCCTCAATATTATAGCTTCCAAACTTGAATTCTAAAGCCAAATTGGTGTCTAAGAACTTAATCTACAATCCATAATTAATTAGATTCATCAATATGTTCAAACACACATCTTTCAACTCTTTTCTCCCTTTTTTAGACTTTATAATGCCTATATTCAATAAGTTTGGGCCTACCCATTAGGTTTATTAACTCTTTTTAGTCCTCAATAAGATTAATGAGCTATTAAACTCCCATTAATGGCATTACACTCTTCTAACAACCCTCATTTATGTCATTTTCACATAATAATGAGACCCAACCACTAAAAGTGCCAAAACCCAATATATCTAGGTTTAGATGCTCTAATCTACTCCCATTAATTCCATTTGAATCAATAGATTTAGACCCATAAGCTACATAGACTGAAAAATCATCTCCTACTATCAAACCCTAACCAAAAACTCATAAATGTGGAAAAGATAGAGAGGAATGGAGTTTAGTGTACTTACCTTTAGTGTTTAGTAGCTTCAAAATGTCCCAAATATCCTTCAAAAATAAACATTAGCAGAGCTTTCCATTAGTTTTTCATTCTCTTTCCTTCTTTCTATTTTTCTACCTCAATTCGCGACTGATAAGCTGTTGAAAATGGCCATGCACCACAACGGATGCACAATGTGTCACAGTGCATGGACAAAGAGGGCCTCCCCAAACGTGTCAATGCACATGTACTGCAGTGGCTTGGCCTACAAGTAATGCATGGTATAGAGTCTTCCCTCTTCACTTTTCTTCCTCATTTCACATTCGAGTGACCTGATTCTTCTTCGGCCTCGCTTTTACAACTAAAAATACAATCAAACACACTCGTTAAACTGCTCTGGTCACACACCACTATAATTTACTTAACTATCATAATTAAGATTAGTTAGTCAATGGATTAACATCTAGGATGTTACACATTGTTGTTATACGAAAAGCTATTTTTGATCAAGTCTATTTTGACCAAGAAGATATAGACTCAGTTGTTTCTTTTAAAGTTTCTACTGAATTTATAGACTCTAACAAAGAATAACATTTGGTTGACTTGTCAAAAATTGTAATGGTCCCACCTTAACCTCAACCTCAACCTTAAAGTGAAACTCGAATAGAAACAGTTGTGGAAGATCCTCCTAATGATGCATCAAGAATCATGGAAGAAATCCCTAATGAACTAACCACTCATGCTTGTAGTTCCATACCTACTTCTGGACCTTAGTTTACTTTTGATGACTTACCCCTACGTAGGTGGAGAACAACTTCAAGAGTTTAGTACCTAGATTGATTTGTAGATAACCAAGCCAAATGTAACTAAGTGCTCTCAAAAATTCCTCTCAAGAATGATTGAAAACTTAAGAGAATGGTTCCAAAGTCTTAGTGAATATGATAAAATTTGAGCATCCTAGATTGATGTTACTTCATTTCTTAGAGCAATCCATAAAGAATTCCTCGGAGACTTTAATCTTATTGACAGAAGAAGCAAACAAGAGTTCTCTGAAAATGAAATGTTGTTTATTAGACTGTAAAGACCTACAAAACCACTTTCAAAGGATGTCTGAAAAATATTACATGCTAAATGGTGCCAATGACCTTAACCTCAAACATAAATTTGCTGCTTCTTTAGTTACCTGATGAGCTTGAGCTCTACAGAGCCATCAATGCATTACAAAGAGAAATGTCTCAAATCTATCTTGGTGAAATATATCAATTAGCCTTGTCTGCTCTAGAAAAGCTCTATGAACAACAATAATTTTTGAAAGCTATGCTCAAAGGCAAGTCGAGGTTACAATCAGCTAGAAAGAAGCCTTATTTGAAGATTAAATGTAAGGAACATGAAAAATGCTCTTATAAGAAGAAAAATCATTTCCATGAATACAGGCATATAATCTTCAAACCAAAAAGACATTATTTCAGATTCTTCAAATAAAGAACTTTGAAATTAAGAAGATCAGATATATGTTTCATTTGTGAACAAAAAGGGCATTTTGTAAAAATGTGTCTTAACAAGTCCAAAAAAGACTTGAAGCCGGTCCAGTCCCTTGAGACTGTTATTCCCCTTATTAATGATTAGGATGTTGAATCTATCCTTAAAGAGCTATCAGAATAAGATGAAGATACTCAATATGTTCTTCCTATATCTGATGAAAGCTTAACTGATGAGTACTATTCACCTCAGTATCCACTCCTTTATATGCTATTGGGTCCATCCTAATTCAAAGCCTTAGCCAATCTCTATTAAACCCTCAAAGTATGATATCCCCATAGACCTTAACCAGCCACCTTATCCTTCACAAATTCCACAACCTAATGTCAAAATTCAAATATTACCTTATAATATGATGTCCCTATCCTTGTCATCATTTTCATGGACATTGGTTCCTGTAGAAGTGTCATGAAATCTCATATTCTTCCAAAAGAAAAATAGGTACCTCACAATAAGTACTTTGTTATTGCTGATGATAAGCTCTTCAACATTAATCTTATTACCAACAGAAAAATTAGTATAAGATTCTTTGTTAGATGCACACACTTGATAAAGATTCTTGAAAGTCATCTCCCAACAAAAGATATCCTTATTGGTTTTTATGTGTATAGAGAAATCAAGAACTTGCAAATACTCCTTAGGGGTATTCAATTCAAACAATTCTTCAAATAATACACTAACATTCCAAGCCATTATCAATTTCAGCATTCATCTCCTTTATGAAAGAATAAGGAGCTTTTCATTAAATTTCCTTTTAAAAATAATGAAGATGTTAATCCTATAAAAGCATCTCATCCTAGAATGAATCTAGAAGATCTTTTACCGACTCTAGGAGAATGTGTAGCTCTACTCAAGCAAGGTCTCATTGAATCTACCAAGTTATATATATGTTGAAGAAAGATTTGAAAAAAAGAGGAAAGAAGAGGCTAGTGATTGATTATAAGCTTCTTAATGCTTTTCTTTAAGATGATAAGTTTCCTTTACCTAAGATTAATACTCATTAGTCTATTTGAAACGAGCCAAACTATTCTCAAAGTTTGACCTCAAAATAAAATTTTGTCAATTGGGAATAGATCTTGTAGATAGACACAAGACAACCTTCTGTATTTCAAATGCCCAATACCAGTAGACAGTAATGCCCTTTGGGCTCAAAACTGTTCCATCATTATTCCAAAAGGCTATGATCCGATATTCGAGCTTGTTATCAATAGTACTTTAGTTTATATTGATGATTTATTATTTTTTCAAAAACTAAGCAAGAACATAAGGCCCTTTTGGCCCAATTTTACAAAATTATTCAACAGTATGAGATTATGTTATTAGTTCAAAAAAGGTCATTGTAATAACCTTAAATTTTAAATTAAATAAATTCTCTCCTAATAGACACTTAATTCATTTATTTTAATTTATGACAAATGAAGAGTAGGGACATTACTAAAGTTATGGGGGTCCAAAGTTGAATATTACCTAAGTCAAAGGTTAGCTTTATTTTTCTAAATTACTAAAGTCCCCTTGTTTCGTGTCATAGAAAAAATATTATAATTAAAAAAATAATCTGATGGGGTTTTGAATTGTAATTTTTCCTAACAAGCTCTAGTCTTGTTTTGTAATTTTTCCCATGGTCTTTTTATTCCAATTTCCCTTCTTCTTTGTCGGTCATATACGCATAACAGAGTGAGAGATTTTTTTATGCGTCCTTCGGCTCTTCTCCTCTTTCCGTTAGTTCTCTTTTCTCCTTGCCGACTTGTTCTTCTTCTCGCCGTGGGTCTGTCTCACCTTCACTGGTACGTTTCTGCCGTTGGGTGTGTAGAGTTGCTGGAAATTCTCCTTTTTTTCGCTATTCTCTGTTGCCTCTCTGTTCTGGGTCGATGGTGGTGTGTGTAGGTGCATTCAGCTTCCATTTGCTTCCTCCTCAGCTACTAGAAGACCATGTGTGTGCGCATAGTAAGCTCAAATCCCTCCACTTTTTGGTCTGTAATTTCTACTGTGTTTCCTCCTCTTGGGGCAGCTGAGTTGAAGCTCTTCTTCTCTTCTTTATGTAGTTCGTGAGCTATGGTGTTGCAGCTACTACTGTGCTTTGGTTAGGGTAAGGCATTAATTCTCCCTTCTTCCGTGTGTATGACTTTAATAGCAGTGTGGATCATCCTCCTTCTTCCCCTGGCCGAAGAATGCATCCTTGCTCCTCATAGTTGCTGTCATAATTTTGAGAAAATGGAATTGTAATTTAATTAATGCTTTGCTATATTTTAAGTTGATGATGGGCTGAATGTTAATGATTGAGTTAATGTTGGAAGATAATTTAATGGTTGAATGATTGTTGTGAGCTAAATTTGAGTGCCCTCAAGATGTTTGTGAAAATGCTTGAAAGAAAAAATTGTAGAAATAATGTTACTAAATTAATATAATATAGCTTGGAGAAATATATGTATAAGAAGGGGCTTGAGCTATTGGTTAAAATTTAATGATACCAAGAAAGGATTATATAGGACACTTAAATATTATTTATTAAGTCTAAAGGAAGCATAAGAATAGTTAATATGATTTGTTATAATTTGTGATTGATGATAGGTTATAAAAAGATATAAAGATGGATTGAGATGTGTCAAATAGCTTATTTGACTCAAGTATATTTGGATTATTAAAATGCTTAAAAGAGTAATTTGGTTGAATTAAAATAGTTAATTTCTATATAGAAGGTTAGTGAAGTATATATGTGATTGTTTGCATCTATCAATAATGTGGTGCTAAGTTTGAGATGTATTGGAGAAGAATTTGGCGGAATGTTAGTTGCTCAATTTCCATATTGTTAGTTTGAAGGAACACATGTAAGTAGTGATTTGAGTCAATAAATTGAAATCCTAAAGTACCTAAGGTAGATTTTGTTAAAACAAATGGTGGTTATGGCATTTCATTAAGTTTTGAGAAGGTACAAAAAGAGGTGAAAATATTTTTTCTCATTTTAGTTGGGTTGTTAATAAGTTATTTAATTGATAATGAATTTATGGATTGTATATTTTAGGTTGTGATGTTGTTTTGGAATCAAATTTGAATATTCACCAAGTGTTGAAAAAATTACTTGATAAATGACTTCAGAATTGTGATTTCTGTCAGCAAATTAAGAGCATCACTAGAATTAAAGTGAAAAGTAAGAGAAGTAAGATTTAGAATTTTTGAAAAATTTTTACGTGAGTGGGTAGCGTTCCGAATAAATTTCTAGTAAAGTATTTATAAAATCTCTTTATTTAAATTTTACTATCATTTCATTATAAATTGTATAAATATCCTTGTTAATCCTATTTTTCTAATAAATGTCTTATTAATGACAATGTCTTGATTTTACTGATAATTTATATTGTTAATAAGTAATGATTGAAATGGACATATAATAAATGATATTATTTCTTAAAGCAATTTAATTACTTAACTCTACGTTGATATAAATTTTTTTAATGCAACGATTCATGTGTGGAAGAAATGATAATAAATTTGAGCAATAAAAAATGATAGCTAAACAGTGTTTGAAAGTGAAATTTTTGAAATTGTTTTTCTTACTCCATACATGCTTGATTTTATTAAGGGGGATTAAGTTTAGAATGCTGGATGCTAACGGTAGTTCTGTTAGCCCTTAGCGTGCCATAGTATACTTAATTAACAGGATGCTTATAGGAGGTGTTAGTCCCGTGCAAAGGTCAATGCACGTGGAATGGAGGCATGGTTATTTGTGAATATCATACTCATGCTTGTTTTTGTAAGCCTCATGCCTTTGCTTGTTTCGTGGCTCCTACCATGCTTATTTTGTGGCTTTCAGCCGCACTTGATTAGTTGCTTATCCTCATAAACTGTGTGTCCATGCTTGATTAGTTTATTTACCCTCATGAATTGTTTGTCCATGCTTGTTGTTCATTCTAATGAAGTCTTTCTAAATTTAAGTTAAAATTTATCATTCTTATATTAGTTCTCTAAAAGCATTATATTTAGTTGTACCATTACTTGAAATTTTATATTTTATAAGTAATACAAATTTTGATAAATTTATATGATTCTATTAGCATTATTTAAATTTCATGGTTATATTATTCAAAAACTCATTATTTATTGTTAGTTTAAGTATAAGTTTTATTACTTCATTGATTTGTCTTATACTAAATTTATTAATTACCATCTTCATAATTTTTGTTTGATTTGTAATTTTGAATGAACGCTACTCACTAGAAATGTTTTTAGTCTCAAATATTGTAGTTGACCATGCACCTCCTGCTAAACGTTAAAGGGCTCTATTGTATTATTTTTTTTAACAGTAGAAGTATGTATTAGACATATTGTTAGTGCAAATATGTATTGTATTGTGCAAATTATAATTTAGTGCTCCATATATATTGTAGTTAGGTCCTAGTCTTATTTTATTATTGTGAAATATGTTGTTTTGTAGCTAAGCTCCTTTCTACTTTGACTGACAAGTTTTGTTATTGTAAAAATTTCAGGAGATCCTAATTAGAGGAGAGATTCTATTGAAACTTCTACAAAATGATTAAAACTTTATAAATTTTGAATTTAGACATAAATTATTTCTCATTATCTTAGATTAATTTTCTAGCTAATTAAGGCTTAAAGAATGTAAGTCTATCTCATATTTTGTGTTGGTCACACCCTTAGTATGGGTTGTGATAGTCATATTACTGCAGCCTAGATATAATTTTTGGGAATGATTATCCAAAATAGACAATACTATCCTAGCTCACATTTTGAGGAATTATTATATTTCTTTGATGAAAACTTATCGAAAACTCAAATACAATAGTTCTTAGGTATAGCTAATTATATCAAAGATTTTATTCCTTAATTGTCTCATCATGTAATCCAACTGTCCAGATTGTTACAAAAAATCTACCACCTTAGGGTCCAAACTAGACAAAAGCTATTCAACACTTTAAACAAATTTGTTAGCATTCTCCTTCCCTCAGGATTCTTGACAAAAGACAGCACATTTTGCAGATTGATGCAAGTGATGATTATTAGAGAGTGTTACTTATTGAAGAAGTAAATGGGAAGAGACATTGTAATCATGCTGGTGGAGAATTCAAACCCTCTAAAAAGCATTACCATATTTCCTACAAAGAAGTTGTAGCTGTAAAGCATGGCATTGAAAAGTTTTGTTTTCATCTAGCCCCTACCACTTTGTGGTAGAAATGAACAACATGTCATTCCCTAATATCCTAGATCAAAATAGGAAGATTCTTCCTTAAGCTTAACTCCTTCGATAGAAGGACTAGTTTTTTTGATATAAATTCATTGTCTGGCACATAAAGGAAATCACAACACTATTGCAGATTACCTCACTATGCCATAAAAAATTACCTGTCTTATTACCCCTTCACAAATTCAACTTCTTTTCATCATCAACATCATGCCAAGCAAATTAGTGTTCCCCCCAGGCCATAGACAACATTGTCCCTGAAGTCTAAAATCTTAAAAGAAGAAGTCTGTTCTTTTTAGCTTTACCTTGTTCTTCAAAAAACTCAAATCCAACCATAGCTTGAGTTCTTTGATATTCAAGCTCCTTACCTAACCTTACCTTTTATCAGAGGTTTTATTCTAGATGAGCTCAAGTGGTACCTCTAGTCCCTTTCCACTTTACATGTGTGTAACTTAGCTTTTTCACTATTAGAAATATTTCATTATCTTTATGACTCAGTAAATGAAGATTTAAACCTTTGGAAACTTCTTGACTGGTTCTTTTCATGTCACGCCTCGAAAATAAAGGGTGTTCAGTAGGAGTGTGAACCACATCACACATTCTCATAAGCCTTAAAATAAAAATTCATTCTGTTTCTAAGAGGTAATCAAATTATATTGAAATTTTATACTTTTGATACTAATCATTATAATAAAACTTTAACATTTTTATAAAAATTTTGACAGAATCTTCTTTATAATTAGGATCTCTCAAAAAATTCTATAATACAAAAATTTACACAAAATATCATATCAATTAAGAGTTTAGCTCCTTCTAGTTAGCAGACATCATATATATATATATATATATATGTATATGTATATCAAATAGAAACCTTGGTTATAGCTAATGTGGAGTACTTAATCATACTTTTCAAATAAAATACACAAGTGTTTATAATTACATAAAAAGGAGGGATTTCAGTCAATTTTTCACCCAAAATGTCTAAAATCCTCAGGAGTTGGTAAGAAGATCCATGTCAACTAAAGTATTTGAGACAAAAATAATTTTTCAGTGAATAACGTCACAAAAATAAATAATTGACTTTAAATAATAATGTAAATTAAAGAGATAACAATTTTTATAAACAAATATTTAATAAACTTCAACACAAAAAGACTCTACACAACTTTAAATAAAATCTTGAATTATCAAATTATCATAGCAATCCTTATTATCACTTGATTTCAAGAAAACAAATAACCACTATAAAAAATTATGAATGTATCACTAATTAAAACCAATGGAATATAAAACTATCAAATAATTGAACTTATATTTACAAGGACTTATAGAATAAGTAACATATGTGGACACATAGTTCATAACGGTAAATAACTAAATGCGACTTATACCACGAAAACAAATATGGACACATAGTTCATGATGGTAAGTAACTAAACGCAGCTGAAATCACAAAACAAATATGAACACATAATCCGCGAGGATAATACTAATTAAACATGGCTTGTAGGCACGAAATCAAATATAGATATTAGATTCATGAATAACAAACGTGAGAACAAGGCTCATGAAAATTTAAATTAGCTAGTCATTGGCAAAGGCACCATAGGCTAACATGATTTCCATTAGCAACCAATATTCTATATAAAGTCTCTTTCAAACCTAATTTCACACATATGAGAAAATAATCATTAATAAATAAATTTTTCATTTTCAATATTGAACTCACATGAATCATTTTCTATATCAATTTAATATTTGATAGATGAAATCTCATAATCAAAATTCAAACTTGTATTTATTGATTACCTAACATTTCAAAATTGATAAAGCTAATTTCAAAAAATAAATAAGTTTAATCAATAATTTATCTAATAATTACATCGTTGTTATTCAAATGATTTACATAAAAATGTAGTATTTTAATGAAGAAAATTTTTATTAAAAAATTAATTGGGACACTGTCCACTTACCTAAATTTTTCGATGTCCAAATTTCATCTCTTAACTTTAATTAAATTTTTCATTTTTCAAATACCCTATAATCATATTAAGATTTTTATTAAACCTTCAATCAATACAATAGTTCATTTTTAACATCATCCCCACCAAAATTAGACTATAATAGATTTGAAACTCTAGAACTAAGGCTATACACTTTTTAAAAATATTCCTCATTGGCATTTTGTCAAGGCACCAAATATATATATATATCCAATCCATGCATAAAAACCAGCATTCAAATATTTCATCAATAAACTATCCATCTCCAAGAATTCAACATATTTATATTATTAATTTCTTTGTCAAATCTCCTTTGCAACTTCCTCTAACAACTATCTTATAGGCACCAATATTCAAGTTTTATATCTAAGCTATTATGTTTCAATTTCACCCTAACAAATTCTTCAACATCATTCAATCCAAACAAAATTAATTTAACTCAAAAATAATGACTATATGTATATCTTTATTGAGCTTCAAGATAAATTTTCAGCTCAAATTAAATATTTTTTCTCCTCCCTACAGAGCATGACAGCAGCAAAACTTACAAGAGAAATTTGCAATTTCAATAATGTTAATCACACTTCACACACACTAATTAATCAAGGGGAGAAGAGATCAAAGCATCTCATTTTTAAATGAATTGGGGATGCACGAAGAAGAAGAAATAGAACATCAGCTGAATAAGGAGGAGGTTCAGCAACAAACCTTCAACGAGCAACTCGAAATCTTGCATGCTCTCCTTCCCATGAACAGACTTAGATCACAGAAACAAAAACAAGAGGAAATAAGAAGCATCATGGTCTGAACCCATAGAAATGAGTAGAGAAAATAATGAAAAATCAGGGAAAGAACTCACAATAGTAGAGAGCTAAATGACAGCAGACTCGTTGGCGACGATAGCTCACATGAACAACAGCTTGATCGATGATTAAGAAGGAAGAAGGAAGAAATCGATGGATGATATGGCAAGGGTTTGGTGCTTTGCTCTCCCACTCTCTTTCTCTCATCTCAAAACGCATGAAGAAGGCAAGAAAGTAGTGAAAAAAAATATGGTTGAGATAAGGGCCCTTTGGTAATTACATAAATTATAAAAGCAAATGAAACTCCTTAGACTATAGTAAGATTTGACCTTGAAACCTAATAGGAGAGTACTTGCATAGCTACCACTACATCGGCTTTCCATCTTTTCATTTTTGTCCCAAGAATTAATATAATTACAAGTACAATGCATTATTAAATGTTTAATTTTTTACTTAAAATTCTTGGGTTACTACACTTAATACGTAGATGGCGTCAATAACTCTCTAAGGTCATTGAATTACATAGGCTATGGAAAAAATCCTTACATAAACAAAAGGTTTATTCCTTTTCCGTTGTTCATCATCCTTGCCATGTTAGCAGCCAAGGAAACCTTTATGTTCCAGCCTATCTATGGAAGATCACACATGACTGACCATCACATGAAAATTCAACCTTATGTAAATTAAAAGAATTTGTATATGATATGAATAACCCTTTGACAGTAGATCTCAATCTTATATGCATATCAATTGGATTTATCCCTCATCAGCCCATCCTTCCTATTGATCCATCACTAGCTATCCAATACAAATTTCTAGATTGGCTCACAACTCTTGTTGTTTGAAAAGGATATTGCACATGGATATAATCGTATGACAGAGCATCCTCATCCACTGCTCCATTATTTCTACTAGATAGCGAGGACCCACACTAGGTAAAGACTTAAACCTACCAACTGTTCCCAAAGATAAAAGACACACCAACTCCCGGACCACCTTAAGATATGGATCAAGATTCTAATAAAGACAAGATTCTCTTTGAAATTTTCTCTGCCAAGTGGCGCAGAAAGGAAGAAAAGAAATCAACCTGTCATCAGACTAAGAATGCATCCACAAGAGCTTGCAATAATTTAGAAATATACTTTATGTCAAATCAATTCTGTCTTATAATAATTTTGTCAAAAGTTACTTTTATAAGTTTGCATTTTTCAATGTCAGCTTTGTCATTGGCCAAATTTGTCAAAAGTGGTTTCCACTTTTTGACAAAAATGGTTTGCTTCGTATTATGTTAAGCTTTACTTTTAAACAGGAGTGTCCCCATTTATCACCTTGTAATCATAGATGTATTGATCTTATCATTCTCCCTTCATATATAAAAAGGAGCCTCTGCTAGATTGTAAATTAGAACTCATTAGAAAAATAAAAAAAATCATGTGTTTCATAAATATGTCTCTCTAGATTCTCTCTTCTCTCTTAAAAGCTTGATTATCTAATATCTTAATTTTGTCATACTAAAGTTCAAAGTATGCTTTTCACTTGCCTCTTTATGAGGACCCTGTGGAATGAATTTGACCAACATTCTATGAGTGTGAGCCCATGTCATTATACTTAGAGATCTGAAAATTGAAGTGTTGAAGGGTTGAGAATCTTAAAGTGGCCCAATTTTCTTAGGAGAGGTGTTAAGGGGCCTAACTTAGATCAATATACCCTGAGACACTTGTTTCAAGGAGCTCTAGGAATAGACGCATATAAATCCTGCCCCCCTAGTATTAGAGGGGTTAAATTATATCATTTTTAAATGTTGAAAGGAAATATTTCACAAAAGATGAAAGGGAATATTGCACAAAAAATGAGTTTATAGTCTCAGACACTTTTGGACTTATAATTTAAGGGTCAATTTGCTCATTTACCCTATAACAAAAACTAATTAGTAGAAAATAAAATAGAACAAAGTTTTTTCAAGTTGGTACAAAATAAAAGTGATTAATAAAAACTAAAACCGACACACTTAATTTTAATCAAAATTTAATTTGATACTATTAGAGTGTACTAAATATTTTCTTGGCCTAATTTTTGTGGCTTTTTTTCTCTCTGTTTCATTAACCTAATCTATTTTATCCGTTTTAAAACTATGCCGATAAATTAGAACATGTTAAACTCTCAATGTATAAGTTGGAAAGAAAAATAAGATGGGGTACTAGTCCAAATTAATTCTTCTACTCAAAATATAATTCATACCGTAAAAAAAATTATATAGAGTTAATTCACTACCGGTACTTTTTTCTTTAGACATTCTTTTAATACTAATTAACTGAATTTTGTGCATGGTATCTGGGAGTAATATTCAAGTTTTTTGGTAAAAGTAACATTCAACTTTATTATAACTAGACATAATTTTTTTATGCATTAAGACATACTTTTTTATGCATTCTCATAATTTTTTATGTAATTAATAAGTAATGCAGTTCGATAAAGGGAGTTACAAATTTAATAAGTAAAGTTAAGTAATTAATAAATCTTGTAAGCAGTGAGCTCTGGAAATGGTAGCTAAAATATTTTTTTGAAAATAAATAAACGGTATTTCAATAATTTGCTATCAAACCAAAATTTCCGTTTAGTTCCTTGGTGCCCTAGAGAAATTTCAAAATCCATAAGGTGTGATTGGAATATAAGTCACATCCATGATCCTTTATTAAAATCCCCCTTTATTATATAATAGAGGTATCATGTATAGGTTAATCCAATATACATTGGGGACACCCAACAATTGATAAGTCCATAATCTATTTTATTAACTTATACCACCGATCTTATGCAATGCGCCAAACGGTTCATTGAAAAAAAAAAAAAAGTTACTTGATTTACTACCAAACGGGGGAAACAACATTTAGAAACGTAACCTCAAAGAAAATTACTGAGAAGCCAACAAAGTTTGATGAAATTAGTAAACATTTCACTCATAATTTCAGAAGATTTGAATTCAAATCTTATCGGCATAAAAATCTTATTAATAGGTGATTGTAAGTATTTCTATAGCTGTTTTTTGAATCTAAAGACATACTTTAATTCTAATGAGCCCTATCCAATTTTGTTTTATTAAAAACTAAAAAGAAACTAAAATTAGTTAGAAGTTCAAAAATTATATTTTCACAAGCTCCCAATATTGAACATGTCACAAACACCAAAGTCTCTATGACTCTATATCTATAGAAGATGGGCCAATTCCATTTCGAGTTTATAGGAAAAAGAATACGTAGATCATGAATGATAGAAAAATATAACATCTTAACTTAAGATTTTAATGGTCAAGTTTATGAGTCTATTTACTTTACTATATATCAACTATTAAACTCAATTATATTCAATAACATGAAAAATAATTTTTATATGGTCTTAAATCAACTCATTCTTAACTATCTCCTAAAATGCGTCCAAAGAGTTAAATGCTAAAGTGACTTTTTGTAACATAATATTACTTTAATAAACACATAATCTTTCGAAACTGACCGTAAAGATTCTGTTAAAAGAAATGGCAATGAAAGCCGCGGGGGGGGGGGGGGGGGGACTTCATTAAAGGCCCTTGATAGTAACATGATTTTAATTAAGACTCAAAAAATTTTAAAATTTCACTGTAAGCTCGAAAGACTGAAATAAAATGAATCATGTTGATTAAATGACAAAAATGCTCTTTAATTATAATTAACATTGATGAAATAACAAGTCAAGTAGGAATGGACCTAGGTAGAAGCTTGTCAGGGCAATTGCCCCATCAAAAAATTATATTTTGCCCCCTCTTTCAAAAGAAAAAAATTCATTTGCTCCCTTAAAAGTTTATTTAACTCAAATCATATCTATCTATTATAATATTAAATTTCAATGGTTTGAGAATGGAGGAATTAATCACTTCAAACAAATCTTTTTAATTGCTTCTTTATTATTATTTTTTGATCAAATTTTTCCTTATTATACAAAACAGATAAATAAATTTTATTTAATAAAAAATAAAACATAATAACTACAACATTATAGGCCTTATTATTTAGTATTTAATTTTAACAAATGTTTTACCTCTAATATAATTTAATAGATATTTAAAATTATAGTTTTAAAAAACAATTACTATTTAACTTGAGTAAAAATATTGCCCCCTCTACTTAATTTTTCTAAGTCCATCACTAAAGTCAAGTTATAGTGCTTACAAATAACATTACTAAAATGATAAGTTAACTTACAGGTTTTACAAGCAATATTACTAAAATAAATGTAACTTCTTTTTATTCTCATCATATTACTTGTAAAATGCATAAGTTGACTTATTATAATAATTTTACTAAAAATCATAACTTGATTTATTATAGCAACGTTACATACTAAAACTATAATTTGACTTGTTACTTTACTAATGTTATATGTAAAAACTATAACTTGACTTATTATTTCAGTTATGTTACTTATAAAAACCATAACCTAATTTGCTATAATAGTATTACTTGTAACTTAACTTATTATTTTAATAATATTACTTGTATAAATTATAATACGATTTGTTATTTCAATTATATTAATTATAATTGAAGGACATTATTGTGGCCATTTAACTGAGAAATTTTATTTCAATTCGGTACTTTAAGCCTACAGTGCAATTTTATAATTTTTTTTAATCTCAATTGAAATTATTTCATATCAAATGATATATCACATCCGAAAACTTTTAATAAAATTCTCTCATAAAAAAAAAAAGGACTAAATGTCCTGTGACAACTGAAAGCCCGTGAAACGGGACAAACAAACATGACTAAAATGTGCTTCAAAAGGTTGAAAAAACCATATTGCAAAATAATCCATCACTTACTCCGTAAGGATTTGACAATGAGCACGAAAAACACTATCATGATTCTGAAATATTATATTAACTTTTATGTGGATGCGCAATAGAATGAGATCAAATCTTAATTTAAAACTCTTTTTTTTACCTATATATTATAATTTAAAACTTCAAGAATTAAATCTATGATAATACTTTTACTTTATTATATATTAATTATTAAATTCAATTATATTTCATCATGTACTTCTTATATCAATTCAACTTCATGTCTATCTACACTTAAAGTTTCTAACGTGTGTCTTGTGAGCTCACGTGATGTTTTTGTACCGTAATATTATTTTAATAAACACATAATCTTTTGAAATTGACCGTTAAAGATTATGTTAAAAGAAATGGCAAAGGAAAATAACCAGGTGACGAGAGCAACAGCCGAGAAACGGGACAAACAACCATCACGAAAATGTGCTCCGGGGAAAAAATATTTGAAAAATAATCTATCACTCGGCCACTAAGAATTTGACAATCTCTATCATGCACGAAAAACGCTATCCTGATCCTGAAATATTTAATTAATTTGATGTCTTATAAAACGAAGTTTAATGATATCTGACTCACATAACAATATTCAGAAATTTCTACTTTTTTTTCCAATAACAAGATCCATTATTCTCCACCATAAAACAAAAGCTGAGAAACAACAACACAACGCAATTCATCTATCAAAAAGTGAAGGTATCAGCAGAAATGGAAGGCAAACAATTAGAGCAGAAAGGAGAAGAGATGTTTCAAGCTCAAGCAGATTTGTTCAAACACATATTCAACTTTGTAGGATCTATGTGCCTTAAAAGTGCTCTTCAGATGGGCATACCAGACACAATCTTCAACCATGGTAAACCTATCACTCTTTCTCAGTTAGTCTCAGCCCTTAAAATCAACCCTTCAAGGTCCAACTACGTCCACAGACTCATGAGCTTACTGGTTCACTCTGGAATCTTCTCTTCCACAAAAATCCCAAATGAAGAAGAAGAGGGTTATGACCTCACACCATGTTCCAGGCTGCTTCTCAAAGACAAGATTCCCTCCATGTTTGCTTATGCTCAAGCAGTGTTTCATCCTGCAGTAATGAGCCCAGGTCAGTTCTTGGGAGATTGGCTTTATAGTGATAAAGACAGCACAGCTTTTCAAAGTGCCTTTGGGATGGAGTTTTGGAGGTATGGAAGAGAGAATCCAGAGTTTAGCAGAGTGTTCAATAAAGGTATGATTAGTGATTCTGGGATGATGAACTTGGTTATGAGAGAGTGTAAATCAGTGTTTTGGGGTTTGAAGACTTTGGTTGATGTTGGAGGAGGGAAAGGTGGTGCAGCCATGGCCATTTCTGAAGAATTTCCAGATTTGAAGTGCACAGTGATGGATCTTCCTCATGTTGTTGCAGATATGAAGGATAGCGATAATCTTAAGTTCCTTGGAGGTGATATGTTTCAGTGTATTCCTTCAGCAGATGCCATTCTCCTTAAGGTATAGAGTATAGTACACAAAAAAGTTTATTAGTTCGAAAATGTTAATATGACTTTTCTGCTGTTCAGATTATTAATTATTAATTAAATAGTGCATTATTGGAAAAAAAAAAATATATATATATATATATGTATATATCATTCAATTTCAAGCAGCTTCATGACCATAATAAAATCTAATATTTAAAATGAGTGTTTTTTTACACGATTGTTTCATCAACTAATTAAAGTATTTGATCACAAATATCAATTCAGGTAATTTTTTTAATAGAAATCTTAATTACAAATTGAGCTACATTTAAAATTTAAATGATTTTTCTAGTACAACAGTGATTCTTGAATTGTAATTGTTTGAGATAATATTTATAATTTTAAAAAATTATTGGAAACATAACTTTTTGACACCTAATTATGATCTCCAGTTAAATAATATGCTTTAAAACTTAAAAAACTAATTAAAAGTATATTTACTTCTTTTCAATTTGGAAATTCTTGCTTGAATGTTTAGGTCCTTGGTTTAATTAATATTTTCTTTTTATTTTTAACAAGAGCCATATTGTCCCTCTAGTTTATTGAATATTCCCTCCATTTAAAAATGTAAGGCATTTTTTGAAAAGTTGAATGTTCAAAAATATAAGATATTTTTAGTCTTTCGAGGTGTAATTATTGTCTTTGTTCTAAAAGTACTTTTATTAATAATGACTTTATATTTATTATAAAGTGTTTAATAGAGGTAAAATATAAAAAGATAAAGTTAGTTTAAAAGTAGATAATTACTTTATTAAAGAGTGAAATTCAGTTAAAAATGTTATATATTTGTGAATGGAGGAGTATAGCATTTTATTTTTTCTAGTTACAACTAAAACTATTAGATGTATACTATAGTAACTTTAATACACGCCCACCCACCTACCCACACATATTAAATCCACCCGATCATCAAATCAATACACATTAAATGAGAAAAAAACAGTCATTTTACCTCTTTCGTTTTTTCTCTTTTTTGGTTCCTGCTTTGTTGTTGCCGTTTCCTTTTGTTCCTAGACTTGTTTTTTAATGTTCCAATAGAAGTATCCTTTGCCCCCCCAAAAAAAAAAAACAATGAATTTTGAAGCTGAAGTTTGTTGGAGCACAAAATATATTAAAACTTCACCTACTCCACTTTTAAATAATAACATATGCAAAAATGATCAAGTCTACATTATAAGCTAAACTTATTTTGACAAAAAGCCTAAAGGAACATTAGAATATAACTAAATTATTTTAATGATTAGATTATATTAAAGTGATCATAATGATCCACAAAATGAAAATATTAAATTATCATAAAACTTCATCATATGCATGTCTCCATTTTACACGAGAGATTCATTTTATTACAATTTTTTTGAATTTTTCTTTCAAATGAAGTCTGCAATAATCTTGACATTTTCTTGTATATTGAGATTTACATTAAAAAAATTAGTAGGTATAAAATAGCTGCATAATTGTTTTCATGCTTTATGAGTTTTGTTTTATAAAACAAATATGAGTGATGAAAATCTAAAAGACGATCAACTAGCATGCAGCTGGTTTTGCACACATTAAGTGATGAAGAGTGCCAGAAGGTATTGAAGAAGTGCAGAGAAGCCATTGCAAATTCAAGCAAAGGAAAATTAATAATAATAGAGATAGTAATCAATAAAGAGAAGGATAAGCACGAAATCACAGAAGCAAAGCTTTATTTCGATATGATGATGATGTCTTTGGTCAATGGAAAAGAAAGAGATGAAAATGAATGGAAGAATCTCTTCATCCAAGCTGGATTTAATCACTATAACATAACACCTTTATTTGGTTTAAGGTCTCTTATTGAAGTTTATCCTTGAACTTACATAGATGATCTATCTGTGTATTAATGAACCGAGACTAGAGAAAGAATTTTCTTGCTTAATGCACGTGAGTGATGTAATTTGTTAGAAATTTTATATTTGATATAGATGATTCAACTCTTAGATAATAACTTTTCATATTTTGTCGCTTGGTTCAATTTACTGAATTTTTTCGATGGAGAAGTTAACTTTCCAAGAAGTAAACTTCTCAAAAAGTTTATAATGAATTGTTTGTTTTGTTTTACACAATTTTCGGGAAGTCTAACTATTTTTTAAGCACTTGTTTGACAAACGATTCAGTCACCACAAGATAATACCTATATTTGGTTTGTGGTCTTTTATCGAAGATTATATTTGATATTGATGATTCAGCTCTTAATTAATGGATTTATTAATTTCTTTAATTTTAAAACTCATAGTGTTCAATCACTTTAATGAAAGAGAGACACAAATTTGTCGTATTCTAATGATCTAATGTATATATTCAAGGAAAATGCAAACTCATCAATCTACCAATTTGCTTAGCTGTTATTTAAAAAGGAAAAAAGTAAAAATAGAGACCTACTAGAGTGCTCTTTAACAGAAGCTTTTCAGTAGGTGAAAACCTATAAGAGCACTTCATACAAGTAGTAAGATAGTTGTCAAAGAGTAGGATGAAGACACGGGTTTGTAAATCATAGGAATAGTAAGAATAGTGCAATTATATTTGTCCCTCATAACTCTAACCCAAAGTCAATGAAGGGTAATGATCCCCATCAAAGTTTCAAACTACAAGAAATTGCCACATAATAAGCCAAAGTCCCATTGGGGTGTTGCCATAGTAACTCATATAGCATGCCTTTATCATATTAGTCCTTATAGGCAATTTGGGGGATCCTAATCCATGCTGTGATGCTCCCAATCACTATCAAATCCTCATCAAGTAAAAATACTCCTTCCATATTGAAAGGCTAGATAATGATTCGTCACCAATCACCATCTCCTAGTAAGAGTAAACTCTTTGTGTCCTCCTTACTTTTGAACTTTGCTAAAAAGAAAGTGGGATATTGTCATAGTCACAATTCAAATGCAGCAAATAATGATATCAAGGGAAATCGAGTTGTATATTATTGGGGGGTCACTGATTACAACTCATACGCAATGCGAAAAAGATGAACACGTAACAGAAATTCAGAAAAGTATAATAACATAAATATGCCCAGGAAGAAGAGAGAGAATGTCAGAGAAGATCCTCAAAATCATTAGCCATCTGTCTCCTCTCATGAAATTTCCTTTTTAAGCATCCTGCATGTCCAGGCCACGCAACTTCCACAAGGGCCTTCATATATGTCCGTTTCTCCTTGGTCCAATTACCTAATCATTATCTCTTGGATCAGGGCCCAAACCATCTCGATCCACATACTGGGCCATGACACTGCCCACCTGTTGGAGATTAACCTTTCCCTAATCAAGGTTAAGGTGGGGATACATAGTAGCAACCTCGATGTGCAATTCCCAAAAAGAAGGAAAGCCACCATACCACATGATCAAAACTTGGAGGATAGATTTACTATGTTGCGTGACCTAACGAGCATCTTTGACTCCCAGTACCACAGGTCCTTCAGGCATTATAAATGAAGGTAAAGGCAGTGCAGTTGCAGGCTCAGTTCCATAACATTGCTTTAGTAATATTACGTGGAAGACGAGGTGAATTCGAGCTACCTCAAGCAAAGCCAACTTGTACACGACGGGACCAATCTTTGCTATAATCTTGAAGGATCCAAAATATCACATGCCCAAAATATTGCATGCCCAACTTGTGAAATTTTCTAAGTTGAACAGAAGCTGCTGATATGGTTGAAGCTTGACATAAAGTAGATCATTCACTATAAAATGAACTTCAATACGCCATAAGTCTACAAAGCACTTAATCCTGTTTTGAGCCTTAACCAGGAAACCTTAAGAGTCTCCAATAACGCATCTCTCTCTTGCAGTTGCTGATGCAGATCGACTAGTGTATCCTCTGTTGAGGAATGGCGTAAGAAAGGAGGTGGGTCAAGAGTGATACGAAGTATTGTACCAATACTCTACCCATGTTAAATAATCTAACCACTGATACATGGATGCTTGTACGCAAAACAGTGAAGGTACATTTCTAAACACCACTTAACGGCTTTGGACTAACCATCCATTTGAAGGTGATATGCTAAACTCATCATCAGATGTGTGCCCTAAAGTCGGGCCAAGTGCTGCCAGAATAAGCTAGTGAAAGCTTGATCTCTATCAGACACAATCATCTCGGGGAACCCATGCAACTTGACAATTTGTTGTAAAAATGCTGCAGCAACAGTTTGGCTCGTATGATCATATTACAGGGGAATAAAATGGGCATATTTGGAAAGTTGATCAACCACCACAAAAATGATCGAGTACCCACATTTGACTAGTAAAGCTATGATAAAGTCCCTAGCTATGTCTTACCATATGAGTTGGGGTATTGGTAATGGAGTTAATAGTCCAGCAGGTTTCAGTTGACCTATTTTAGCTTGTTGACAGACCCCACATGCACGTACAAAATCACGAACATGCATTTTCGACCGATAAAATGCTGAAGCAATGCGTTTATAGGTACGAAAATACCTAGCATGGCCTCGTATAGCTGAAGCATGAAACTCTTAGAGAATCTTCTTGATCAACTCAGAGTTATCCTCAGGAATAACTAGCCTGCCCTGCCGAAGTACATCAGATCGATCAATAATGAAAGCTTGATCCACTTGTTCACCATTCACTAGCCTGTCTCGTAGCTTTTGTATTTGAGTAGAGCCTCACTCCTGCTTGTACACTTCATCCAAGAAAGTGTGCTGTAATTGTGAGAAAGTAAAGAGAGCCACTCAGGACAATGCATTAGCAGCTTGGTTGCGGTGCCCCAATTAATATTCTATAGAAAAACGATACCCTATGAGTTTAGGCGAGCATGCTTCTTGAGCTGGTGTGTGGATTCTCTGATCAAGAAAGATGCGTAAACTCACATGATTTGTTCTTATAACAAATGGGTGGCCAAAAGAGGTAGTGATGGAATTTCACCACGACTGAGATTGCATCTTGTGAGACAACTTCTTGGAGAAGTAGGCAACGGGATGCCCACTTTCGCTAAGCACAACACCTATTCCCATGCTAGAAGCGTCAATTTCTAGCACGACAGGCAAAGACAGGGGTCTTAGTTAGCACCTTCTTAAGAGATTCAAAAGCACTCTGTGCTTCCGTAGACTTGTAAAAAGGGTCCATATTTATGCATGAATCTCTTGTAATACCTTGTAATACTAAGAAACCCTCGAAGTTGAGATACATTTCTAGGTATGGGCCATTCTTTTATCACTTTTATCTTAGCTTGGTCAGCTTCCACCCTAACAGTCGACACTATATGCCCACGGTAATCTATTCACGTTCTGCCAAATGCACACTTTGACATTTTCTCATATTATTTATGCTTTTCTATTTTTCTGAGCACCTGCTCTACATGAGATAAATGAGCTTCCCAAGTAGGGCTATTGATAAGAATATCATCAAAAAATATCGGAACAAACTGAAGCAAATAAGAATGAAAATAGGGTTCATCAATGAATGAAATGTTGTGGAAGCATTAGATAATCTGAATGGCATTACCAACTACTCATATAAACCTTGATGGGTTTGAAATGCCATCTTCTCGATATCTTCTACATTCATAAGGATCTAATGATGACCTGAACGTATGTCCAACATAGAAAAATACACAAACCTTTGCAACTCATCCAATAATTCATCTACCATGGGCATTAGAAAAGCATCTTTGATAGTCAGAGTGTTTAATGCCTGATAATCTACATAGAATCACCATGTCCCATCTTTCTTTTTGACTAATAAAACTGGCGCTGAGAAGTAGCTGGAGCAGGGCATATCAATCCTTGAGATAGTAACTTTACAACAATCTTCTCTATCTCAGATTTTTGACTATGTGGGTACCTATAAGGCCTCACCTTAAAAGGTCCTTGGTCTATTAGGAGTTGTATCTTATGCATATGGCTTCTATCTGGTAGTTGACATTGAGGGCTTTCAAACACAACATCAAATTCGTATAATAAACAAGCCATATCTTCAGCCATGTCTTTCAGGAAGTCCCATGTAGGCCCATTCCTTGTTTTTGACAAAGTGGGTCCCGGTTCTAGTTGGACCCAATTAATGAATTAAAAATAATTCTGCTAAAGACTCAACTTGCACGATATGTGACATGTGATGCAATTAGGCTGGGCTTATTAAAGTGGACCTAAACTCTGTAAGTGTAATGAATCTCCATAAAACGGATCCTAGATAATCAGACACATGTGGCTCTAAAATCTCCAGCCAAGATCCGTAGATCACAACGTCAACCCTACCACTGGTAATACAAGGACTGGAATGGATAGAGTATGCCCGTCACAGAGGAAGTTTAGCAATAAAACCTTGACTCATCATCAATTGACCCATGCCCACCAAAACCTTTAAGATTGGAAATGACTGAACCATATTTCCTAAATGCTGAACAATTTAGGGGTGCACAAAATTATCAGAACTACCTCCGTCTAAGAGAACTTGAACATCTGTGCCATGTATCTGACCATGAAAACATATATAGTAGCTACCTGATAAACCTCTAAATGCATATAAGGACGAATGGTGAAAGGTTGATTGCTCTACCTGTTCCCTCTTGCTCTGTTTCAAATGGTTCTTCAACCTCTTTGTCCCTTGTCAACATCATTAATTGCTTCTTGGCGCACTAGTGTGAGGGAGAGAACAAGTCATCATTGAAGTAGCACAAGCCTTTTTCCAGTGGGATTTACATCTATGTTGGAGTTATTCGGTGGATTGGGGGTCGATTTGGCGTCGAAAGTAATAGTGGTAAGTTACTCTGGCTGCTGGAGGCACCAGACAATGCACTCAAAGGGCCAGATATGTTCTTTACAATGGTAATTGTAGGCAACAGTGAGAAAGTAGTTCATACTCATGTTGGCACACTAGTTAGAGCCTTATGGTCTACATCTAGTTGATCTAATGCTACAGCCTTTAACAATGGCATTGACGCCTAAGCCACTACATCCCATCGGACTTTGCCTTAAGACCACCTACAAAGCAATCGATAAGAGATCCCTCGATCATCTCCTTTAATCGATTGGCTAGTGCCATGAAAACTTTTCACATATTCATTAGAACCTTGCTAAGTCATCTTAGACAATTGTACTCTCACACATCGAATTGGGTAGGACCAAAATGAGCTTCCACGGCTTATGATAGTGCAGACTAGGTTGGAATCTGGTTAGCCTTCTTCATCATTTGAAGCCACGTCACAACCGTGCCTTCCATATGAATTCCAGCCATCACAAGTTTTTGAGCCTCAGTAGTCTCATAAATCTGGAAATACTGTTCTGCATGAAACAACCAATATCTAATAGTTCAGTGCCATCAAAGCGAGGTAGGTCAACCTTTACCTGTTTCAATAGAGTAACATTGAATGGCACCACCCGTTGAAACTCTTGTCCACTCGACTCAGATGATGGTGACTCTGACCGACGGTTTAAGCCTTCCAGATTTCATCACCACCGCCAAGTAGCCCTCTATCTTCATGAACTGTTAATTCGTCGTCGCCATGAACTCCTGTGTCTTCTTCATGTCTACTAGCAATTCCTCGAGATGAGTGTTTTCAACCATTCTTGCTGTCAATGAAAGCACCAAAAATGTCACAGTCACAATTCCAATGCAGCAAATAATGATATCAAGGGAAATCGAGTTGTATAATATTGGGAGGTCACTAATTACAACTCATATGCAATGCGAAAAAGATGAATGTAATGAAAAATGCAGAAAAGCATGATAACATAAATATGCCCAGGGCGTCTGGTTTCGGTGCTCAGCAAGCACCGCGGTACTCATCATAAAAAAACATCTGGGCCATCCAGATTTTTATCTGGATGGTCCAGATTTTTTCAATTTTAATTTTAATTTTATAAAAATAAAATTTATAAATTTTTTTGATAAATATATTTATCATCAATTTAGATATATTTATCATCAATCTGGACAATACTGATTAAATTTGGATGATTCAATTTAATATTATAATTTTTATAAATTAACTATCTAGATGTACTTTGAACAGTCCAGATTCAAGATTAAATTTTTATTTGCAAGGCTTAGATTTAAATTTTTTATGTTTATTTTATATTTATTAAAATAAAAACTTATTAAAAAAATTTAATATTAAATCTGTCTTATTCAGAGTTTATCTAGATAATCAGTTTATAAAAATTATAATATTAAATTGAATCACGTAGAGTGTCAAATTGAATTAATACTGTCAAATTGATGATGAAAATATTTACCAAAAAATTTTTAATTTTATTTTTATAAAATTAAAATTAAAAAACTAAAATTTTTTTTATAAAATTAAATTTAAAATTAAAAAATTGGATGGCTCAGATGTTTTTTTACGATGAATACCGCGGTGCTCAGCAACCAGACGCCAAAATCATTAGCCATCTCTCCCCGCCTGTGCAATTGCCTTTTAAGCACCCTCAATGTCCAAGTCACGCAACTTCCATGAGGGCCTTCGTGTGCATCTGCTTCTCCTTATTCCAATTACCTTAGTTTCTCATGGATCAGGGCCCAAACCATCTCGATCCACATTCTGGGCCGTGACAGATATCAATGTCTCAATCTCTGTATGGAGTCCCCACTCCCCAATTAATCTATTGTAGCTTCAAAGCTGAAAACTCGTGTGACCATTTTTTCCAAGAAACTTTAATGTATCTATTTATAAGTAATTTCATAAAATTTATGAAGCATTTAATATTTTGTTAACAGTGCCCTTGATATATATATATATATATATATGTTGTTGAGCAATGATGGTGGGGGATCAGAATGATTACAAGTGATAACTAAGAATCAGGAGTATTTTTTGAAAATATTGGATAATTTTAAGACCATTCCTAATTTTAACGAACTTTGTTGATTTACATAAATTAATTAAAAATGATTTATAAAAGGGACCAAAGAGAGTATAATTCTAACATCAGGTTGCAATATCTTCAAGCATGACAATCTGGTTAAACACACAATGGTTTAGATTGATTGCATAACATACAATATTTTTAAAAATAATTTGAGGCGGTGTTTCCTCCTTGTCGTTTATTTTTAAAAGGTTAAAAGATATTTTTGCCTCTCTAGTATTTACTTATGAACATCTAATATCCTAAACTTTCATGCAATATAATTTTTCCTTTAACTTTTGAAATTGATGCATTGTAATTAATTTTTTATAGGATACTTATTTGTAATTTTATGAGTCTTTTTTGTAATTTTTGATGTCTTGTTGGGAACTTTTTGAATTAAATAATAATCAAAGTTAATTTTTTTAATAGCAAAATACCTAATGCACCATTTTTAAAAGTTAAAAAAAAAATTGCAACACATTAAAGTTTAGAAATAGTTTAGAAAACAAGATATTTCTAAATGAATAGTTAATAGATAAAAATGTTCTTTAACACATTTTTTTAAATAATTTGAGAAGTAGCGTTTTCTCAAGGAAGTGGCACTGCTAGTGTGACTAGACCTGAAACTTTAAATAGCTTTAACACTTGTAATATAAATATTATGAAATTAAAATTTTAAACGTTATCAAAATCATTTTTTGTAATATTCGCAACAAAGCCTTGACCCTTAGTAGCAAGCATGTGGTGCCACTTGGACATTGCTTGCTACGTATACATTGTTTTATATTATTGAACTTCGAATCAAAACCTTGAACGAAGGTATATCTAGGAGACTAGGACTCCGGTTGACTGGTTCAGATTCAGGGTTTGAAGTCCTTGTTGTAGACTCCACCTATTAGAGGTATCACTACTCAACCGGATAATTAGGACCAATCAATTGATCCGCTTGTCGCGGATGGGGATCAAGCTAGAGTTGGGAATTCAGGTGGGTCGAGCTTTTCGAATAAGCCCGACTCGAAAAAGTCCAAACCCGAACAAGCCCTACTCATCGAAAAACCCGAATAGCCAAGCCCGGCCCGAATTCCTTCGAGCTTCGGGCGGCCCAAATACCCGAATTTAATTTTTAAAATTATTTTTAATTATTTTTTTACTTTGAAATTAATTATTTTATTTTATAAAAAATATAAAATATATTTTTTTAATACTTAAATGATGTCTCGGACTCAAATATATGGTATTTTAGTATAAAATGATCTAAAACTTAAAGAATTAATTAATATTTATTATATTATATATATTTTTTAAAAATATAATTTTTTTATTTGGGGTATTGGGCCAAGCCCGAATCCGATCGGGCTTGGCCCGAATTTTTCGGGCCTATTCGGGCACATCTTTTTTTTAAGCCCGGTCCTAAAATTTTTTGGACCAATTCGAGTTAGCCCATCGGGCTTGGCCCAAATTACCGGCTCTATATCCATTTGCCGTACAATTTTAAGTTGTCAATCATTAGGTACATCATAATAAAATTCTAAGTTGAACACATACTTTTTTTTCAAATAATGATGTTTTCAAATTATAATTGAACGCATACTTTTTTCTGTGAAAATAGATAAATTAAAAATATTTAAAGTAAAAGTTTTGATATTTTTAAAATACAGAATTAATAAATTATTATAATTATTTTTTTCTAAAAATATAAGTAATTCCTAAGGGATTGAGATAAATTTAAAACAAAACATATCTAAAGCAGGGTAAAGTGAGTGGTAAATATCCTCCAAGGCTAATTTAAATTTATTAAGATGACTTCATCTAAAGTGAATGGTAAATATCCATCAAGAGCTTGTAAAGTGAGATAAATGTGTGATAGTAGATTCACATGCAGTAGGTTCCACCATATGTCTATATCTCTCATTATTATAAGATTTTTTTAATGAGGACAAAGAGTAAACTCTGCCCATGATTCCCTTGAGGTATTGAGGGCAAAGAGTGGATCTTTCTCAATTAAATTATTATATATACAATAACTAAGATTGAAACTCCAATTACTTATTTAAATTTTGATTTGCATAAGAAAAAAGGTAAAAATAAAATAAGAAAAAGAGAAATTTTCTTAAAATAGTAATTTTCTTTTTTACTATTTTTAGGAGCTTTTCCTCATATTTTCTCTCTCTATTTTTCTCCCCGTTCAAATTAAGGGTAAGTGAAAAAGTCCATATCACTCCCTAATTTTAATTGGTTACTTATCGTAAGAATGGAGAATCTATAGAAATAGGAAAGAAATTTGACAGTTTGAACCTACAGCCTTACAATTCCATCGGCATGAGTATATCTCATGGCTCGGGTTAGCTGTCTCCTCTCTCAAAAGTCATGTTTCCCACCAAAATCAGTTGTTTAGCTCTTTATTTCTTCCTTATACAACAGTTTTAGTTGTACAATCCTAATTCCATGAGTTCAAAATATATGAGTTGCAAGTACAGCAAGTTGTACATGATTTTTCCAATCACGAAGGTCAAAGATGCTTCTATCAAATTAAATATTATGTACCAAAGATGAAGTTAGATGCCTGTTTTAAGGGACCAAGTTTATAAAATGAAGCAATATAAGCATCCTCTATCTATCTTTCATTGGATCTCCTTGAAAGGAAAAATAATCATGGAGTTCCCTTCCCAGAAGGAGTACCTTGATCTGGTTCTGGTCCCTTGTGGATTGCTCATCATGTTTGGTTACGACCTCTTTCTCCTTCACAGGTATCTTCATCGTCCTATCACTACAAGCATGGGCTTTGAGAACGATAACAGAAAAATATGGGTTCAAAGAATCATGCAGGCAAGTCCTCCTTCTTCCTTCATTCTCATTGCTTCCCTTTAGTTTTCTGCATTATAATGTATCCCAGTCCTAGATATATATAGTATCAGACATAAGTACATAACACAATATGGATGAGTAATATCATGTTTAAATATAAAAATTTTGTCTTGCATAGGATAGTTTTGTTCCTCATGTATGGATGCCTCATGTACATGTACAGCTTGTCTGTTGTATCTTTATTTCGAATTCTAAGAAAAAAGGAGAGTACCTCTTCATTCACATGCAACAAATATGCTACACAACAAAGAAATCAGACTGATGCATGTATTCCTATTCATGGGAAGGCTAAGCTAAGCTTAACCTAATAAAACATCTCACAGCTTTAAGTTTAATTTTCTGTTATTACTTTTTATTTTATCCATTCAGTCCTAACCATAATTTAGGTCATGCACTAGCTACTAGGTCATATCTCCCATTCTTGTACATGGTGATGATCAAATGCAAAACAGGGATGTTAAGAATGCTCTCTCAGTACTTTCATCAAACATATCATCTGCAACTTTCTTAGCCACAGTTTCTTTAACCATCTATTCTCTAATCAGAGCATAGATAGCCAAGAGTAAAAATAACGTGTTCCAGAGTGAATTATTCTATGGAGACACAAAATGGATCACCATCTCCATCAAGTACATATGCTTACTAACCTGCTTCCTCGCATTCTTGTGCTTCGTTCAATCAACTAGACACTTTGTTTTTGCAAATTACCTCATATGCACCCCAGATCCTGACCTGCCAGTACCAGTGAGCAATGAAGAAAAAGTATTAATGAGGGCCATTGTAGAACAAGCAGTCATAAGGGGAGCTTAGTTCTGGCCACTGGATCTCTAAGCTCTCTATTTCGCTCCCAATTTGTTGCTATGGTTTCTCGGGCCGATTCCCATGTTTGTTTCATCGGTCATCTTGGTGCTTGTTGAGTTGTTATCCACTGGCTTGACTATAACTCAAGAACTCTGCATCCGACTATTCAGTTGGGAATGTCTAGTATGGTACAGTTCATTAGCAAATTTGTAAAATCCATTTGATTTCTCGTTGAAGAATAAGATGGTATTTGATTGGGGAAAGTAGTACTTGTAATTTTAAGGGTAGAGAGGAGTGAAGAGAGATGAATGAAAGATTCAATCAGTGAGTAATAGTAATGCATTTGGATTTAGAATATAGATCTGATTTTTCGGAAGAAAATACCACATTAACGGCTCCGTGACGTCAAAGATAGCGTGGCAAAAGAGTGTGTCAGACTGTCAGTGCTCGTCGATCTACAAAGAAAGTTGACTTTGTGTTTATAATTTGAGACAATGACTTTGAATTATTTGGGTTAGTTACCACTCTTGGTGTCATGCCCAAATTTAAACTCAAGAATTTATTTGAGTATTAATATTAGCTGGGTTTTCAAATGTGTCTCTGGGCACTTGAATGCAATTTTCCTTTTTTTTTTTTTAACACAGAAGGCAAGTTGAAGCTTGAAAAGAGGGAAACTACACAAAACTAACCACTAGAGCATAAGCTCTTTTCCTGATTAACAATTCCCTGACACACCTTAAGGACATCATTTAATGTCCAAAAACCTTGATTCTCCCTGTGTGCATTCTTGGCCAATAAATTAGCACACTTGATCGATTCTCTCTTTGAGAAGATGATTTCTACTTCTTTTAAAAAACAGAGGTACTCCCTTGGGGTACACAATCGGCATAAAGGGATGATTTAGATGATATTCTCTTAAAATCATATGTATCCCTTCCAATTCATTAATATGCATTTGGACTTTCTCAAGATTAAGATCTTGGCATACTTTCAAACCTGATCTAATGCTTTCTAATTCAGCTTCAGTAGAAGATCCTTGGCCCATGCATTGCTGGAAAATGACTATCCATTGCCCTTGTGAGTTTCTTATCACTCCTACACATGCCGATCTACCTTGTATGTTGACTGAACCATCAACGTCTAGTTAAAGGCAGCCTAAGGGCATGGCGTCCATGAATCTTGTTCGCACGATTCCGGACAGTATATTTTTCATCTTTGTGCTTGTGCCTCTTCTCCTTCATGAGCCCATGTTTGCATGTCTAAATGATCTCTATTGTCCATGAAAGCGTCCCTTGAAACATGTAGTTGCACCTTGCTTTTCAAAGTCTCCAGCATATAAAACTAAAGACTTTTTTCTAAGGCCACGTTTTGAATTCACCCCTGACAACTTCAGATTTTGCATTCCACTTTAACCATTCCTGCAAAAATAAACCAAAAAAACTTTTGTACAAAGTTAGGATTAATGCATTGCAACCAAACCTCTCGAGAAATTTTGCAATCTCTCAAAAGGTGTCTAATGTTCTCAATTTTGTTATAATCATAAGGGCAGGCATCATGTTGAGACAAACTTCTCTTAGCTCTATAAGAGTTAGTTAAAATGACTAATTTTGCCTGAGGAAATTTTTTTGCTTTTCTAGAATCCTCCATTTCCAAAGTTGTCCCTAGAAAGTATTAGTGTCATTTTGAACCCAGTTTCCTAGAAACTCATAAGGAGCTTTGATAGAGAAGATACCATTAGAAGCATTCACCCACCTGAAGGAATCTTCCACATCACCAATAGGAACAGAATGTTTCAATATTTCCTGTGTCACCCAGCTAGGCAAGATATTATGCCATTTATTCGAATCCCATTGCCTCTCCCGAGTTATGAAATCTGCCACACTAGCATAGTGATTGATGAATCTATCATTGTTGGGGAAAAGAAAAAAAAATCCCTTTTATTAGATAAAGGTCATTGGAAAACCTTCTTACTCTCTCATTCTATACATTTTCAGAACAACATAAAAACTTTTCTATCCCTTCCCTTGTCTGGTGCGTTTGCTATGACTCAAGCAAGAATCGGCTTCGAGTAACTAATTCAATTCATCCACATAGAATATTATCAGTGAAACTTACGGGTATGCTGTCCTTTCTAATGATTTAGTAATTCACAATTTTTCTTATCTCCTTTGAGATCATTTTTTTATATTTTTTTTAACTCTTTAGGATCGATGGTCATTTTTGTTATTAAAATATCATTCATAAGGACTTAAAGTCGTTAGTATTATATTATTGAAATTCAAGTTAATTTGATTGATTGAATTGATAAACTGATTAATGTCTTAACTAGCTTAATGTAATGTTTAAATAATCTAATCAAATTGGACATTCAAGCTAGTTGAATTGCCGAATAGAGTTGTTAATAGTTTGGTTTAAACCAAAAAATCATTTTCATAGCTGAACCAAAAGCTATAATGGCTTTTTAGAAAATCAAATGAGTCTAAATATAATTAAAAAAAGGCTAAAAGTTTTCAAAATAACAAAAAAATTAAAAATTTGACTATACTTAAAACTAACTTTATTTTTTAACCATGCGCATATATAAAATATGATTTCGCATCACCTATATCTAACACGCTTTGAAATTATACTTTATAATATTTTTTATTTATGATCATGTTGCGTTACTTTATTAACAACTAGATATATTATGTATTTATTTTTTATTTATATATAGATAATATACATTTCATATTATTTTTCATTTAATTATTACATCACTAGTTTAACTATTAGTATAAATGATTAAATCATAAAAATGTGACCCTCAAGCCTTTTAGATTTGATATTCAATTTGGCTTTTAAAATATTATAAATAAATGAAATCTTTTATTTATTACTTGTTTAACTATGGTTTGTATGTAATTTTAACTATTGACCCTTAAATTAATATAGTATAATTAGTTCAATGAGAAATCCAACTTTCAATACGTTGTTAGGATCCATAGCTACAAGTGTAATGTCTCTCAAATATTAAAAAATGGAGTAATCTAACGAAAACGATGTCAAACCCATAAATTGGGCCCAAAAAACAATGGCATGTCGCATATCTACATGGAAAAGTTTTCAAGTCTCTAAGGACATTTTGTCCTTAAGTATTCTTAAAGAAGCAAGTAATAACTTAAAATGTAATAATATTGAGCAACTAACACTTTTTTTAACATATAGCATCATGTTAACCTGTTAATGCCTAATTGATTTATTTTCAACTGTTAGTTGACCTATGTAATAACGGGCTAACAAATGTTCTTTTTTTTTTTGTCACAAATGCCTAGGTGGCAAGATAACTAACATCCATTTATTCCTCTTTAATTTTTTTTTCAAAGTTTGCATTTACTAATGGTTTTTTTAATTCAAACACAATTTTAATATAAAAAGGTAAAAATACATAAAAAAGTCATAAAGAAATTAAAATTCCTGATGAAGGCACCTGGAATTAAGGGATCGGGGAAAGAGAAACACAAACACGTGGGAATAGAAAAAGTAAAGTGATGGAAGAATTGAAGAAAGAAGATATCTAAATTGATTACACGGCTTTGTTTTTCAATTGTTGGAATTTGAAAATGGAGTCACCGATGACAACTAATGCGTAGATCTTTACGGGGGAAGATGGTAATCGGCACTGCAAGCGAGGATCCATAAATGGAAGAGCGAGGGCAAGAGTTGTAGAAATAAGAAAAATTACTTCTTTTTTCCAACTAATTGTTTGTAAGATTGAATTCCAAAGGGAAATAGATCATAAGCAAATTTTGTAGTCAAAGATCTTTTTCTTACTTCAGATACCCCATCCTGTTGATCGTAGATGACTAGAGCTTTCACTGGCAAGGCTACATTGAACCTAGGAGGTAGATGCACCCCCCTCAATCAATGTTATTAAAGCTACATGAGACATTAAATCAATTGAAATATTGGTTTATGGTTCAACAGTCAAACCATTATTTAAATATAGTTCAATCGATTATAAATAAATTAATATATTTTAAATATTATATGTTTAAATAAAAAAAAATCATATATAGTAACAAAATAAATTTTAAATTTTAAAAAAAATAATATACAATAAAGAGAAATAATATCCGTCAATATTTCATCATTTTATCAAAAATGTATATAGTTATTTCATAATTTATAATTTATAACTTTAGAATATATTCATATATACATAATTTATACATGTTTCTTGCATTTTTTTTATTTTATAATACTTATTAGGTATATATATATATATAAAGTATACTCGCTCTATCTCTATATACAAGGCATTTCTTACCGAATTTCGCAAACCAATAAATGTTTGCTATTTAGTTGAACTTATATAAAAATACAATGATTTTTCAGTTTTACCCTAATAATATCATGATAGTAGTAAGAAAAATATACAATTAATGATCTATTCTATTTTTCAAGATAAGAGTAAAATTGTTTAATTACTCAAAAATATCATTGTCACCCCTTATACTAAGGGACAAAAAAAACTTTTAGAAAACACCATATATATAAGGGATAGAGAGAGTAATTTAGAAATAAGAATTAAAATTAAAGAATAATATGTCTGGTTCAATGTTTTACCAATTTTAGCCTGATTCAATTGGTTCTTAAATTTTTGAATTTTTTGTAGTAACTGGACCAGATTTGAGATCGATTACTAGTTGAACCAACTAGTTTGATCCAATTTTAATAGCACTGCTCTCAATTGGGGGTAATTCAACCTATGTGATGAAGGAGAGAAAAACTTGAAAGAGTTTACAATGTTAAAAGTCATGCCATTAAGGAAGAAATTTGGAATTGTGCAACTTAACTATGTTTGACAATACAGCCACTTAACTTTCAATAATCACATCCTTTCTATTCACTTTATAAAATACTCTTTATTTTATATTAAAAATGAAAATATTTCATTTTACAATTAAATTGTGTAAGATTTAAGCCTTTACATCTCCCATTTTTGATTGCATAGCTTACACTTATAATTATTTGAGATCACCTAACCTTGATTTATATCTAAGTATATTTGATTTAAATAGGTTTTTTATACTGTATATATAGATTGTGTTATAAGTTATAACCTAAGAAATTTTAAACATAAATTGTAAACTCACTAACTTTATATTGAATATGCCTTTATTTATTTTATTTTTCATATATCAAATAAAAAAATTTCACAACAATTTTTTAAAATTATTTATTTATTTTATTTCATATTTAATTTTTTAGAACATGAAATTCACAACTATAAGATATCAAATTAAATTCTTAATAATTAAATTTTATTTTTAAATTACATTCCACCCCTAAGCCGGGTCTTAGCTCTACCACTAGCAGCTCCTTACCAAAGATAAACCAGATGTCTTCTTGAGACTTGTTAACATCAAAATTTCAGGTAGTACCTACTTTACAAATATTGCAAGATGAAAGATTTTTTTTTTATTGGTTAACAAGTTCAAATGGACATAACTTATAATAGCATTATCAGTTACTGATTGTTAGCCAAAGCTGAGAAATTTTTTTCTTTGAAATGATATAACTAGTTAGAATGGCAAACCATGTGGTATTTTAAATATAATGGCACATGTTTTGATCAATTTTAAAAAAAAAAAAAAGTAGAGTGCCGCTTATTCCACATTGATATCACAGGAAATATCGTTTGGTGCGTGATGAGCTAGCAAATCAATGTAGTTATTGATTTCTCTAAACACTTGGTTAAAAGTAATCATCTAATTCCTGTGGCTTGGTTTGGGGTGAAGTTACTTTGAATAAATGTCAGAGTTTCAAAAAAGTCAGAGCAGACAGTGAACTGGTTCCTCTTATAAGGTTTGAGACTTTTGAAAATGCTCAAAAGCTCAAGGATAATGCTAGGATAATAACCAAATTATTTTAAAAAAACCTTTTATTCAAGCTGTCTCTTTTTTGAAAAGTCAACTTTCCAACCAAAATCACTTGCTTAACTCTTAATTTCTTCCTTTAGCTGTCCAATCAATAATTCCATGAGTTCACACACATACATCAGAGTTGGTTAGTGCAAGAAGTTTGCACTAGGTTGCCCAATTACGAAAGGTCAAAGATGCCTTCATCAAATTAAATATTATACGGACCAAAGATGAAGGTATATTCCACTTTGGAACCACCAAGTTTACAAAAGAAATATACATAATTAACATGAGTAAATTCCCAATTAATTAATCAGCCTCTGTCTTATATATATATCTTTATTTCATTGGAACTCCTGGAAAGGGACAATAACATGGAATTTCATTTCAAGAAGGAGAACCTTGATCTAGTTTTGGTCCCTTGCGGATTGCTCATCATGTTTGGTTACCACTTATTTCTCCTTTACAGGTACCTTTATCGTCCTCACACCACAAGCATGGGCTTTGAGAACAATGATAAAAGAGAATGGGTTCATAGAATCATGCAGGCAAGTCCTCCTTCTTCCTCCTCCACTTTTATTGCTTCCCCCAAGTTTTCTGCATAATAAATACGCCCAGATTTCCAGTATCAGACACAACACAATATAGATAACCATAATGCCATGTTTAAATACAGTTTGACACATTGTATTATATGGAACAATTTTGTTGACTTCGACTTCTCTACCACACGGCTCATTCATCTATTGCATCTTGATTTTGAATTCTGACAAAAGATCAAGTGTATATTGGGTTTAACATGAGAAACCGCCAATACCATGAAACAGAACATGGTTTTAGAAGTTTCTAACATGAAACTAAACATGTTATAACAATAAAAATGAGAGTCCGTCTTTATTCGGGGATAGCCAATCATCTTTGATGCACAACAAATGAGCTACTCAGCAACAGCGGAGTGGGATAGATGCATGTATACCTATTCATAAGTGATAATCTCAGCTTAGCCTTATCATCTCATAGGTTTAAGATTAATTTTCTGTTTTATTAAGCTTTCAGTCTTCACAATCATTAAAGCCATGGGCTAGCTACTAGGTCATATCTCTCATTCTTTTATATGATGATGATCAGATGCAAAATAGGGATGTTCGCAATGCTCTGTCAGTAATTTCATCAAATATCTCGGTTGCAACTTTCTTAGCCACAATTTCCTTGACCATCTGTTCTCTAATCGGAGCCTGGATAGCCAACAGTAAGAACACCGTGTTCCAGGGTGAATTGATCTATGGAGACACAAGATCAATCACAATCTCCATCAAGTACATATGTCTACTAACCTGCTTCCTCCTTGCTTTCTCGTGCTTCGTTCAATCAACCAGACACTTCGTTCATGCAAATTACCTCATATGCACACCAGATCTGGACTTACCAGTACCAGTGAGCAGTATAGAAAATGCAGTGATAAGAGGAACTGAGTTCTGGTCGCTGGGTCTTCGAGCTCTCTATTTCGCTCTTAATTGTTGCTCTGGTTTTTTGGGCCGATTCCCATGTTTGTTTCTTCGATCGTCATCGTTCTTGTCCTCCATTGGCTTGACTACAATTCAAAGCCTCTGCATCCGACAAAGTTTCAGGGACGAAGTTCTCAGAATTCCAGAGGTCAAATTCAGAAGGGAATGTCTAGTACGGTTTAGTTCGTCGGCAATTTGTGGAACCAATTTGTTTTGTTTTATTTCGTTTTGTTTTCAGGATCTATTTAGTTTGAAAGGGGAGGGGGGGGGGGGGGAGGTGAGTAATTTTAATGGATGAAAGGAAAGGAGGTTTTAATATTATTTTATTTGATTTTAATTTAAAAGGAAAAAGAAAGAAAGATAATTATATATAAATAATTTTACTTTTATATTATTAAAATTATTTTTAATAAAATATAATTATAAATATTTTTAACATGTAATCATAAATATGTAGAATAATTATTATTATTAAATATATTATTAAAAATCTGTCATTATTAAATTTATTTAAAAAAATTAAAAATAATAATTAAAAAGGAGACATATTAATCATTATACATTAAAATCATGCTCTCTTCTCCTCATCTCATAATTTAAAATGGGAGACCTCTCTTCTCCACTTTTTGAATTAAATAAAGGGAGGAGATTCCTTTCTCTTTCAATCAAATATTCTTTTCGTTTAAAAATAAATTATTTTTAAAAAATTAATTATTTAAAATATAAAATATTTTTAATTTTTTAAAATATAATTATTATTTTTTTAGAGTGTCTTTATTAATCAATAAATTTATATTTATTGTAAGATATTTAATAAAAATAAATTAAAAAATAAAATTAATTTAAAAGTAAATAATTATTTTATTAAAAAATGAGATTTGATTAAAAATATTTTATATATTTTTGTGTATAGAGGAAGTATTTCTTAATAAATAGCATGATATCAGACTGCGGAAAGTAGGATTAACAAGATCAGGAGAAGATAGATGAGTGAAAGATTCAATAGGATTGGAGAATGTGACGCGAGCCATGGCAATACTGTTGGATTTACAAGATTCTCCCTCTTCAGGCTACGGAGCAATTACAATGATCTTACCACACGTCATATTAAGTTATTAATTTTATTTAAAATATAATAATTTTTATTTTGCTCATATTTAGATAAAAAATATTTAAATTCACATTATATTTTCTCTTATAATTAATAAATAAATTTAATTAAGGATAATGCAAAAAAAGTTAAATTAATGCTCCCCCAACTCTTATTACAAGACACTGTCTAAATAAAATTGATGGTTCTTAATATAAGGTGAGCATATTAATTATATTTTTACAATATTATTTTTACTTAAAGTCATTAATTATAAGAGAAAATATAATAACATAAATTTAAAATTTTAAAAATTAAAAGTCTATTATATTTTTAAATAAAATTAATGCTTTAATTATTTCTTTTTAATTTTAGCGATGTGGTTAGAAATACATTATTATAAAGAAAAGAGTACCTCATCGGTCATCAAGTGATCTATAACAACAATTGTCCATTTTTGAAAGAATTATGCCTTATAACAGAAAATGGAAAAAATACTTTTGATATTCTTCTATGAAAAAATGGAAAAATGGTAGAAAAATTCTTTTAAAATATGAAAATAGTAATGAGATTATGTGAAATATTAAAATTCTTCTCAAGTCTCTAGAAACCTTTCTAATGTTAATATTTTTGATGAAATGATTAAAATACTCTCAATTAAAAATAAAAAGTAAATATTAATAATTACCTTGATTTAAACAATGATTACTTCTCAAGATCTTATTGACATTAATATTTTTGTGACATAACTAAAATACCCTCAATTTAAAATAAAAAGTAAATATTAGTGACTATTTTAATTTAAACAATTACTATTTTTTCAATAATGATTAAAATGGAACAAACAATTATAATTTCTCTTGTACAAATGTTTATTAATTGAAAAATAAATGTTGTAAATACTCATCATTATTTTAGTTTAAGTAATGATTATTTTATTTCTTATAATGATTAAAATAGAACAAACGTTTATAATTTTTCCTATGCAAATTATTTATTAATTGAAATTGTAATTTGCATGGAAAAGTTGTAATTTCTTGTTCCATTATTATAGTCATAACTAAAAAAAATAGTTATTATTTAACTAAAGTAATAACTAATATTTACTTCTTTTTTATCTTAAATTAGGGGTATTTTAGTTATTTCACTAAAAAATGTTAATGTCAAAAAGGTCCATCAGGACTTGAGAAGAATTATAGCATCTCGTGAAACCTCATTGTCATTTGGAATATTTCAAATGAATTTTCATTTTTCCTAAAACAATAATATTAAAAATATCAAAGAAATGTTATATTTAGTGCCTAACCCTTATTTTTGGATTTTACAGAATAACAGAATATCAATTTGGGTTGATAATTATTCATAAGGACCTGATCTGTTTCTAATAAAAGGCATTAATTAGTTAAGGATTCCAATCGTTTGCTTGCACTTCAAGAACACAATGATGAAAAAGAAAAACTACTCTAGATTAAGATTTCAGTCTGATTCTCATAATATTTTTTAATTTTTAATTTGACCTCACAGCATATAAAATCATTTTTAATACTACTCATCGGATATTCGATTAATTTATGATTATTTCTTGTTGAAGGCATAGGTTTGCTTTTATGCTTAATGCTCATTTACTTGATATTTATACGGTATGTTGCTTTCACCACAAGATTACCATCCACTACTATCTTTCTTCTCCTTTTTTTTAAAGAAAATTAAGGATTTAATCTTTGTAGTTTTAATTTAATTATAACTCAATTTTAAATTTTGATTCGTTATAATTTAATTCTTGAAATTTTAACTCAATTATAAATCAGTCCTTAAACTTTGTCTTTTGCACTTTAGTCCCTAAATTTTTAACCTTTAAAATATTATATTCCCTATATTTTAAAAAATAAAATTATAAAGATTCAAAATATTTTAAAATTTATTACAATATTTTAAATTATTAAACCCTTTTAATCTTTATAAATATTATAAATATTAAAAGTTTAAAATATTTTTAATCTTTATAATTTTATTTTTTAAAATATAGGGACTACTATTTAAGAAGTTGAAACTTTAGAGACTAAATAGTAAGAGTCAAAATTTAAGGATTGATTTACAATAAAGTCAAAACTTTAAGAGCTGAATTATAATAAATAAAGTTAAGAGACTGACTTATAATTAGATTAAAATTATGAAAATTAAATGATTATTTTTTTTTAATAAACTATCCACTACCATCAAGGAAGCACAAATATGCCAAAAAATGGTGCAGTGTCCATGTTGGGCACATATCTGACACGGATATGCATCCTGAACCTAGATGCGACGCTTCCCTTTTTTTTTCTGTCCATACATTCGACTATGGGCAGGTACGGGTACACAAGCGGATGTGAGCTGGACGAGGAACACAGCATAATTTTGGTGTGTTTTTTTTTAATCTAATGCCCTACTTTATTGAATCTGTCTCATTCCCAAATCCCACACTCTTTCTCCCACATTGAGTTGCATCGCTCTTATCACTCTATCTCTAACATTCTGACCCAATGACCTTGCATCTACCGTCATCCTTCCTTTCGACTTTGGCCTGTGGCTTTGTCACTGTTGCTTGTTCAGTCGTCCTTCTCTGTGGCTTTGTCAACTCGTGTCACCCAGCCAACCAACTCACATCATTTAGTCGCTCTGTCTCTCTTCCTCTTTTAGCCAGTCAAGACTTTATAAATTTGATATGCACTATTAGTCTACTGTGCTTTCTATTTTCAAAGTGGATTGTAGAGATTGAAATTTAGATAATTTAGATAAATTATTTAGATAATTTAGATAAATTATGAAATTGAAAATATGTAGGTCTCTAAATATTTAATACTTTATTATTTATATAGTCGTACTCGAATTCTAAAATTTTTGAAAATTATTGTATCTGCGTATCATACTGTATCGTATCCAATAGTTGTACCCGTATTGGTGCTTCATAGACTACCATCTAACAAGTTTTGAAATAATAAATATATAAAAAGGGGGGGTTAAGTTTCATTTTTGTAATGTTCGCCTTAACATTATCACGACAACACTCTAGCACACTATTGTGATAACTCAAATTTAGTAAAATCTTAAAAAAAAATTATCACAACCCAAGGATTTAAAAATAATTAGTTTAAAATATTAGGATTCTAAGAAAAACTCTTTTTAAAAATATTGTTTGAGCTCAAACTATAGATTAAAATCAATCAAATATGATAAGGGAAGCATGGGTAACAATCAGCACTTGAAAACAAGTAAAAGAAGATTGAAATTTCTCTAGAAACTAACTCATCAGTCATGGCACAGGCCACATCTTCCATGGGGAATGGCACAGAGGAATGAGTCCCTTATTGAGTATAGTGCCACGATGCAATTGCTACATGCCACGATGTGTACCTATTGTCATGACAACACTCTGAAATTCTAGCACACGCCGTTTTACCATCTGACGTTCAATTTGAGTGATTCAAGTATCCACACGAAGCTCTTTGAGTCTTCTAACTAATGGCATTAGTCTCATACCCAAGTAATCATTCATTAAAAAGATAGATACTCAAACCTAAAATGATCTATTTCACCTCTAAACACATTCAATGGTGTCCAAAACACAACGCCAAATGCCATTTGCTTTGGGATCACTTTAACCATTTTAAATGAACCATACAGAACATATCAAGTCAATCATATCACTTAAATAACTTTTCACATAAAAAATGACAACTAAACCCCCAATTCTCAACAATATAATGGTATGGATAATACTCAACCTAATAATCATTTTACTCTTTTCATCACACAAACATCTCAATCACATCACTTATATTATTATCTTGGCCTCTCACACACATTTGACCACAATCATTATAGCTTAGGCCAAGATATGCACACGTTTCACATATTCTCATACAAATGATTACAAAATCATGAAATCCTCTTAAGTTAGCATAATATTATGACATATTCATTACAAACCAAAATGACAAGGAGAAAAGCTATACAAAGAAGCTCTTCACTCTTCCGTTCCCCCTTCCTTTCCCTTACCCCTACCAAAGCCCTCACATGTAAAATATAACCACGAGGTGAGATAAACATCTTAGTAATAAAATAATTTACTATTATTAATTAACATGCACAACAAAAAGTGAGTAAAGTCATTATACTTCAAAAATATTCTTCTATCATATACAACATATCCTTTCTATGAGCACAAGTCATTTACCACTACTATGATCACTCTACCATCCAAGCCTCCATATCACTCCAACTGAAACCATAAGCTCTTACACCAAGTACACATTCACAATGGTCCGAGCTCATCCTCAGTGATAGGATCACCGGCTAAAAGTGTCATATCTCACTTCTAGACTATAGTCTCCTATCGCACACAAATCAAGGTGTCATTACTCTAAACCACATCTCTGATGCTAAGGAGCGTCACTCTTTAATGTCGTATCCCACATGAATACTAAGGAGACATTCTCTATCGTACCTCACTAGGAACTAAGAAGATATATGCCATATGAACTTTCACTACTCCTTTCTATAGGTGAACTCTCACCCTTTAACATGATCGTGCTTACATATTTCATGTATAACACATATACATATTAAATTTCTCAACCAATCCATATAAAAATTTTACCATTCTTATCATTTGCAAATCATTTTACATGCACAAAATCACATTTTACAATATGTCAGATTATCAAATCTCAAGTAAGAATTAACAAATCTACTTACAAACAATTAACTAATATAATTAGATAGTGTAAATTATTTTGTTACCTTATCCCTTTGTTACAAAAGGGTCATCGTGATTTAACATTAGCTTCACACATTATTATTTGTATAATGACACTCGAACAATCTTTAATCTACACAGTTAAATGACAATTATCAATTATTACTCCAATAAAACCTCAAATTCACTAAGTTCTAAGTACCCATAACTCATAAATTCTTTATTTAATAACATCAACCCTTCTAAAACACTCCAGCAATCTTATTAAGCATTCAAACATACCAAAATTATCAATCCACTATCCACATTATCCAAAACTCTCAAATATATACCTAGGATTCATCCAAACCCTTAACAAAAATTTTAAATCCAAACTAAACCCATAACATAAGGTTAGAGGCTTAATTTAACTCCTCAAGACTTTAAATAAGTTGATAGGTTTGTCCATTATTTAAAGAAACTGAAATCATAGCCCCTATTACTCTAAAAAAAAATTCACATAAAAAAGGAAGGAGAGGGAGTATGAAACTTACCCAATGATAATTCAAGCTCTAAATACCTTAAAATCTCTCCTAATATTGAGCCCTAATAGCCACAAGTTCCTCTCCATCGATCCTTTCAAGTTCTCTCATTCTCTTTTCTAATCTTAGTCTATTTTCATGAGTCTCATAAATGTTGATTTGGTACATGCGTTACGGCGCATGGCACAGAGAGTCTCACCATAATTTAAACTTCCCTCCATGCTGTGGCCTATTTAAACTTTGACCTAGTCTTCTTCTAAGACTGTCTAAGGATCTAAAAATTATATTAATCTCCCTTAAACACCATCAAACAATCATTTATCTAACTTGACTAAAATACCCTTAGAAACTCTAATAATTCCCAAACTGAAAACTTAGAATGTTACAAATTCTCTCCCTGAGTTGTACATGAAAGGTCACAAATGCCCCTAAACTTAATTTATAGAGGATAGGTTTATTAAAGAAGGAGAGAAGCTGCTGAAGTACATGTATTGGTTGAATAGAAGGGAGATAGAGGAGCCAATAGCAGCGAACGAGAAGTGTGTAGATTGGAAATTGTTTATGGTTAATGATAATATATCAGAGAAGGAATGTGGGTGCCATTTTGGTGCCTCCCATTCTCAAAGGGCTTACAATCATAGTACTCTTAAACTATTCTCTACTTATCATCATCATCATATATGCAACCCCTTTCATTGGCTTTACTGCGCTTCTTGCAACCTTTGTTGGTAAGTGTTGTGGTCTTCAACATCCATATAGACTTAAATGATCATGGCATACAAGTCTAGTTGGTCAAAGATGATATAATCAAGTCATGAGATCACAGATTTGAGGTTGAGATGAAAGTGATAATCATGGCTATTCTTAGAGATTGATGATGATGGTTGTGACAGTGGAGGAGGAGAGAGGAGGGAGGGAGAGACAAAGAGTATGAGACAAGAAGAAGAGAATGTGAAATAGAGAGTTGTAGATCTGAGAGAGAGAGAGAAGAGGATAAAATATTAAAAAAAGTAATATGGGGTCTACAAGTAATATTTTATAATAAAAATATTAAAAATTGAAAAGTGGGCCTCATTGATAGAAAAATGGATAGAAATGAATTAGGGTGATAAAACAAAAAATTTTTAAGGTTGAAGGACATAAATAACTTATAGTTGAGTTTAGGGAGCATTTGTGATATTTCATTTACAGTTTAGAGACAAAAATGACCCTTAACCCTAAAAAAAATCATCTAATTCCTATAATTTTAACTCAACTATTAACTATAGGGACTAAGCTTTGATTGAGTCAAAACTATAAAGACTAAGTTATTAGATGTATGATAGTATTACATCAAGTAATTAGAGAATTAATCATAAATATATAAATATATAGTTAGTTATTCTAAAATAGTGTAACCTATTTTGGTATAAGTAACAAGTCTTAGTTTGTAATTAATGTAACAATTCTAATGTAACTTAGGCTATAAGTTAAAATTTAGGTCCTAAGTTTAATTAACTAAATTGAAATTATAGAGATTAAATGATTAATTTTTTTAAATAAAAATACATATAGTTAAGAGAATTGAGCGCATAATTCTCTTTCTTTAAATACCAAATCAATGTCATCCTTAACAAGCATATACTTGATCTATGAATAATTCAAGGAGAGGGATATGAAAGTATTGATAAGAAGATAAATTTTTTCAAGGTTATGACAATATAGAACCAAAAGATTAAATTAAAATTAAAGAAGGACTAAAATTAGTTATTCTCATTATAATTTGCAATTATTAAAACAAAAATATGCAAATTAAATACGCTAACATGATATAGCATATGGCCCAATAAGCTACCGCGTGACTTTTAGAATTTGTTTTTTTTAAGTCTTTATAACAAAAGAAAAAACTTTTTATTAGAGAAAAATCAAGTGTAAAAACCACCAATTGCATTCACAATATATGTTTGGATTGAACTAAGAAGGTTCTATTTTTTTTTTAAATAAGGTTGAGAGTTTGAAATCACTAGTACAAAATACTAATTTAATGACACAATTTTCAAGTCTTTTACTTAAAAACTATAGTAATATTATGTGCTTTAGTTTATAGTTTTACTTTCACTTTCAATATTTGTGTCTTGTTTTAGTTCTATGTATATGAATTTAAATGCATAACACGTTGCTAAATGTAGGCCTACATATAGAAACGTGTTATACATTAGTAAACACATTTTTTTTAAAAAAATTATGGTTATTATTAGAGTTGTAAATAAAAAATAAATCACAAAAACATTTTTTTTAAAAGATTACCATTATAGAGGGAACAGTTGCCAATAATACATTAGTAAATGTATATATTATGGACTTATGGCCATGCTTTCCAATATTACAGTATATTAAGTTAAGAAATAAATAAAAGAGGATGACATTTAGAAAATGGCACACAGGCCCAGAGTATATTCACTTCCTTATGAAGGTAAGGCACATAATACTAGAATGAACTATGAGTTGCCATTTGTATAAAAGAATAAAGAATACTTGAAATACATAAAAAAATATAAGATTAGGTTTAGTACTCTAGACTCCTTTAACCGATTGGGCTATTTGTTGCTTAGTCTTATTATTAGGCTTATGACTATTCCCCTCAAACTAGGATTGGGCTTGCTGATTAATTTGAGTTTGTCTCTGAAAGCCCAAAACTTAGAATGTCTTAGTGCTTTAGTGAATAAATTGGCAACCTGATCTAAAGATGGAACATATCTAACCGATAGTTGGCGGGAAAGGACTCAATCTCTTAAATAATGAACATCAGGTTCTATATGCTTTGACCGAGCATAGAACATAGCATTAAAGGCAAGAGCTGCTGCATTGAGATTATCACACCATGCTATTAGAGGTTTTGTCAGATAAAGATCGATTTCTTTTGATGCGAGATTGAATACAAGCAAGTTCAATAGCTAAATTAGCCAAAGCATGATATTCAAACTCGATACTTGAACAAGAGGCCACATTTTTTTTCTTTGCTAACCATGAAACAAGATTGTCGCCAAAATACACACAATAACCCCAAATAAATTGCCTGTCATTTGGACAAATAGCCCAATCTGCATTAGAGAAGCCTTACAAGGTAAAATGACATTTTGGTTTAATATGCAGTACTATGTCTAATGTTCTTCTCAGTTACCTAAGGACTCATTTTAAGGCTTACCAATGAACATTTATAGGACAACCTAGAAATTGAGTTAATTTGTTCTCGACAAAAGCTATATTCAGTTTGGTGTTAATCAAATATTACAGCTCACCTAGAACCTATCTATGTAGCTTTGAATCTTTGATTAGTATGCCTTTATACTTGGAGTAGGCTTTGTGTACTAAAATAGGAGTAGGAAATGAAGATGAGATAGCCATGCTAAATCTTTATAGAAAATTCAAAATATATTTCTCCTGCTTTAGATATAAACTAGTGTTATCTTTGATAGCCTCAACAATAAGAAAATTTTCTGTTTGTCCTAAATCTTTCAAGGTAAACAAATTGTTCAATTAATTAATAAACATCTCAAGTAACTTTGAGGAATTTCCAGTAATGATAATATCATCAACATATATCAACATAAACATGACCATTTGTTTCTCCTTAAAGAAGAATAAAGATATATCACACTTAGAATGAGTGAAACCCCAATGAATTAGAGTAGATCTTAACCTTTTATACTAGGCTCAAGGTGCTTGTTTCAAGCCATAGAGTGCTTTAGTTGATAAACAGACATGATAAGGGAATTTAGGATTAATAAACCCTCCTAGCTATTTCATAAGGACCCTCTCTTGTAAATAGTCATTGAGAAAGGCATTATTAATATCCATTTGACAAATTTGCCACTTAAAAGTAACTGTTATAGTAAAAATAAATCTCAAAGTAGAAGTTTTTAAGATTGGACTAAAAGTTTCATCAAAGTCAACTCCTAGGTTTTGTTAAAAACCTTTTGCTATAAGTCTAGCTTTATATTTAGGGGTACCATATGATTTTTCTTTGAGTTTAAGAACCCACTTACAATCAAGTAGGTTGTCATTTCCTGTGTATGGAACCAAGAGCCATGTTTTATTTCTCACAAGAGCATTATATTCTTCTTTCATAGCATACCTTTGATTAGGTGATTGAAAGGCTTCTCAAATAGTCTTTGGTTCTAAAAACTCATGAATTTCAACAGTGGTAACACCAACATAGAGTTGTTTAGGTTTATGAACACTAACCTTACTTCTAGTAACCATAAGATGGGTATTAACTAGAGCCTAAAAGGAACTTGACACTACTAAACTATTTTGATCACTTTGTTGTGCTAATACAAGACTCTGATTGTTCAAATAGTAGAAGAACCACTAACAAAATTGTGAGGAGTTTTTTCAGCAATAGAGTTGTGAGGAGTCCCATGAGAAACACCAAGATCAAGTATAGTGAGTTGGAGAGTTGATGGTATCTCAGAGACATTAGTTAGAGATGTATCTTCATTGGGACATTTTTAGGGCAAAGAACTATCAGTTGGCATGAAGAAAATTTTAGGATGAATTTCTTTAACAGGTATACTCTTCTTGTTTATGAATCCTGAACAAAAAAAAAATCAAACTCATTAAATACCACATGTCTTGACATATAGATTTTACTAGTAAGACTTAAGCATTTGTATCCCTTGTAAGAATTGTCATAACCCAAAAAAAAACACACTTTTTACTCTGAAATTAAAGCTTATGTTGATTATATGGTCTCAAATAAGGATAGAAAGCACACCCAAACACCTTTAAGAATTCATAATTAAGGTGTAATCTAAAAAGATGAAAATAAGGTGAAATTCCACCCAAAACAAATGAGAGTAGCTAATTTATTAAAGGAGTAGCAGTGTGAAATGCTTCCCATAAGTAAAAGAGAGGCATTTTAGCTTGAGCAAGTAAAGTTAAGCCTAATTCAAAAATGTGTCTGTGCTTTCTTTCAGCTCTTCATTTTGAGGTGAAGTGTGAGGACAAGAGTGTCTGAATAAAATTTTAGATTCCTTCAAAACATTAGAAAAACTTCTATATTCTTCTCCCTAATCACTTTGAACAATTTTGATTTGACTATCAAATTATTTTTTAGCAGAAGTCTTAAACTAAATAAACATGGGAGGAGCCTCATCCTTTATTTTTAATGGAAAAATCTAGGAATGTTTGTTGTAGTCATCCAAAAATAGAATATAATATTTAAAACCATTCATGGAAATTATAGGTGCAAGACCCTAAAAGTTTGTATGAATGATTTGTGGTGGTTTAAAGGCATGCAAGGTTGAAACTTTTAAAGGAAGAGAATGGGATTGCCATCACAAAAAAAAGCTAGAAACTTTCAAATCACAATCATTGATGACATGATTTAGCACTCTATTACTAGGAAGTCCAAGTCTATAATGCCAAAGTTTTCTTGTAGAACTAATCCTAGGTACTAAATTATCAGCTTCATGATGAACAATAAAAGCTAGCTCTTCTCTTCCAGTTTCTGAATCCTTAAAAATTCAGTACATAACACCATCACTTGGTTAACCCCAAAGCATTGTTTCCCTTGTATCTTGAGCCTTCACAGAAATACCACTAGCATTAAACACCACATCAGTCTTCTTATCACGTGCCATTTTGTAAACAATCAGTGATTTTTTTAATGTCAGGTGAATAAAGAATATCATGAAGCCTAGCATACTTATTAGGCATATTTTGGATGTTAGTAGATCCAACTTTCCCAACAAGAAGCTTATGACCATTAGCAATAATAACATGTGTCTTACATGCATTAATAACATTTGACATCTACTCATATCATTAGTAACATGACTTGTTGCCCTACTATCCAAGTATCTGGAATCATCATCAACAATTTTGGTATGGTGAAAAAGGCACTAAAATTAGTGTTAGATATAGAGTTTCTTGAACCTGCATCATTGTTCTGTTTATTTGTTAGCTTGACAAAGGTCTTGTAATAACGATAAAAACATGTATCAACCTTGTGTCCAAATTTCTCACATAGCTAACATTTAGGACGATCATCTCCTTTATTGTAACCTCATCCACCTTAGCCTCTTCCTCTCTGACCTCGATTACCTCTACTATCGCCACTAACCATGAGATGAGTTAGTAGTATTTTCAGCCTCGACATAGTTGACAAGATTATTAGTGATGGAGAGTTGTCAAAACTGTTGAAGCTAAGTCATGTGACTCTCATAATTGAGTAGAGAAGCCTGGAAATCTACCCTGGTCAGTTCATCAGCTTCCTTACTAAGCTGAACCACTATAGCATTATACTCAGTAGTGATGCTATCAAGAGCTTGAATGATAAGGTTAGGGAGCTCAATAGAATGCCTAACAATAGCAAGCTACTCAAAAATATTCTGGAGCTTGTCCAAATACTCAACCATTGAGGAAGTTCCCTTACATGTATGTGAAGATCAGATTTCAGCATGAGAACTCTTGCTTTAGTTTGTGCACTAGCCCAATGACGAGCAGCTTCCCAAAGTCCAGCCAAAGTAGGCAAAGGTCATTTGAGATGAAACATTAAGATTCATAGTATTAAGCAACTAGCTAAAAAAGATCTAATATATTGCTACCCAATCCTCAAATGCTTGGTTAACTTTAGAAACTTCATTCTCAACAATGAAGTGTGAAGGACATGGATGACTCCTAATGAGAAAGCCTTCAAGTTTGTATCCCTTTATAATAAGTAATACATTCATCCTCCATATAAGATAATTTGTCTTGTCCAACTTGACAGACATAGAAGAAGGCAGAGTATTTTTTATGCCAGACGACTTAACTAGAGAGGTTGTAGAAATGAGTGAGCTAGAGCTGGTAGGTGTCTTAGGATCCTCCGTGATAGTTAGCCTAATACTTTGATACCAAGTTAAGAAATGAATAACAGAGGATAATATTCAGAAAAATGGTGCACAGGCCCAAAGTATATTCATTTCATTATAAAGGTAGGGTATGTAATCATAGAATGAACAATGAGTTACCATCCGTACAAAAGAATAAAGAATACTTGAAATACATAAAAAAATATAAGACTAAATTTTAGTATTTTGGACTCCTTTCACTGATTGGACTATTTGTTGCTTAGTCTTATTATTGGGCTTATGACTGGTGCTGGACTTAGGCCTTGTCTTTACACGTTACATTTTTCACGAGTCACAAAAATTAGCCATTATTATTACTACACTAATTTATATTATACCAACATGTTACAAAAATAAATTTTTAATTGTTGCAAAAATTTTCTTTGTGCACTAATGAGTTTAGATTTAAAAAAATCATGTTACATTATTGGAATAATTATCCCAAATAAATGTAACAGAAAAAATATTAGATAATAGGTGAGTGCGTATATATACTTCTTTGGTCTTATTTATAGTGGACAGAGTATTTGTTTTGATTCTACTTATAGGACACTTCAATAATTATTGTGTGCTATTAAATGTTGAGAAGGTTATTAAATACTAAAATATTTTATTTTTAAAAATATAATTAAAGTTTGAAATTCATTGACGTTTTAGACAAAGTTACTGAAATTTAAATTTTTTTATTCTTGTAAAAATAATAAAAGTAGTTTATAAATAAGTTTAGAGAGTATATAACTTGATTGCACTTCTTGCCGTCAAGCCAATGGACAAGGAATATTCCATTTTGGTTGTATAATCGTTGGGAAGATATCATTTTGGTTTTATAAATAATATATGTGCATGTTCATAGGACTTTGAGATCACCATCTAGTCTCCTGTGAGTTGAAAAGTCAATTTAGGACTCATTTAAATTTCAATTGAGTATAATTTAATTATGAAAAAAATTAATATGATTTATTTTAATTATAATTGATTATGTTATAACGTGTTTTAATTTTTTAAAAAAATTAATTTGAATATAATTAAATATGTTTGGATAATTCAATTAGAATTAATTTTAAATGTAAAATTATCATAAAGACATTACTTATAAAAATGAAGATGTTAATAAAGTTGCATAATTTAATGTATGTAATAAATAAATAAATATATTTAAATTAAAATAAATTTAATAAAATAGAAATATATAATTCTTAAATTTATGATGCTTAATTTATGGGAAATGTTATGGGAGTTAATTAACAAACGTGTTGTTCCAATTTATTTTAATTGCAATGTCATGGGAGTTTTTTCTTTTCTTTTTGGAAGAATTTAACTGTAGAAATATAAAAGCTACTTGGAAGTTTAATTCATAGATTAATAGGTTCAAAGATTGACTGTAAACAAATGAGCTAGAAAAGAATATAAAATTTAAGAATATAAACAACAAAAAGTGAGACACTGGTACATGCGAGGGCAGGCCGCAGGTGTATATTTGGATAGCTCATATTTCTGACAAATAATAAATCAGAGTAACAGTATAATCGAAATTGATAAGGTGCTTGAAGCAGCTTAAAGGAAAAACGAAGCTTGGCTTGTAATAATCGATTATCAGGAAATGAAGGCGTTCGGATTTTTTTTAGCAAAATGATGGTTTTGTTCATATAATTGATTCTAACTCAGTATCCAAACAGGAACTTAATTTCCTTTCAGGAAAAAAAAAAAACAATTGTTTAAACCCTTCATTTCTTCAATCACAAACTGATTTAGCTGGACAATCCAATATTACTAGAGGTCAATGATGCCTTGGTTACCCAATCACATCATACAAAGTACATCAACTTACACTTGGTTAATTAATTGCCCAATTAACATAAGTTAAAGATGAAGATAGATTCCTCTTTTAAATCACAAAATTTTATACATAAAACGAGAATGCTTTATAATCAAGATTCAAAGTTCCCAAAATTATCCTCTTTTTTTTATTTTCATTGAATAATAAAAACTACTTGAGAGGAGATTAAAGCTATTGAATTTGATTTCCACTGAGGCACCTTCATCGACCTCAGACTACAAGCATGAAGCATGTTCTCAACGACGGACTTACGTTCAGCTTAATGAGGTTGGGAGGCTGCCCCCACTGAAACCAAGAGCTACTCTTAGTTATGAAAAAGAAAAATACTCAGTTGCACCCTCCAAAAAATTGTCATCTGCCATCCCCAAAAAAATTGCCCTGGCTCTACTCAAGTTTTTCTTAAAATTCCAATCTTTACCACTTTGACATTTTCTCAGCCATCCAACAAAAAAAAAATTAGTGCTAATGTATTGTTAAGTTTTTAGGAGGCAAAAATATTAATGTTTTGAGTAACTAATAAAAATGTTGGTTCGTACTATAAAATAAAATATAAGGATATAACAAAATATTATACTCCATTTGGTTTCTATTATAAAGCAGTTTTAACTTGCTGGCAAAAATATAAAGTACCTTCAATTTAACTATCTTATAATATGGACGGAATAGAATAAAAGTAACACTTTCTAATAAACTAAATATATTTATATTGAAAATATATTCTGAAAAATAAAATGAAAAATATTTTTTATTGTTTATATTGGAAATATTTATTCTAAAACTGTTTCATCTTAAAAAAAGTATATGATACTAATAGCTAATACTTATTCTATAATTTTAATATAATTTTTTTGGTATCAAGATAATTAAATTTTTTAAGTTAATATTATTTTATAGTTGTCTTTTTATGTATTTAATTTTAATTATTTTATTTTAAATAAATTTAATAAATATTTAGAATTATATTTTTAAAATATTAATTTTTTATTTGGTATAAATTTGGCCCCCGTCAATAAATTTTTCTGAGTCCGTCAGTACATGTTCTTTGAGGATAATTATAAAAAGAGAGAATGGTGGGTTCAAAGAATCATCCGGGTAATGATAGGATTAATAAATTATAGTTTAGATTAGCATTAATTAATTATTAAAACATATACGGACTTTGATTGGTAATTAGTCTAGTTTCCTAAGCCTTAAAGCTTCATATGTGATTTCAAATGTCATGGGCTTTACTTCCTTCCTGATATTAATATTTAATTCATGAGATAAAGTAACATTGAGATTTTCTTGGCCGATCGAACCTAGGTCATATGATATTACAATAAATTAAAAAAAAATAAAGCCGAAAATGGGATAATCATATTGGGCCAACAGACACACATTGAAACCGAAAATAAAAAGACCATTAAAAAAAAAAAAGACAAACGAAGGAAGGCCTACCACGATATATTTTGCAAAATACCACACGGCATTACTACATTAAAAAAAAATAATAAAAATTAATTCAGTTGATGAGGATTTAGACATTAGACAACGCCGGACTGTTGTTCAATCCTTAAAAGGTGGCTATGAGTACAATAGAATTCCCAGTAAGGTTTGAGGATCTGTTCATCCGTAAGTGTTGATAATCACAGGAAAGAGGCATAGAACATAATGATAGGACCACAAACACAATGTCTGAAGGTCACTTGACAATGCAATTGAATATAATTGTACATAAAGTCATCTTTTGTTTTGGTATCTTTGGTCTTCTTCTTCTTTATTTTTTTTGCATTTTTATTATTATCTTCTTCTTTTATTATGCTTCTTGTAAAAGTCTTTATATTTCATATTGTCAAAAACAGTCTTTACAAAATTTACCCTCATAATGAAATAAACAAAATAATTTCTTTTCAAAATTGCTTGTCATGTCTCCTATGACGAACATGCTACTAGCACATTAATATATGGGAGAATTTTAATAAATATTTTTTGACCACATTTGTTTAAATTCAAAACCTATAAATTTTTAAAATTTTACTGTAATCCAAAGGTATTGATTTTATATTAATTTTTTTTGAAAAAAATGACAAAATTTCTCTTCATTTAAATTAATATTAGAAATGTCCTATCTCACTGATTAATTTTCCTACTTTACTTGTTTATTTACTTACGAAATGTTATTAATTACTCTACTTTATTTGTTCATTTTTCTAGAATGAAATCAAGTGAAAGTTTGGCAATGAATAAGTAAAGTAAGGCAATGAACAACAGTTTGTAAGTAAATGAATAACATATATTGCATGAATTAATAAGTTATATTAAGATGATTTAAACAACTAAAATGAAAACAAGTTAAATAGGGCAATTAACAATATTCCATATATAAATTAACAAGTGAAATAGATAATGAACATGTAAAATAGGGAAGTTCTGATATTAATTTAAATGAGAAGTAATTTTATCATTTTTTTATAAATTTAATATCAAATCAATACTTCTGAACTATAATATAATTTAAAAAGTTTAGGGACTTTGAATTTAAATAAGGTCAAGGGATCTTTATTGAAATTCTTCCTTAATATATTAAAATTTACATTTACATAGCTCCACTTTCTGAATTTACAGCTAAACATCTAATATCAACAACGCAAAGTTAATATTTTTAAAATATATAATCTAGTTGTTCTCATACGTGACTTTTTTTTTTTTGAATATCAAAGCATAAAAAAATGTAAGCAACCTAGCATAAAAGTAGAGAACATAACCTATCATCATATGTGACTTTCACTTTCAACATCTTTTAAACAAAAATATCATAAGTTCCTGAATTTGCAATTACAATCCGAATTTTTACAATGCTACCTTTAGGTTTTCACATCACAAAATATAATCATATTCATGGGGCAATTTCAATAGCATATGACAACAAAATATTTATTTGTCAAAATCTAAACACGTACTTGTCCATATCAAAACACCTAGTTATAAAATATAGAACAATAGCTTGCATTTGCAAGCCTATTTTACAGAACTGTTAGAACATGTTCTTCTTCCTGTTGTCATCTTCTTTTCTTCTTCTGATTTGTTTCCTTCCGACAACGCTAATGAGGTGAAAAGGAAGAGGAAGTTAACTTCATTTGTTTGTGATTTCTAAATTTATAATAGTTACTTTGAAATAACTGTTATGTAATTTGTTCAAGTTTTGATGATCTCTTCAACCTTTCAGCAACTATATTTTTTTATATAATTGTTATATATTTTTCCAACATTTAACGATTATTTGAGAAAACTTGTTATATTGTTTGGCAATAGTTTTGATCAATTTGGAAATTGAATTATATAACAAACCACTATAAAGTTGGAACTATATAGTGTTTATTTTTAAACAACTGTTATATATTTGAGTCTTTTTTTTAAAAAAATAAGGTGTTGTATTTCTATCAGCTCCTTTGCAATACAAATACAGAAACAGATTCTAACAGCAAATCTAGCAATATAAGCGAGAATGACGATTAGATACCCCATAAGAGCATTAATAATAATTATAGACATTGAATTATTGAAATCTCAATAACAAATTATAGTCTTTACTTTCAATAAATTATCTTTTGTTGATTAGCTTGAAATTCACAATGGATTTAGTATATTTCTAACTAATGCTGCAAAGAGTCCCAATTATCTTTTGCTGATTTCCCAAGAGACATAGCAAAAAATCACAAGTGATTGGATTACAATTCATAACTGACTCTCATAAATTATTAATTAATGTTACAAATAATCCCAATTATATTTAGTAGATTTTCTAATTGATTTCTCCATATATTATTAGCAAAAAATTCATAAGTGATTGGTTTGCAATTTATAACTGACTTTCATAAATCCTAACTAACATTACAAATAATCTTAATTGTATTTATTTGATTTCCTAAGCGGTTTATCTGTATATTGATAACAAAAAATTAAGATTCATAATTTAACTCTCTCAGCTTTCTAACTAACATTACAAATAATTTTAAGTGTATTTTGTAGATTTTTCAACTAATAATTCATATATTTTAATTACAAGTAGAAACCATAATTTGTTATTGCGATTTCAATAATTCAAAGTCCATAATTATTATTAATATTCTTATGGGTCCTTACTTGTCATTTTCCCACAATATAATTCCAAAAGCATCCAAAATTTATATGCGATGAAGTAATTTCAAAACTTAACATTATTTCCCAATAAAAATATAATCACTACTGCAAAATCTATTTAAACTACTTCTAATTGTCCAAATATGCCAATATAATCACTACTACAAAATCTATTTTTCACTATTTACCAGATGAAATTGGTCAAGTTAAACCTTGTAAGTTAAGTTAGCCAAAATGAACCAAAAACCAAAAATTGACCAAAGAAATTAAAATTGCTTGCCCAAGTTAAAAAGTTAGAATGGTTCTAAACTATTGAAATGCATGTACAAGTGATCAATCATATTTTTGAGCTCTGCTTGAATAGAATGGGCCCACCTATACATACCCCACAACTAAGTGATCAAAGCTTGACTTAGTCCCCACCTACGAAAACTAATTAATATAAGAAAATGACCAACTTCACAGTCAAGCAAAAGAGTTTCTCATGAGTGTACATTTCATTTTATTATTGAGCGTTAAGTTACAAAAATACTCAAATTTTTTTTTCCCTATGAGCTTCTAACATTCTTAAGTTAATAGTAGTTAGTTAATAGTAATTCATGAGCATCGAAAGGCCAACATTTGCCAGTAGGGGTGGACCCAGCATAAATATTAAGGGGGACCAATTTTTTTAATATTAATATGAAGCCCATCTACCTCACACTAGATCATAAATATTAAGAGGTTCTCAAATGCGTACAATCCATATTGTTATTTAATACAATATGAACTACATAAAAATTGTATGCTCGACATTTTAAAACTTGATAATTAACAATGAAGTTGAAATAAAAGTTATTCATGTATAAAATGATTAAATTAAAGTACTTTAATTTGTTAGAGAAAAACCGGGGGGCGAAGGATTAATACAAGTCATGGAAGCAATACGAAAATGCAACTTTTCTTACTCTGAATGCTCTCAGTGGGGACATAAATGTTATTCATTTTTTTACTCTGAATACAAAGAGTCATGAATAAGGATTGATATAAGTTATTCATCTTTTGTCTATATAGAAACAAACAAGGAGTCAAGAATGAACTTAAAACCCATCAAAGAAATGTATAGTAACAAGCAAAGGCAATGGACACGGCGGAAATTAATTAAATTCCATAAAAAAATGTAACTCTTATGCACAAACTAGATTTGCCAGATTCTAACAGCAAACGTGGAAATATATATTGTTCCAAAAGCATCCAAAATTTGTACGCACTGAGCTAATTTCAAAACCTAACGTTATTTCCCGATAACAATACAATCACTACTACAAAAGCTATTTACAACTACTTCAAATTGTCAAAATATGCAAATATAATCGCTACTACAAAAGCTATTTATAACTATTTACAAGAAAAAATTTGTCAAGTTAAACGTTGCAAGTTAAGTTAGCCATTATGAACCAAAAACTAAGAATTGGTCAAAGAAGTAAAATTGCTGCCCAAGCTAAAAAGTTAGAATAATCCTAAGCTATATGTTGAAATGGATTTACAAGTGATCAATAATCTTTTCAGGATACTACCCACTGCTTGAAGATAGAAAGGGCCCACCTATACTAACCCCCACAACTAGGTGATCAAAACTTCACTCAATTAGTCCCCCCTATACATCCCCCCAAAACTAATTAATATAAGATAATGATAATATTCTTAGTTAAACATTAGAAGTTCTCATGAGTGTGCATTCCATTGTATTATATGGTTAAGGTACAAAAACACTAAAAAAATTTTCTATGAGCTTCTAGCATCTTTAAGTTAACAATAGTATATGAATACTCAGAAGAGGCCAACATTTATCAATGGGATCAGACCACACATAAATATTAAAGGGGGGCCAGTTTTTTAATATTAATAACAAGCCCATCTTCATCACACAAGATCATTTCATGTTTCAACTAGCAAATATATCCCTTAAATTGAATATAAGATTTTAACTTTGAATGTTGACATTCACTGGATAGATGCTACAACAGCAACAACAAGCAGCCTTATCTCAATATGTAGGGTTAGCTATATGGATTATATGATTACAAAAGCTAGAATAATCCTAAACTATATATTGAAATGCATGTACAAGTGATCAATAATCCTTTGAAGATATTGCCCACTGCCTAAAGATAGAAAGGGCCCACCTATACTAACCCCCATAACGAAGTGATCAAAACTTGACTTAATTAGTCCCCCCGTACATCCCCCCAAAACTAATTAATATTGAAAAATGACAATATTTTTAGTCAAAAATCAAACATTAGAGGTTCTCATGAGTGTATGTTCCATTGTATTATATAGAGTTAAGGTATAAAAATATCTAAAAATATTTTTCCTATGAACTTCTAGCATTCTTAAGTTAATAATAATGTATGAGTACTCATTAATTATATAAAGGAGGCCAACATTTGCCAACAAGGGCGGACCTAGCATAAATATTAAGGGGGCCAATTTTTCCAATATTAATATCAAGCCAATCTTCCTCACATAAGATCATTTCATGTTTCAACTTGCAAATATATTGATCCCTTGAAATGAACTTAAGATTTTAGATTTGAATGATGACATTATTGGATAGAAGAAAAAGCCGTGAAATTCATTAGGCCTCTAAAATCTCCAACAAAATAAGTAGCTTTTTGTTAGCTTTATTTGCATAACCACTTCAAACTGCCACCAACTTTCCTAAGCAAAAAATAGTAGTGCAGCTTTTGAATGGTTCAGCCAAAAAGAAACTTGGATTGTGCATGCACGCATTAATATTACCTAGCTTACTCCACCTGATTAGCTGCAATAAAACACACTACTTTGGTAGTTAACGATTAACCACCCTACTTAGCTTGCCATGGTAGAAAGGAATTTACTACAATTATAAAGGCCAACAACAATAAAAGAGAAATGATCCAGGTTAAAAAGTCTATTATGGTTAAAAGAAATGAACTTATCATTTAAAAATTTCAACTCAAAGCTTTGGAAAAAAATCATTCAATTTGATAAAGGCTTAACTAAAACATATATTAGAGTGCACAAACTTGATTGTGGAAGCATATATTATCACTTGACAAAAAAGAATCCTAAAAACAACATTTTAAAAGTTATTTTTGAGCATACAATGTCATCCCCCGCAACCAACACCATCATTTATTGTGGCGAGCTCCAACTGTGCTATGCATCATGGTGAAGGTGCCATCCATCACAATGCACTGTACAGCATTGACAATACTTGTGTATTATAACACAAAGCTAAGGGAGAACTTTCGGCACACCTTGAGCCTTCGTTCAACATCTGATTAGGCTAATCTAGGTGTCCCCAAAAAGCTTAGATAATAAGCTAGCTAATAGCACTAGTTTCATATCAAAATTTTATCTCAATAAAAAGTTAAACACCGGAAACTAAAACTATTACTTTTTTGCACTTAAACATTCCAAGGTGTCCAAAACCCACACTAAATGCCAAAAGCCTAAACACCTACCTAGATAAAGTTCCTAAGACTTAGAACCACCTATACAATGTATCAACACATAGATATACCTCATGCATAGCATTTTCACTTCTCAACCCTGATTTTAACAAAAACCACAGGGAGGTAAAACTAACTTAACTTCATAATTTAACCACTTTACAATCATTAAAAGTAATATTAATCAATTATAAACCTATTTGCACTAGTATTTAAGCCCTAAATAGCACTTTCAATACATAACAGTAGATTAGGGCACTAAATACAAAATGATCACCATGTGAAAATGTAATGGTGCAAGTAAACTAAAAAATGATTGTCCTCATTGGCATTTACATCATCATTGAATTATACATATAAGGGACTAAAAATAAGAGGCCTACAATAGGAATATGGATTTCAAAGCCTAAAATGTAACGTCCCAAATTTTAATCCTTGAATTACTAAATAATTAATCAAGTTTAATTATGAAAATTGAGTGATTTGATGTGATGTGTAGCCATAGAGGTCTAATAATCATATTTGATTGTGTTTTCAGCTCTAATTATAGGTCTAAATTAAGTCGGGCTACTAAGGCATTGAAAGAAGGAGAAAACATGAAGGAATTATCTTTGTGTCATATGCTATAGTGTGCAGTACGTTGCTACAGTGCACAAATGACAAAGGGACAAGAGGATCTCTCTATGCCATGTACTAAGGCACGTGTTGTCTGCACCATAGTGCATGGTCCCTTTTTTACATAATTTAGTTATGAACTAATGTGAAAAAGAGAAAATGAATAAGATGCCTTTTGCTTTGCTAAGGCTTTTTCCCTTAAAGGTTTGGGAACATTTTGAAGTTAGAAACACTCAAGGTAAGTGTCATAAACTCCTTTCCTCTCTTTCTCTTCCATTTTTATGAGGTTTTTGGTTAGGGTTTGATAGGGGGAGATGATTTTTGACCCATATAGGTTATGGGTTCAAACCCATTGACTTAAGTGGAGTTAATAGGAGTTATTTAGAGTATTAAAACCTAGTATTAATAGTTTTAAAGGTTGTTGGTTAGTAAATGCCATAAATATTTGAAAATAGCATTAATGATGGTTGTTAGAGGAGTTGTAATGCCATTAATGATGTTTAATGACTCATTAATGATATTAAAAACTAAAGAGAGTTAATAAATCCTATTTTGGATAGTTTTTTGTTAATTAAATGCCAATTGTGAAATGTGCATATTGTCATGTATGATTTGACTTTTGAACATGAAAACATGTCATGAGCCTTGATAATATTTTGAATTGTGAATGTGCATAATATTTTATTTTGACTTGAAATGTAGAATTAAAGTCAAAATGATTTTCAAAACTATGAACGTGTATTTATTTTAAGATGAGAAATGTGATGTATGTGATGTGATGATTGTTTTATTGATGAAGAAATTAATGATTTAGTAAAGTAAAGAATGGTTATGAAAAAATTAATAATTTCAGTCATTGTCACATGTTTATGTGTCTTGTGATAATGTACTCTGTGACTGAAATATTACATGTGAAAGTGAAATAAGTTATGAACTTATAACTTGTATCACATGCAAATAAATGTTTTTAAGTAATTATCACATTTTTTATGTTTAAAACAATTTATGTGCAACTACATAGGGTAAGTGTACCTTAGTAACTGAATGGCTAGACTCACCCCTCTCTTTCAATATTTTACAAGCTCTAACTCTAGTGCAAAAAGAAAAAAGGCTTTAGAGTTTATGAATCTAACCATTCATATTGTAATGCATCTTTAATTCATTTATTTTATGTAATAATTTAAATATTGCCAATTAAGGATGCATTTTGTTTACACTTACACTATATTATTGTTTATAATGTCTAGAATGTATTTTAGATCCTGAGATGTTGTATATGATAAATTGTAAATGTTGAAGGGCCAAAATACTAGTGTAAGTATAGTAAGGTTGTTTTAAACATGATATGGATGATTTTTAATGAAATGCAATGCGGAAACCTCCCCCATCCATTTTTGATATTAAAAGGGTTGAGAGGTGGAAATGTAATGTAGTAGTGTATATGTACATGTGGTGTATTGTACTATTAGTTATAAGTCCAATGAATATAGTCTGGGTATTAGGAATGGCTTTTGGCACTTCATATGAGATTTTGGACACCCTTTTGTTCTAGAAGTTGTGAAAAGTTGTGAAAGTGTGCTTTGATATCCAACTTCTTAGTGTGACTTAATTTGGAAATAAAGCCTGTGCTATTGGCTAGTTTGTGAAAAGAGTTTTTTCATAAACACCTAAATTATCTCATTTGAATATCAGATAAAAAATGGGGCATGCTAAAAGTTTTCAAAATCTGTTGTCAAATGACAGCAGAAATGCTATCATGAACATGTAACACACCGTGATGTGGCGCGTGGCATAGAGAGTGGCAAGCTACAATGCATTATGCACAAGCCGTGGTGCATTGTTCTTTATCTTTTAGATTGTGATGTTTTTCAACTATTTTTAACTCTATTCACTCCTCTGAGGTATCTCATATTTTCAAAACATTATTTTACTCTGATTAAAGGTATAATAAATGATTTTGACTTATTATAAATTATAAAAAATTGCGATCCTAATATTTTAAATTACAAACTTGATAATCTCTTTATGAGTTAATCCCTTCATTACCTTAGAATTAAAGTGTTAATAGTATTTAATAGATGGAGATTTTACGTCAAACATCTTTCCCTTTTCTTGCTAGAGTTAATGCCTAGAAAAAAGTAAATAAGGTGAGTACAACTACTCAATAACTAAAGAAATATCTAATTCATGCACACGAAAGTCAATTCAATAAAGACATGCAAAGCAAGCATTTATATAAAACACATCAACATAAAGCATATAATCACAACACTCACATATCACATCCCATGATACAATCCAATGCATGAACGACAACTCCTTATCTCCTCTATATATTTCTGAATGAATACTGTAGGCTAATAATTGAATAGTCGTGTGAATGCACTAGCCTAATCTCACCAATCATAAGGAGACACCTAGCTAAAGATGCCTCACTCAATTTCGGACCATAAATTCCCCCAATTTTTGAATCTATTAAGGTGTCATAATGCCCAGCGCCACACCTAATCCAGGGTGATATAAAAGGGCAACGAGTCAAGGCACCTACGAGATTTAGGAAAACCTAACCTGTGCAAACCAAACACTAAGGACACCCTTGGCTTGTTGGTTATATAGTTTCACATGGAAACTAATCTACTCCTCCTAGGGCATCCTCCCACCTAAACCATGATCATGCCACTACGTACAATATATTATCATGCTTAATCACATTACTCAAGCATGCAAGGATAATATGAACAAACTATTATAAGTATGTATTTAAAGCTTACTATTTGTTGTTAAAATCTTTCAACTGTATAAAACTTTTTCAACAAAATATGTTTTAAAGGAAAAATAAAGAAAAACTTCACTTGCATATAGTTTTCTATAACAATAATTAAGTTTATAATTGATTAAACTCCCAATAGCCATATATGCAAAACAACCTAAATCAATCTAACAAGCAATAGTATAAGTTAAGGATCCACCAATTACCTCAAACCTTGCAGAATTCAAAGGTTACCCTTAACTTGACTTACTTTCTAAACTAGGATCAAGGTCAAAACTGTGTGTCAATGATAATTTTCAATTATCAACAACCAGCATCACCAAAAAGGAACTAAATTCTCACTTTCAACTCCCAAAACTCACATTTTAACAATCCATATTTCTAACCATAAGCTCAAAATTATAACCAATGGGTTTATTATTAATTCCCACTAACCTTATTAAGCTCCCATTAACTAAATATCAACAATTACAGCACCTAGCAATCTAAATTTCTCATTAAAGTGGCTAGGGTTTATCCAAGACCCTAGCCAAAGCTCAAAACTTCATAAAATCCAAGAAACTCAGTTCAGATAAGTAAAAGAACTCACATTATCTCATTAGGACTAATAGGTTTGAATCCATTGCCCCGAGGTTTGAAATCATCACCACTAAAAGAGAAACATAGAGATAAAATGCATGAATGGAGTGGGGAGAAGAGGAGAAAAGGATACCTTAATGTTTTAAAGCTTGAATCCTCCTAGAATGGTCTTGAAAGCTTGCCCTAGAAAACCACAATACTCCTTTCGTCACTCACTCTCCACCACAATACTCCTTTCGTCACTCACTCTCCACTCTCCTTTCTTTCTTCTTTTTTATCTGCGGCTTGGATGTGAGCTATAAATTTAAAATATTTGGCCATTTGACATGGAAAGAGGCCCCATATTTGTTGTGGCAAATGGCACAAACAAGCCAGACCAAACTTTTCCCCTTTTATTGGGACCAGGTGATCTAAAACCCTTCTGGGTCTGATCCAAAGGTTGTATCCAAAACCAATAAGCCAGATATCACTAATTATTAGAGTTAATAATTAATCTAGGAAATAAAATCCAGGATGTTACATAAATATAACTATGAAGTGGTGGAACATGGTGGGAATGTATTCCCCAATTTGTTAAGTTCTATCCTTAGAACTTAACTATCAAAATCAAGCTATTTAAACAGATTAAAGATTGTTAGTTTTTTTATAAAGTTAATGGATACTCATGCGTCATTATTAACTTGAATATACCAAAAGCTCTTGCAAAAAAAGTTTCTAGGTGAGTTTGTCTTAATCCTATTATTTAATGCAATATGAATTACATATACAAATTATGTAGAAATGTCCACATTTTTTAAATTGACTCGCCCACAATCTTCTATGATATGTTTTAAGCTTGAATTGAGCTGGTATTTCATTCAAATATAGCTTAAATCAAATTCAACAACCTGACTTGTAAATTAGGTTAATTTATAAGAAATATAAAAACTTGACTTAGTCCCACCTATATGTGAACCCCGCTACTAATTAATGTAAAAAAGTGGCAACAATATTATTAGTCAAGCATAAGAGGTTGTCATAGGTGTACAATCCAAAGTGTTATTTAATGCAATATGAACCATATAAAAATTGTATGCTTGGCATTTTAAAACTTGATAATTAACAATGGAATTGATAAGAAAAAAAGTTATTCATGTATAAAAGGATTAAATTAAAGTACTTTGCTAGAGAAAATTCCGGGGGGGGGGGGATAAGGATTATTAAAAGTCATGTAAGCAATACAAAAAATGCAACTTTTCTTACTCTAAATGCTCTCAGTGGGGACATATATTTTATTCTTTTTTTTACTTCGAATACAAAGAGTCATGAATAAGGATTAATATAAGTTATTCATGTTTCGTCTGTATAGAAACAAACAAGGAGTCAATAATGAACATAAAAGCTATCAAAGAAAAGTTCAGTGACAAGCAAAGGCAATGGACACAGCAGAAATTAATTAAATTTCACAAAAAACAATGTAACTTTCTTATACACGAACTAGATTTGCTAGATTCTAACAACGAATCTAGCAATATATGTAATTCCAAAAGCATCCAAAATTCATATGCACAGAACTAATTTCAAAACCTAACATTATTTCCCAATATCAATATTATCACTACTAAAAAATCTATTTAGAACTACTTCAAATTGTCCAAATATGCCAATACAATCACTACTACAAAAGCTATTTATAACTGTTTCCAAGAATAAATTGGACAAGTTAAACCTTGCAAGTTAAGTTAACCAAAATGAACCAAAAACCAAAAATTAGTCAAAGAAATAAAACTGCCTGCTCAAGTTAAAAAGTTAGAATAATTCTAAATAATTGAAATGCATGTACAAGTGTTCAATCATCTTTCTCGACTTTTACCCACTGCTTGAGGATAGAATTGGCCCACCCAGTGGTAGAGCCAAGACCCAAAATCAGGGATGCAAGATAATTTACTTTAAAAATTAATAATTTTTTAAAATAATAATTATATTAGGACTAAAATTATAATAATATAAGTAGATTGATTATCATTTTTTCTTTTTAAAAAATTATATTGAACATGTTAATATGATATCTTATGTAAGCATCTTCTTCATATTTTATTTCGATCATTAAAATATTATGCATTCAATAAGTTTTTTAGTATAAATATTTTTTATTTAGTTCAAAGAGTGCAAAATATCAAGAGTAGGGGGTGTAAAGTTACAAAATTTATACACCCTATTTGTAAATTTTTCCAAAGTGAGCAGGTGCATTTGCCCCCCTCACCCAAAGTGGTTTCACCACTGGGCCCACCTATACATACCCCCACAAATAAGTGATCAAAACTTGACTTGGTCTCCCCTATATATACCCCCAAAACTAATTAATATAAGAAAATGACAATATTCTTACTCAAATATCAAAGGTTCTCATGAGTGTACATTCCATTGTATTATTTAGAGCTAAGGTAAAAAAATACCTGAAAACTTTTAGGAGAATTACATATAGGTCTAATCCTATAGAAACTTAAAAGCTCCTCAATAATCACACTTATTAAATAAGTAACAACCATAGTGAAGCCTTCACTGTGATCCCAAAGGGTTTAAAAACCCTTCAAAAAAATTATTACAAACTTCGACTAACCTAGGGTAAAAGTTAGCCCAAGTACAAGGTCGAATGTGTGTGAAGAAAATGTGTGATTTTAGAATGTGAATTAGGCTTAAACTAATAAAGAGTAATGAAATAATAAATTAACTAAATGAAGAAAAAAAAAAAAAAAAAGAAATTGCACACATATGTATCTTATTCTTCATCTTTTGCTTCTTCTTTTTTGCTCTTTTTTCTTTTTTTTTTTGCACTAAATAAAATTGAGAGTACAAAATAGATAAAAAGAAAATGCTCAAAATAAATAAAATATTCAGATTAAACCTTCAAAAATGCTAAAAGTTGCAATAAATAAATAGAGAGTCAATTAGGCCTTACCAACATGACTTAAAGAAGCCAATGAATAAGAATATTTACCCCAATAGCCTCGCAAGATGATTTGCAGCTTTAGAAAGATCTGGGGTGACATAATGGCATGAACATGATTGGAAAACACCAATAATGTAGTTTGGATGAGTGGGGAGTGACAAGCCTGTGCAACACATGCTAAGAATGGATTTCATGTGCAGGAAAGAGAGGTAGAACCAGCCTTTAATACCAATTGATATGAAACAAGAAAGAGGAAAGAGGAAGAGAGAGAAGAGAGAAGGGAGGCAAAACTGTATAATTCTTATTCAAATGCCAAAAATATTTACAAAGGAACCCTAACTCTATTTATAGAGCCCTAAAATTGATAAAGAATAATAAAATAATAATGCAAATCTACCTAAAATTAATAGAATATGATAAGATATCTAACTAGTGTAGATATCATATTTTATTTGATAATGCTTAAAAGATAACAAAGATAATCCAGATTTATCTAGATATCTTATTTTATTCAAAATAAATAAAATCTAAATGCTAAATCAAATAAACTAAATCTTAGATGCTAGATCAAATCTTATAAAATAAAGCTTGAATCAAGTTAAATATGATTCCCATCACATACATATTAAGGGGGCCCAATTTTTTTAATATTAATATCAAGCCAATCTCCCTAACACTTGATCATAAATATTAAGAGGTTCTCATATATGTACAATCCATTTGTTATTTAATACAACTAGTAAAGAACCCATGTGATGCACGGGTTTTATAATACAATTTTTATGAGTAGGTTTAAAAGAATAATTTGTAGTATATATTTTATCCATATATATCATCTAATATATAATGGGATTGTGTAATTATAATAATTAATATTAAATATATATATACATATATATATCAGAGTAAAGCAAATGGTAAAAATTAAATACATATTGTGTAAATGGATGCAATGGAAAATATATTAATAAAAATTTATAATTATTTATATCAAATTATCGAAGACATTTCTATAAATGATATTAAAAGTTATATCCTGGAACAACCATTCTCATCAAGAATTAATATTTTTAGAGTCTTCATACTTTGAACATGAGAAACAACATGTAATTGATTGTTGGTGAAAACATAATGAGATTTGCACAAACCAATATGATACGAGATCTAATCTTATTTTTATTAATGAGCATTGCAAAGGCTAACATAATGGAAAATTTCTTCCTTTTTGTAGTAAATGAAAAGTTGACAATCTTAAATCAGATATATACATAGCAATACATGATATACATACGTTCGTCCTTCTAATTGATCCATATATTTCTCAGGCTTCAATAATATGTTTTCTAACTCATGTAACTATAAAACATGTACCATTACAGAATTCTATAAACTTATCAATGTTTTGATTTGCATTAAAATAATTGGACCTCACTTTAAGCTTTATTTTATAGTTCAAGATACTTGACATTATAATTTAGTTTAGAAAATCTATATAGTGTAAGTCAATAATTATCCCCATCATCTTTAATAACACTATCAAAGCTTAATATACAACTCTCTTTTCAAGAAGTAGGACCAACACGTAGTTGTTTACTTTTTCAACAACAGCCAACGTAGGAGCTAATATAGCCCTACCTTTAAAATATGAAGAATTATAGATATTAGTAAGGAAATCTAAAAAATTCAAATCAACAATAGACTTTATTGAATTATCTAAATCATTCAGTAACAAATCAGTTAGGATCTTAATATCTATAAATCTTTCATTAGCTCCAACAACGGTTCCATTACCAAATGAGATAACCCAATCAATAAAATCCATAAAAGCACTAATAGATGCTCCATTATTTCTTGCTAATAATCTTATCTTTATTGTTAGTGTAAGAAGTTGACAATTGTCCTAAAACAAAGAGTTAATGGTTGCAAAAATAATGTCTTCTCTTAACCCACTTAGAATAACAGGAAGGCTAGATTTGCTTTAAGTCTTTATTAAACATAGCAACTTTTCCTTCAAAAAGAGGGTCACCAACTAATAGTTACTTAACTTTAGAATATCCTTTAAGCATTTGTCAATAATTTCAAGACAAAACTTGTGTGTCATTGGAGCCTCATCTCATCTAATCAATAACTTATGAACTAATAATGTAGGCAAGTTACTCTCCTGTTTCATGCTACATATAATGTCTTCAATCATAGAAAGATAAATAAAACATTTGAGTGAGTTGTTTATCTTTCTGGGTGTATTAGAGAAGCTATCTTGCTTGATGTTATATTGAAAACTATTTTATCTCTAGATCTTAATGAAGCATAAAGTGTCTACCAAACATACATTTTCCTAGTACCACCATATCCATATAAGAAACAAAAACATTTCCTTTTTCAAATTTAATGGCATTAATAATTTTATCATAAATCTTCTTCTTTTTAAAAAGTTAGGCTTTGATGCAACCTTATCACTTCATCATATATAATGCAACCCTATCATAATTTAGTTTACTTCTTATTAATTTATTTTCACTTGTATTCAAATGTGACATGTTAGGTAAAAATATAAGCTCGTAATCTTTAAGATTTTTTCTTTATTAGATTGTAGTATTTTCTCAATTTTAATTAGAGCTGGTAATATAAATTGAGCTAGTGGGTCTAACCCTGCCAAAGAGTGATGCGTTGGGTTGTATAGTTTAGAGCTCAATTAGATGTTGGCTAGCACCATTTAACTCAACCCTAAACCCATAAGCTAACTTACTTATAATTTTCATTTTAAATTTTTAATTGTTTAATTATCCATTCCTTTCTCTTCTAACCTTCTTCACTTTATTCCAACATCTAATTAGAGTAATCTTCCTTGCTTAATTAGTATAATATATAGCTAGAGTGAAATATATAGAGTAGCTAATAAGATTTATTTTAATTAGAGTAAAATACAATCATTTGATCATCTCCCTTCCATTTTGCTAAAATTACATGGACCTCCCTTTTATTTTTAAAATCCACACTTTAGTCCAATTTTTAGTCTTGATAGGAATATTTAAGTAAACATTTTTAAATACTTTAATTTTTTTAATTTTAATTATATTAAAAAACCTAAGTATTAATTTTTCCTTGTAATGTATTTGTCTATGTTCTCCCTCCTTCAATTTAAGGAACTTTAAATAATTAAATGTAAAAATTTTAAAATAATTAATTTAGAAATTTTGTGATCAGATTAATAAAATTTAAATAAAAATAAGCATAAATTATACTAACTAATTTATTCTCATTATATATTACTTTCCTATTTCATTAAGTTTCTTGTATATGAGTGTTTACAATATTATTTTAGATAACTTTTGCATTTAAATTTTAAAAAATTATTAAATACATAAGTTTGCAAAACTAAAAATTTTAAAATATGAATAAAATGTTAAGAAATATATATGCATTAAAATTTTTTAGATATATTGAATGATTGTTAGATAACATACATATGTTTATATATATAAAGGATATTTTTATTTAATATATGACTTAACAATTAACTAATAGTTAGGTGAATGAAAATGAAATTTTAAAATAGAAATGAGGTTTTGTGTTTTAAAAATATTAATTTTAGTCAAGGTTTGTGTATGTTTAAAAAATGAAAAAGATGTATATTTAATTAAAATAAATTATAAAAGAAGCAAATTTATTTTACTCTTTTAATTATTATAATATATATGTGGATGAAAATTCAAATTAAAATTGACAATCCTTTTGAAATTTTAATTTATCTAGTTTAAATTTCAAAATTGAACTTAAAGTCTTTTATATTAAGAACTTAGAGTCTTTTTATTATTAACTACATTATATTAGTAGTACAAAATAGCTTAATATATTGACCAATATTATTAATTTATCCTACTCCAATTATGGCATTACCAATATTTTAAGTACTTCTCCAAGTCAAGATTAATTTGATGGAATCATTTTACCAAAGGTATGTTTTAGAGATAATTTTTTGTATATTTAATTGGTCAATATTTTTTATACTTTTAACTTATTTAGATTACATAGTTAGATTTTAAGTTTCAATATTTATTAATTAAATAAAATGATTGGTTGAGTAAAAATATCGTTGAATTAATTAATACTATTTTTAATAAACAAATATAAATAACATTATTTAATTGAAAATATGAGTATTTTTAAATTTGAAACTTCACACAATAAATAATCAATATCTTACCCTCTCGACAATATTTGATTTTATGAAAGTTCATCAAATTTTAATATTTCAAGGTAATTTAAGTTTTAAAGATTTAAATATAGATGAAGATATGGATAAAAATAATATTTTTAGAATATATACTGTAACTATTCTTTTTGTTTTATATACATAAATATTTAAAAATTGAGTTCAAACATATCTACAAACCAACAATCAAACTTAACTTCTAAAGTATAAAATTACTGAAAGAATACTAAAATAAAATATTACTTTTGCATAAGTTAGTCATGCAAAATTAGACTCCAGGATGTTACAAAATTAATTAAAGTATTAAATGATAAATTTGCTTCATAAACTTATTTTTTGTGTAATGTTTTTCTCTAATTTTTGAAGACAGTGTAATATCATCCCTACAGTTAACAAATGATAACTTAGATCATTAGTTAGCCCAAAAATTACTAAAAAGAACCATAAAATTACAAAAAAGAGACCAAAATATTCCTTTAACATTTGGAGCAACATTATCCTTTAACCCTTAATCAAATATGTAAGTGTAAACAAAAAAATAGTAAACAACATCACTTATTTATAATTGGTATAATATCTAAATGAGAAGAAAATTTAATTTGAATTTAATAATCTTATTTAAACTATAGATCTTTAGAACTATATTGGCTAAATTTTTAAAATTTAAGTAAACTATTTTGAGATCTACAAAATTGTATTAAATATTGTCAACCATATAATTTTTTAACTTGAATACATATTAAAAAGAATATTCATTTTTAAACTCAAAATCTTTTTTCTAACCGACCCATTTATAATTTATTATATATTATAATTTTTTTAGATAGAGTATTTATTATTTGATTTGAAAAAAGGGATAGACACAATTTAAGGAGCATGCACAAAATGACATGTGACATTTACTTGTATACATATTAAAATATTTATTGCCTGGTCAATTTAATAACTTTTTCATAACCTCTCACTAAAATATTTTATATATGATATTAGTATAAATAATTAAAATAACAATATAAAATTTGAATTATATTTAGTATAAATAATTATTATGAGTAATTTTAAATTTTAAAATTTGAAATAAAATTCATCTTTAAAACTCAAGTCAATATATCTTTGATTATTTAAAATAAGATGCTAATTCATCAATATAAATATTTAAAATTAGATTGTAAAGTAAATTTAAATTTAACTATATAAATATATATTTTACACACACACACATACAAAACATGACCACTATTTTAGTTTATTTATAAATATTTAAAAATTTTGTCCAAACTTATTTACAAACTAACAACAAAATTTGACTCTCCAAGCATCAAATCACATATAAGATGCACATAAAGTTATTAATAAGAGTTAGTCCGATTCTTATAAATCTAGCCTTTAAGGACTTAAGTCCATAAATTTAATTTTTTTATAAATAAGTATTTTTCTTAAGCCAACTTTTATTAATAAGATTTAGGACTAAGCTTGAAAGCTCGGATAGTTTTTAAAAAAAATTAAAAATTTTAATAATAATAATACATATGTAGATTATAAAGTACCTTAATTAAATATCTAAAAGATAATAATAACCTTTGATGTATAATCAAAATAATACAAACCCTAGAATATAATATAAATTATACAAGTCCAAATTTTCTATCATTGAAAATGTAAATATAATGTTAAAATATTTTGATAGAAATTTATTTTTGACTAAAAGTTTTAATATGATTTAAATTGATTAATTGTAATTTAATATATATTCAAAATTTTACTGAAATTTTTCTTTATTTTTATATGAATGATAAAATTGCATCCAAAAACTATTCTTGGTCTCTTTTCTTGGTTAAAAAAATCATATATTATTGCATCCTTAAAATAAAAATATTAAATAAAAATGATCGATAAATCTAATAAACATAAATAAATTTCATTATTAAAATATATCATAATACAATAATTTAAAAAAATAAAATGTAATTTTAAAATAAAATCAATTTTAAAATAAAATCAATTTTAAAATAAAATAAAAAATAAATTGAAAATAAATTGAAAAAGCACGATTAAAAAATAATTAAATTATATTTATAAAATTTATGATGAAAAATAAAATTTAAAATACTATATTATAATATCTAAAAGAACATAATTAAAAGTTGCTAAAAAACTCTTAGTTGATTAGAATTAAAACTTAGATTGAAAAAATAATTTTAATATTTATATGTATACTTATTACAATTATATAATATCTTTTTTATTTTATTAAAAATCCCAATTTATTGATTGTATATGGTAAATAACTAATTGAATGAGAGAAAACGTTATAAATCTTAAGATATTATATAATTATCTCATAATGAAATAATAATTTGAATTTCAAATCGATAAATCTATATATTTTATTTGTTTATTTTTGAAGTTGGACCAGTCAAAATATAACCAAAATTTAATTTTGTTATTATATGAAAATATAAAATAATCTGCTTACTTTATTTTAAATTGTTCAATTTGAATTTCAAATAGATAAATCTAGTTAAAATAAAATAAAAATATATAAAAATGGTAAATTATTTTAAACCTCAATTCAAACTCTAAACCTATCAAATAAATAGGTCCAAAAGAATAAATAATTCTTTCAGACCTATTTATTTTATTTGATAGGCGAGTCGTACATATAAAATAAACACTTTATTATTTTTAAAAAACAAATTCAACAAATTTAAATACATACCAACTAAGTAATTATCATTTGTTGTCTCTCTATCTACAAGTTCTAGAATATTAACAAAATTAAATCCAAAATAATAGATGAAACCTGTTTGAGGATGCAACTTAACATTGGTAGAGAATAGGAAAGCTAATCTTGTAAGGATAATATGTTGTCCTATATGATCATAAATACTAAGAGGCCTTAAATTTTGAAATTTCATATATTTTAAAGGGATGCAACATATCTTCAAAATGTCATACAAAAGGCTTTTAAATGATTGCAGAGATCCAATCACCCTATAGCAATATTATCCTATAGATTGAATAAGTATTATATATTGGATGTAATTAATGTGATTCAAATTATAAAAGAGAAATACAAAAGACATAAACACTTACTCCAACATCCTTGAAAACTAATTCAACATTGAATGAGGCTCATTTAGGAGGGGGAATTAAGAGGTGATTTAATTAAAAAAATCAAAATGATATATATTAAATATTTATTTTTTTGAGTGTAGATATTAAAGGAATTTTAATTCTACCAAACTTAATATAAGAATTTAACACAATGAGACTCTAATTATTGATATATGAAATTAACAGTTCAAACAACTGATTGCAAAATTCAAATTATATAAATATGGAAAAAATTAATATATGAATTTAACATAATGAGTCCCAAATAATTAAATATATTAATATCTATACTTTATCATATTTATATTTTTTGAAATTCATGAGGATAGTTTTAAATAGTAAAAAACATATTCTTTTTTAAAATATTTAAATAGATGTATATTAATTTAAATTTGGATCCTAATATATAGCTGTATATATATACTCAAAATTATGAATTCATATTTTCAAAATATATTTAAGTTAGATAGAGTTCTTAAATAGATAAATAGTAATTAGTAGTTTAAAAAAATTTAAAGAATACTAAGTAAAACAAAGGAAATTGTATTGATTTTTAATTCTAATGTCAAATCCGAAGGATTCCCTTCTAAATCATGCATAAAAAAATATTGATATTTAATATTAATAGATAGATATTAATTTACTAAGTTATATATTAAATAAAATATTGAACCTAAATTTTCACCATATATTTAGATTGGATAGAGTTATTAAATAGATAGATATTAATTTGAATTTAAACATGCCCATATTTGAATTTTAAATGGATAAAAATAGATTTTTATATAGATTTTTATATACACATAAAAATTAATAATTCATCCCACACCTAACTCCAAACCTGAATAATATATTTTATATTTTCAAAAAATAATAAAACATCTCGAACATAATCTTAAACCTGACTCTAGAGCACATAATCGTACGAAAGGCATCCCAAAAGTACAGAATTGTAGCAAACCTAAAAATGAATACGTGACATTCTCTCGTAACCTTAAACCCTACATTTATATATATAATGATATGAACTACATAAAAATTGTATGCTCGACATTTTAAAACTTGATAATTAAAATGAAATTAAAAAAAGTTATTCATGTATAAAATGATTAAATTTAAGTACTTTGTTAGATAAAAACCGGGGGGCTAACGATTAATGCAACTCATGGAAGCAATACAAAAATGCAACTTTTCTTACTCTGAACGCTCTCAGTGGGGACATATATGTTATTCACTTTTTTACTCTGAATACAAAGAAAGAGTCATGAATAAGGATTGATTTCATCTTTTGTCTATATAGAAACAAACAAGGAGTCAATAATGAACAAAAAGCCATCAAAGAAAAGTTTGGCAACAAGCAAAGGCAATGGACGCAGCGGAAATTAATTAAATTCCATTAAAAAAAATGTAACTTTCTTATACACAAACTAGATAAATGTTTAATTTTCTTAGTTATTTTGCTCTATATAAGCAGGGGGGCTCTCTGCTTTGTTGAAACAATGCCCAAGTGAGTTCTTTGTATAGGCTCAAACTGCTAACTGAGCGTATAGATATAGGACAAAAAACTCATCAAAATAAAAAAAAATCACCATATCATTATGTGTTCCGTTGAAGCCAACCCAGCAAGTGATGAGTACTTTGAAGCTCAAGCTCACTTGTACAAACACATTTTAAGCTACATTAATACCACAATTCTCAAGTGTGCTGTTCAGCTAAGAATTCCAGATATCATCCACAACCATGGCCAACCCATTACTTTTCCTCAATTCGCCTCCACTCTTGAACTTCACCCAACAAAATCTGCCTCTCTAGAGAGGCTTGCTCGCTTACTGGTGCACAATGGCTTCTTAGCAGCAGAAACGAAAGTGAACGAGGAAGATGAAGAAATGGAGGCATACACTCTCACTCCTTGTTCTAAACTGCTCGTCAAAGGCATGGAACCAAACCTTGCATCAATGGTGTTATGGTTTGCTGACACTGGTTGCATGGCTGCGTTTGATTTGCTGGGAAGCTGGTTCAAAGGGGAGGTGAATATCATTGCTACAGAGGGAAGCGTTTGGGATGTACTTGATCACGATCCTCAAAAATTGAAGTCTTTCAATAAAGCTATGGCAAGTGATTCACAGATGATTAATGTAGGACTTAGAGACTCTAAGTCAATCTTCCAAGGATTGAAATCTATAGTTGATGTTGGAGACAGCCCAAGCACCACATGTAGAATCATCGCCAAAGCATACCCTAATTTGAAATGCATAGTGTTTGATCATCCACATGTTGTGGCATATTGTTCAGCAAGCAAAAACTTGAGTTATGTTGGTGGCAACATGTTTGAATCCATCCCTTCTGCGGATGCAGTTCTCATGAAGGCAAGTTAAAATTAAATATGCTTTATTTTATTGTAAACTTTTATTATTAAAAATTTTAACACTTTAAAATCCATTTTATCTCATTTGATTAGGTATATTAAATATATAATACTAAATAAGTAAGTATCCCCTTTATTAATACCAACTGTTTTCAAATGCTAAATTGGGTTCCAGCTAATCTCTATTGAACCGATCAAATTAAATCACATAGGTTAAAGCTCTCCGAGTCATTTAATTACTTCATTCCCTTCTTTATATAATATTGCTATAGATTTTGGATTTTTTATTAATCTTGTTATATTTAATATTTAATTGAATTATTGAAAAGGGATATAACATTTGGTGTTGGTGATTTCGTACAGTGGATTTTACATAATTGGGATGATGAAGATTCTTTGAAGGTACTGAAAAAATGTAAGGAGGCAATCGCAAAGAAAGGCAAAGAAGGAAAGGTGATAATAATTGATGCAGTGATAAAGGAGAAGGAAAATGATAATGACATGACAGAAGTGAAACTCTTGTTTGACGTTCTGATGATGAGTTTGCTCAATGGGAAAGAAAGAACTGAGAAAGAATGGAAGAAGCTTCTAGAAGCTGCAGGCTTCAAACATTACAAGATTACTCCTTGTTTTGGTTTTAGGTCAATCATTGAAGCTTATCCTTAATTATTATCTGCTTTGAAACTTCGGCCCTCGTCGTGGTAGCATGCCTTATTAATGGTGGTGTAAAATTTTCACAAGTTTAGAGGAATAAAATTTGCTCGAGTTTTAGGGAGATGCTGCCACGGGTTCGTTTGGTTTGTTTTGCTGACAGCTGTGGGTTTCCTTTTGAGAGAGGCTGAGTGTTTGTGGGTTATTTTGTTTCGTTTGTTTTGGGCTGTAGGCCCCTTTATGTACCAAAATAAAAGAATTTGCTCCAGTTTTTTTTTTTTAAAAAAAATTACTTGCAATATTTTTATCAGATACTATTGTTTTATGGACAATAACTGCATAGGGTCAGAAATAAAGGCTTGAGAAGACATTAATTTATAAATTAGGATTAAGGGGCAACAATATTTACAAAATAGTCAATCAGGAATGCCTAATATTTTAAAATGAGACAAAAAATATAAATACTCATAACGTTATATGAATAGGTGTAAAAACGATCAAACTATTAACTTTGATCATTAAATACTGATTGTGCATGCCATGTGTCGTTTTTACTGATATGGACTAATAAAGGAAAAAAAATATTCATGAAGTCGTTGATCAAGAGAACAAATACCCTTAATGTTATCAAAGTTGATGCAAAAATAATTAATCCATCAAATCCCTTAAATGTTGATCGTTTAACTGACACCTAAGCAGAAGTTAACTATTTTTTCACTAATGTAAACAAAAAATATTTCCAAATACATTTTACATATGTTAATCGATCATTGTATGAGTACTCATAATATTATTTTAATAAGTGTAATAATGACCAATCTTTCAAAATTCATGCCACATAGTTTCTTTCCATCTCCACTCATTTTCTTATTTGCAAAACTAAGATTCAATATATTGAGATAGTTTATATCCAATCAAAGATCAAGATTAAGCACACCTCCTATGCCACCCTATTATAAGAATATTGTCACAACCTTAAGTAATTTCATTCTTTTAAAATTTCAAATGGTTTTTATCACTGCTACAAAAAAACAAATGATTTAATTTAATATTAGTTAAAATAATATTTTGTCACATAATATTTATACAATAATCTATTAACCTATAGAGAATTTCATCTGGTTAATATTTTTTATCCATGTCAGTAAAAAAAATGATCAATTTCTACTTAAATATCAACTAAACGATCATGTATAATCCTAAATTTTAAATTAATTTTATATCAAATGAAGAGTGATAAATTATTGAAATTTCTCTAGTAATTTTTTCTAAGGTCCAGAGTTTAAGTTCAATTTTATTTTATTTTAAATTATAAAAAAATTCTGTATCCTTTCTTATAATTTTTCTTGTGCCCTTGTTTATAATTTATTTATTTATTTTTTATTTGTGCTCCTTCTTATAATTTTTTCAAAGTTTCTTTGATCAGATTTTCTTCTCCAGTGCGATAAAAGTCAGCATTTTGGCATTTCTCTTTCTTCATCACCAACAGTTGCTCTCCTCTCTCATTTTCAAAAAATTCCAGATCCAAGAGAGCGAGGGAGAGTGCTCTTCCTCTCTAGCCTCCTTCCACCACCGTTCAGATCACCGTCAAAGCAAGCAGATGCAGTGGTACGGCCGCAAGTCGTGGGTCCTTATTTGACCGTCGATTCTGCATCTTTCTCGCTGCCATCTGTTTCTCCTCTGTCGTCCCCTGTTTCGCGCGTCTCTGATTAACATTCATCATCTTCTTCTTCCTTATTCAGCAGCAGCGTTTTGTTTCCTAGCTTTCATTATTATTGATCAGAGGTAAGGATTTATAAATTTCTTCCTCCTTTCTCGATCCTCTGTGTGTGTTGAAGAGATTGTTGCTGCAATGGGAAGGGGGCTTCGAACTCTCTTCTTGTTGAGCCTATGTAAGCGGTGTGTGAATAGGTGATTGAAGTTGAAAAATTCTCTCCTCTACTGCTGCTGTACGTGACCATATATGAGTGTATAGGGAAGTTTGATTTGAGATCGAAATTGTGGCTGTAATGGTGTGGGTTTAAGTTTTAATCTAATTTGATAGGATTATTGATTGGAACGCTGAATTGCAAAATTTCAGGAAAGTGAAATTAAAGAGGAGAGATTAATATTAGCTTAAGAATTAATGTCCCTGAGATGTTTTAGAAAATACCCGTTAGAAGAATTTGCTTTATTTTGAATTTTTTTAAAAAAATTTTATGATTATGATGAGAGGTATAATTGATTCAAATTTTATTTAGTTGAATTTTTGAAAGTTTTATATTATGTAATTTATAAATTTATAATTATAGTGATGTTTTATTATTTGATCTTGAGAATATGTTTAAGGTGTTTGAGAAACTAGGTAAAAGAAACATGATAAATTTAACTATAAGTGTTTGAAAATTTGTTGGGCAAGAAGCCATTGATTAAAAAATTTTATTAAATACGTTGGAAATTTTGCATGCAAGGTGCGTGACATAAGGTATAAGAAAATCATATCTCATTTAAATAGTTGTTATGATTAAATTGTTATGGATAAATTGGTGGTAAGAGATGGTGTTTGAGAAATCATTAGAGTATGAATTTTGATTTTTTGAAATTTTAACACACTTGCAATTGGTTGGAATTGTGTTGGTAGTGGAATGAAGTTTATATAACTATAAGAAGTAAATTAAAGTTTTATTTACCACTATTCTTATAAGGTGTGTAGAAAATGAGTACCTTATAAGAATTGAGGGAGAAAATATATAGTTGGATATCGAAATTTAATAGTTAAGTAAATAGTATCCTAGTTAATTTATCAATAAAATCTTTCATTGAAATTATTACATTTTTATGTATTTATTATTTTTATTAACAAATGTGATATATGTTGGTTACCTTTTAATTAAATTATTTTATTTTTTAGAGATTATAGAATAATGTTAAAGGATAATTAAATTATGATTTGTGTTAGTATTTTTTCAAGAAATATATTTTTAGATTAATTAAGGTATTCTATTTATTTAATTCTAAAAATTTTTGGCCACTCAACAAAATACAACAATGGACATTATTTATAAAATTTTATTTTGACAAGTATCAAATTGAAGCTTAAGATGATTCATGTGAGATGGTATTGAGAATGAAAAATTATATTTCAAAAATGACTATTTTTCTCATATATTTGAAAAGTGATTTTGAGAGGACTTTAAGTAGAACACTGTTGCTAATGATAATTCCTTTAACCTTTGGCATGCCTTAATCAATGACTAACTAGTTGATTTTATGAGCTATGTTTTTATGTTTGTTATTTGTGAATCTCATACCTACATCTGTTTTGTGGCTTAAACCATTTTAGTTAGTTATCTTTGTGGACTATATGTCCACATCTATTTCATGACTTTGACCATATCTTGTTAGTTATCTTCATAAACTGTGTGCCCACGTCTATTTTATGGCTTCAACCACATCTGATTAGTTACCCTCATAGACTATGTGTCCACATCTATTTCATGGCTTCAACCACATCTGGGTTAGTTACCTTCATGAACTATGTATCCACGTCTATTTCATAGCTTCAACCACGTCTAGTTAGTAATCCTCGTGATTGTGTGTCTATGTTTGTTACCTGTTTTGTTAAGTCCTCAAAATTTTGAATTTTAATTAGCTTGTGTATTTAAAATTTTAATGGTTCAATAAGTGTACCATTTCTATTCATATGAATCATTTGTTTCATCAAGCATGATAAAATAAAATATAATTGTTTATACTAAATTTACTAAATATTCTTCTTTCAATTATTTTATATAATTGTTTAAGTTTACTATATTTATTTTTAAATTATATTATTGGGGATGCTATTCATTAAAAAATATTTTGGTCTTAGATTCATTAGTTAATATTGGACCTCTTGCTGATCATTGAGGGGCTTACAACTATGCTGGGTAAATATTTATAGTTGGAAATTTCTTTTCTTTTTATGTTAATATTTAATTATATGTTTTTTATTTTGAGATTTTTGTTTAGGTGCCCTACATTAACTATAACTAAGATCCTAATTTTTATTTTATTATGTTGATTGTCTGTGGCTGGGGAGTGTAGTTTCGAACTATTGAATGCATATTATAATATTTTTTTTTATTGTAGAGATTTAGAGAGATCTTATTTATGAGGGAGATTCTACCAAAATTTTTACAAAAATATTAAAGCTTTTGTTAAAATGAATATTATTAAGAATGTCATTACTTCAATATAAATTTAATTACATTTTAAAAATTAAAAAGATTTTTTGATTTAAGGCTTAGGAGATGTGTGATATAATTCACATCCTATACTAGTTACTTTTTATTTTTAGGGACATGACAGATTGGTATCACAGCTTAGGTTTTCTTTAATATGTGAAGCATGGATTCTTCAATGGAGTCTCAATTATCATTATGAACCCAGACATATCATAATTGAGACATCATTAAAGGTCATGTAAAAAGTTCTTGAATGTCATTTCTTTCATTTCATTTGATTTTCTTTTACACATGGGTTTTATAACATAGCGAAGGCATAAGTTGTAAAAATAAGGGCAGTTACTTCTTTTCTTTTTGGGTTAAGGTGCATTTTTTGCCTTTGAAACATTTTTCAAAGAGTGCCCAACACCTTAATATTTTTTTGGAGCAATTTTAATTTTAAAGTTATTAAAACGGAGCTTGTTTACCCTTTTCATCAAATTTTTTAACGATCAACGTTTGAAATTAACATTTAAATTTTGACAAAAATGGCAAAAATGTTTCGTTTTCATAACTTTAAAAAAAAATTATTTCAATAAAAATATTAAGGTGCTAGGTGTCCTAGCAAAATACTTTAAAGATAAAAAATATGCCTTAATCCTTTCTTTTTTCTCCAACTAATTGTTTGTAAGATTGAATTCTGAAAGAAATAGAGATCAAGAAAATTGTGTAGTTGTATATCTTATAGTTTTTTACTTCGAATTCCCCATGCTATTGACGGTAGATGACTATAGCTCCCAATGATGGAGCCATGTTGAACCCAAGGAGGGTGGATGCACCCCACAATTAGGGGTAATTCAATCTGTGTGATGAGGGAGAGAAACGTAAAAGAGTTTAAATGTTGAAAGTCATGCCACGTAGGAAAGAAATTTGGAATTGTGCACCTCACGTAGTTAGTTTGCTTACCGTGTTTGACAAAAAAGCGAATTACAGTAATCACATCCTTTCTATTCATTTTACAAAATACTCTTTAATTTATATTAAAAATGAAAATACTTCATTTTACAATTAGATTGTACAAGATTTGAGCTTTTACATCTTTTATTTTTGATATTTTGCACACCTTACGCTTATTATTTGAAGCCACCTAGTCTTGATTTATATCTAAATATATTTGATTTAAATATGTTTTTTATGTATACTATATGTGGCTGTGTGTTATAATTTACAACCTAACAAACTTTAAACATAAGTTGTAATTTAATAACTTTATTATTATTTTTTTTATTTTTCATATATCAAACAAAAAAATGTTCACAGCAATTTTTAAAATTATTTATTTTTTGCTTCACATTTAATGTTTTCAGAACATGAAATCACGACTATAAGATATAAAATTAAATTGTTAATTATTAAATTTTATTTTTAAATTATATTGCACTGGGGTCTGGCTCTGCCACTAGTAACTCCTTGCTAGAGATAAGCTAGATGTTCTCTTAAACTTGTTAACATCAAAATAAGGTATTATCTAGTTTGCAAATGTTGCAAGCTGAAAGCTTTTTTTTTTTTTTTTATTAGCAAGTTCAAATGGACATAAATAACCTATAATAGCATTTTGGCTACTGATTGTCACCTAAAGCTGAGAAATTTTTTTCTTTGAAATGATAAATAACTAGTTAGAAAGACAAGCCATGTGGTACTTTAAATATAACGGCACATGGTTTGATAAAAATTAGAAGAAAAAGAAGTAGAGCGCCAATTATTCCACATTGATATTATGGGAAAATATCAATAAAACACCTCTGAAAAAAATTAATATTTGATAATGACCTAGACAAATCTACTATTTATGAAAACAAGAAATTCACTTGTTAATTGTTAATATTTACTAGTTAGCAGTCCTTTTATAAAATCAAATTGTTTTCAAAGTTCTTTACAAATATTCTCCCGTAATACTACTTTTATCAATCGACGGGATCAGGGGCATGCAGCCCCACTCCCTTGAAAATTTTTTGATAAATTTTCTTCTTTTTTCACTTAAAAAATGAAAAATCTAATTTTCACCCCCTTTTCATGAATTGTTTCATTGTAGCCCTCCATGAGTCATGTTATGGATCCGTCGCCGCATTGAGGGGAACATTTTGATTTTCATTCACAGAAAATTTGGGGCAACAAATGACCTCTAGCCCAATAATTTAATTTAATATTATGTTTTTTTTTTGTACATAATTTAATATTATGTTTGTAGCAACTTCAAAGTTCTCAAAACGAGCAATCTCATCAAGTCCAAAAAAAACAAATATAGAGCAATGTAAGATAAGGGTGTACGTAGGGATGGCCAGGCCAGGCAGAATCATCCAAGCCCATTGCCTAGCCCAAAATGCAGTCAGCCCGATACCCGATTATTCAGGCCGAATTTGACCCAACCCAAAAAAACTTATAAAGGCATTGTTTTTTCAGCAGTGTCACCTGACATTAAAAAAGTTGAAAAATACGTAAATGTTGAGCTCCATTTTTACATGAATCCATGTTAAAAGTGAAGTCCACTGTATGTTTATAAGATTGGCATGGGAATGTCTAGACTTTAGTAGCTCTCTCCTCTTCTTTTTAATATATGGCCACATAACCATGTAAGAAAAGAAATCAAGACATGTCTTGTCTCATAAGAATTTAACACCTAGGAACTTCAAAAATCAAATATGAAGGTTGTTGTTTAGCGCTTGATGAGATAATCAATTCATACATTTCATAGTTTCTTTGAACACATGGTTGAAAGTATAATCATCCAATTCCTATGGCAAGATTTTTGGTCTTCTTTATAGCTTCGATAAGATGATGGATTAAAATGATGTCACTTTGAATACTCGTCAGAGCTTCACAAGTAAATTTTTATATTGGTGAACTTGTTCCTTCTACAAAATTTGAGACGTTCAAGAATGCCCAAAAGTTCAATTTTAATAAATACAAGAGATCAAATAAAAAAATTATTTTTTACATGTATTAGATTGTTTATATTTTGATATTAATTGAGGGAAAGTGCTTATATTTGGACAGAAGAGAGTACAAAATTAATCATGATTAAATCCCAAATTAATTAATCAGCCTCTATCTTATATATATCTTTATTTCATTGGCAGTCCTTGAAAGGGAAAATAATGATCATGGAATTTCATTTCAAGAAGGAGAACCTTGATCTGGTTTTGGTCCCTTGCGGATTGCTCATCATGTTTGGTTACCACTTATTTCTCCTTTACAGGTACCTTCATCGTCCTCAAACCACAAGCATGGGCTTTGAGAACAATGATAAAAGAGAATGGGTTCATAGAATCATGCAGGCAAGTCCTTCTTCCTCCTCCATTTTTATTGCTTCCCCTCAGTTTTCTGCAAAATAAATAAGCCCAGATTTCCAGTATCAGACACAACACAATATAGATATCCATAATGTCATGTTTAAATACATATTGTATGATGCGGAACAATTTTGTTGACTTCTGCTTCTCTACCACACGGCTCATTCATCTATTGCATCTTGATTTTGAATTCTGATAAAAGATTAAGCGTATATTAAGTTTTACATGAGAAACCAACAATACCATGAAACATAACATGGTTTTAGAAGTTTCTAACATGAAACTAAACATGTTTTAAAATAAAAATGAAAGTCCATATCATTTGGGGATAGTCAAGCATCTTTGATGCACAACTAATGAGCTACTCAGCAACAGACAAGTGGGATAGATGCACGTCTATCTCTTCATGAGTGATAATCTCAGCTTAGCCAAATCATCTCATAGGTTTAAGATTAATTTTCTGTTTTATTAAGCGTTCAGTCTTCACAATAATTAAGGCCATGGGCTAGCTACTAGGTCATATTTCCCATTCTTTTACATGATGATGATCAGATGCAAAATAGGGATGTTCGCAATGCTCTCTCAGTAATTTCATCAAACATCTCCGTTGCAACTTTCTTAGCCACAATTTCCTTAACCATCTGTTCTCTAATCGGAGCCTGGATAGCCAACAGTAAGAACAACGTGTTCCAGGGTGGAATTAATCTATGGAGACACAAGATCAATCACAATCTCCATCAAGTACATATGTCTACTAACCTGCTTCCTCCTTGCTTTCTCGTGCTTCGTTCAATCAACCAGACACTTCGTTCATGCAAATTACCTCATATGCACACCAGATCTGCACTTACCAGTGCCAGTGAACAGTGTAGAAAATGCAGCGATAAGAGGAACTGAGTTCTGGTCTCTGGGTCTTGGAGCTCGCTATTTTGCTCTTAATTTGTTGCTCTGGTTTTTTGGGCCGATTCCCATGTTTGTTTCTATGATCGTCATCGTTCTTGTCCTCCATTGGCTTGACTACAATTCAAAGCCTCTGCATCCGACTAAGTTTCAGGGACAAAGTTCTCAGAAACCCAAAGGCCAAATTCAGAAGGGAATGTCTAGTACGGCTTAGTTCAACAGCAAATTTGTGGAGTCAATTTGTGTTGTTTTGTCTTTTTTTTTTTTTTTTTTTGTTTTGGATGAATAAGATGATATCAGATTGGGGAAACTAGGATTACAATTTTGAGCACAAGAGAGAAGAGAGATGAAGGAAAGATGATTGGGAATGGAGCATGTGATGTGAGCCATGGTCATACAAGAAGTGGGGTCTCTCCACTTCCTTTTTTATCTATTTTT
>NW_026555342.1:44600261-44691433 GCF_029017545.1 Prosopis cineraria | reverse complement strand
AGTGATGGCCACTCATATCTCAGGTGAATTGGTTCCTATTTTGAAGGATGTGTTGCCCTGTGGCTGTGAACTGGTCTTTATAATTTGTCCTGGAAATTTTAATTTATTTTCAACAATTTTTCTTTTTGGTTGATGATTAATCTCTTCTCCTTCATAGCTAAGTTAATTTTTGGAAAAATTAAATGCACAAAAGCAGTGGTGGCAGGAGAGAAAATCGGCAGGGCGGGCAACGACCCGCCAAAATTTTTAAAACTTTTTTTAATATTATATAGTTGTTATATATTTCGGTCCTTTTAAATCTATGAAAGTAGATTTAAAAGAGATTAATTAAGTTTTTAAACGTATTATACTCCTTCTATCTGAATTATAAGAGATATTTTTAAATAAGTTTTTCTATCCCAAAATAAACTATTTTAACTATATTTAAAGTTTCATTTAAATGTATATTTTTAATATTATTCTTTCTCTCTCTATAATTAATTTACATTCCTTCTTTTTTTAATATATTAGATGATGGATATTTTTGAAAGTTTATATTCTTGTTTTGGAAAGATAAGATTGTTGAGTGTATTTAATGAGATTTATTGATATATACGATTTTGTTAAAAAATATTTTATAATTTGAAGGGAGGCAGTAGTATGTATGTTTTTTAATATCAGCTCAGTTTAAATTCCAGTTTTGCCCTTGTTTAGGAGATCAATTTTATTTTATTTTATTTTTGGTCAATTTTGAGGTGAAGTAAACTAAATTTGATTGGAAAGGAAATTAAAAGAGATGTTTGGCGTAAATTGTTGATTTTGATAGATGCCATGATGTGGACCGTGGAGTAACTGAAGCAAATCTTCTACAAATAAATGCACATGAGAATCAAAAAAAGATAAAGGAAATTACGAGGGAAAAAAGTAAGACCAAATGGCCGTAGTGTTAATTTGATTTAATGGGATTTATATTTAATAATAATAATTTCCAACTATTTCTTCGAAAACCATCATATTCCTCCGGTTCAACATATAAATCGTCTTCTAGAAGAATTTTGTGATTTAAAATATAAGTTACTTTCCAATGAGATGAGATATAAAATGTTTGTTTTACTTGTTTTATTCCAACCATGCATGTCATTCTTTTCAACTTCCAATGAGAAGTTATAGAATGTTTTCTTTTTAAAAAAAAAATTATGCCGTTCGAGTCAACGAAACTACTTCCTTCGTCTCAAATTATAAAATCTTTTAGAATAAAATTTTATATATCAATAAATCTCATTAATACATTTAACAATCTTATCTTTTCAAAATAAAAAATATAAACTTTAAAAAATACTCCATCATTTAATACATTGAAAAGAAAAAAGATGAAAATTAATATAGAGAGAGAAAGGGTAATATTAAAATTGATGCATTTAATAAAATATTAATATATCCAAAGTGTTTTATATTTTGATGGAGGAGAAACTCTTTTAAAAGTACCCTATAATTGGGACAAAGGAAGTATTTACTTGGGGTGAAAATGAAAATTAAAGTAATTTTTAGACAATTTTTAATGATGTAACTATTTTTTTATATGGATTAGTTATAGATGACTTATAAATTATAATAAAGAAGGGAAGGAAGTATCCCATTTGATTAATCAAGTTTGATTATTTGACCTTATAAGTATAAATTTTTAGCATAATTTTTTAATACACGCACAATATTCTAACACAAGACTTTGCTTAAAAGAAAAAAAAAAAGCTTAAATCACTTAAACCATCTGTTATTATCAAGGTGTAATTTTGCAATTAAAATTTAAAAGACGTTAGAAATCTATTTCAACCATTTGTTTGGCAGTTCGGCCAAAAAAACAAAAAGAAGCCCATTTGTTTGCATTTAATTAAAAGGACAACTAAAACGGATCATTTCATTAATTCATACTTCCTCTGTTAAAAAATATAAGATATTTTTAACTGAATTTTATCTTCCAATAAAGTTCTTACCTATTTTTAAACTAATTTTATCTTTTCATATTTACTCTTATTAACTACCCTATAATAAATATAAAGTTACTATCAATAGGGGCACTTTTAAAAAAAGATAATGATTATATCTCGAAACACAAAAAATGCTTTACATTTTTAATATTCAATTCCTTAAAAAATATTTTACATTTTTGAATGAAGGGAGTATATATTACTTGCAAATGGATGGTTAGGATTAATGCTTCTCTCTATCTCAATATAATTTTTCTTCTTCTTCGTCTTCTTTGGCCTAGTTAATAATTCCTCTTTTATTTTCTTTCTTCTTAATTTGCCAAATTATATTGCAAATATGCCCCTTTTATGTCATGTACAAATAATATCCCTACCTCTTAAAACTTTGTATGAACCCTTCTGTCCTCTTACTATAATTTATGTAATTAAATAACTCACTATTTCAGCAAAAAAGAAAAAAAACTCACTTACTGTTAGTTGTACTCGTTTTCTTTTATATGTATGTATAGCTTAAAGCTTAGAGGGTATATTATTTCTGCAAATAACTCAAAGGTTCAAATTGTTTTGCTTTTAAAAAAATTAGATACGAAACTATATTAGATTAAGAGAGTGTGCATGGGGGAGGAGGCTTAAAAAGATTGTATTAATTATTCATAATCATTGGATGCAAATGGGATCATACTCCCTTGGTTCTTATTATAAGACATTAGCTTTTATATTTTATTAGAAAATGATAGCTAACTTATTCAATATGTCTTAAAATGAAAAAAAAAAATCAACTTTATCCTTATTAAAAAAAAAAGAAAGATACACAGTAATATACTGGCATATGATTAGCTGTAAAATTAAATTTATAATGGAGATAAAATTTAAAAATTATAATAAATAACTTTCAATGTGCTGTATATAAAAATCAAAAATTATTTTACAAGTATCTTATAATAGAGCCTATAATAGAGACACAAGGGAGTATGACTCAAATCACAGAAGAAAGAGACGTATAAATTTGATATCCTTTATAATTATGATGTCAGCAAATCATGGCAGAATATAATTTAGCGACGAACAATATAAATAAACCATGCTTGATTTTAAAAAAAGAGAGAAATTAACCATGGATTGATGTGTCTTTAACAAATATTTAAAAAATGTCCTAATGTTATACAATAAAAGCAGTCGTGACATCTTTTTTTTTGGGCCAACAAAGCAGTCGTGACTTCAAACTTTGTAATAAGTTGGTAAATTTCTTATTCAACAGAGACGTATTCGATTACATGTGCAGTTATTTTAATTTAATTCTAGTAGTTTAGTTTGATTTGATTTATACTTTTTCATATTTATGTTTTTTTTTTAATATCTCAGTCGAAATCAATCAATCTATACATACATATTAGCAAGGATCGAACTATTTTTATTTATAAAAAAACTATCACTTTTTATTTATTTTTTTATATAATAAAATCATTTGTTTTAATAATTATTTATTATACATCTTTTAATCACCTTTCATAATTTATATTAACAAAAAATACTAATGTATGTTTATATTGATTAATATATAACGTTTTAATTTAATTTTTTTATTTTGAAATTAATAATTATAATTAATTAATTTTTTTAAATTATATGATATATATATATATTATATAGAAAGGGAGAGTAGCTCATTCGACAGCAAAAGCCACAAATGACGCATTCATGGAAAGCACAGCATAAGACATTGATATTTTCAACCACATGTTTAGGGGGGAAAAAAAGCTGATTCACTTCCTCACCAGACTATTAACGAATTCAGGCACCATGATTAATGAGGATCAACCTCCAATATACATGAAGAATCCTTTTGAGTTCCTGTATAAACTGATCTATTAGTTTCTTACAAGATTTTTTGTGATGAAAAATTAATTTTTTTAAAAAATAAGACCTAGACATTTGAACAAAAATAAGTAAAATTATGGAGAATTTTCAATAAAGATCCCTTTACTGTACTTACAACAACAACAACAACAATAACAAGCCTTTATCCCACTAGGTGGGGTCGGCTATATGGATTACAAGACGTCATTATGCTCTATCATTTATCAAGCTTTTAGGAATATTATTAATTAATAGATCGCGTTCAATAACTTTTAAAAGTGTTCTCTTAGGCCTTCCTCTACCTCTCTTAATCGGACTCAAAGTTATATGTTCCACTCTTCTCACTGGTGCCTCCCTTGGTCTTCTTTGTACATGCCCAAACCATCTCAACCGATTTTCTACCATTTTTTCCTCAATAGGTGCCACCCTCACTTTTTCGCGTACGTGCTCATTTCGAATTTTATCTTTACGTGTATGTCCGCACATCCATCGTAACATTCTCATCTCTGCTACTCCAACTTTATGCTTTTGTTGTCCTGTTAGAGCCCAGCATTCACTACTATATAACATTGCCGGTCTGATAGCAGTGCGATAAAACTTTCCTTTAAGTTTATTAGGCACCTTACGATCGCAAATAACTCCTTTAGCTTTTCTCCAATTAAACCACCCAGCTTGAATTCTATGTGAAATATCTCCACTGATTTCGCCATCATTTTGAATAATGGCTCCCAAATATCTAAACTTCTCCACTTGAGGTATAATTTGATCTCCCAATTTCACTTCCAAATTATTGTCGAATAGTCCTTTACCAAATTTACAATATAAATATTTCGTCTTACTTCTACTCAGACGAAAACTTTTCGACTCCAATGTCCTCCTCCATAATTCAAGTTTGCAATTAACCTCTTCTCTTGTATCTACTATAAGAACTATATCATCCGCGAAGAGCATACATTTCGAAATTTCCCCTTGAATATGTTCTGTCAAAACATTTAAGATCAAGTTGAACAGATAAGGACTCAGAGATGATCCCTGATGTAGTCCAATCTTTATAGGAAAATCCTTTATTTGACCACTAGGCGTTCTTATACTAGTTTTTACCCCCTCATACATATCTTGTATGGCTTTAATATAAGCAATCCGTACTCTCTTTTTTTCTAACGCTTTCCAAAGCACTTCTCTTAGTATATGGTCATAAGCTTTTCCAAATCAATAAAAACCATATGTAGATCTTTATCTTTACAATGATACTTTTTCATTAATCCCCTTAGTAGATAAATCACCTCTGTAGTTGATCTATCTGGCATAAAACCAAACTGATTCTTAGAAATACTTGTCTCTAATCTCAACCTGTGCTCAATTACTTTCTCCCACAATTTCATTGTGTGGCTCATGAGCTTAATCCCTCTATAGTTAGTACAATTCTGAATATCTCCTTTATTTTTATAAATAGGAATTAATGTACTTCTCCTCCACTCATCAGGCATTTTCTTGGACCATAAAATTACATTAAATAACTTAGTTAACCATCTCATCCCTTCTTCACCTAAACATTTCCACGCTTCGATAGATATACAATCATGTCCGTTGGCTCTACCATTTGCCATTTTCTTAAGAGCTTCCTTTACCTCCTTATCACGTATTATTCGATAGAATGACAAATTTTGTTCTCCTTCACCAGTTATTAAATCGTCCAAGTTACTAGATGAACCCTCTCCATCATTGAAAAGTTTAGAAAAGTAAATCTCCCATCTATTTTTAATTTCATCATCTGTAACTAAAGTTCTTCCCTCTTCATCCTTAATACACCTTACCTGTTCTAGATCTCTTGATTTTCTTTCCCTACTCTTGGCAATCTTATAAATATTTCGCTCTCCTTCCTTCGTCTCAAGGCTCTTATAAAATTCTTCAAAAGCTTTAGAACGAGCTTCACCCACAGCTCTGTTAGTTTCCTTCTTAACCATACGGTACCCTCCCCAATTTTCCTTATTATTGCACAAATGTATGGCTTTAAAACAGTTCTTCTTATACTTGATTTTGTCCTGTACACTATTATTCCACCACCAAGACTCCTTATCTCTCGGATCAGAACCTTTTGATTCTCTCAAAAGTACTTTTGCAACCTCCCGTATCTTTTTAGCCATATCCTCCCACATGATATTAGCACTTCCCTGAGATTCCCGAATTCCTTTATCCAAAAGATTTCGCTTGAAAATATCTTGCTTCTCACCTTTTAATTGCCACCACCTAATCCTTGGTGCTACTACTTGTCGACGTTTTTGGATTTTACTCATAATACACACATCAAGGACTAGGACCCTATGTTGTGTCGTTACAGCATCTCCGAGGATCACCTTGCAATTTTTACAAAGTCTTCTATCTGTGTTCCTAACCAAAAGAAAATCAATCTGTGACCTTGAGGCTCTACTTTTGTAAGTGATGAGATGCTCATCTCTCTTCTTGAAACAAGTGTTGGCAATCTTAAAATCATACGCCAATGAGAAATCAAGAAGAGTTTGTCCTTCATTGTTTAGCTCTCCAAAACTAAAACCACCATGCACCCTCGCATACTGACCAGCTTCCCTACCGACATGCCCATTAAAGTCCCCTCCAATAAAAATCTTTTCACTCTGTGGTATGTGTCAAATCAACCCCTCCAGATCCTCCCAAAATAATTCCTTAAGACTAGCTTCTGTCCCGACTTGTGGCGCATAAGCGCTAACAATATTAACAGTCTCACGTCCAATTATCATTTTTAAGGAAATAATTCTATCTCCAATTTTGCTAACTTCTACAACGTTCTTCTTCCACTCCTTATCTATAATGATGCCTACTCCATTGCGTGCACTTACTTTTCCTGTATACCAAAGTTTGAAACCTTGAATATCCTTAGCTTCTTCTCCACGCCATTTTGTTTCTTGCAGGCAAAGGATATTGATTTTTCTTTGAATCATAACCCCGACAATCTCTACAGATTTACAATTCAATGTCCCAACTGTACTTACTTACATTCAAATCCCCTAAATTTTTTAAATTTTACTGCAGCCTAGAGGTACTAATTTAATATTAAATTTTAAGAAAAATAATAAAATTAACCTTCATTTAAATTAATATTAAGATCTCCCCACTTTATTTATTCATTTACTTACTGAATGTTATTAATTATCTTACTTCACTTATTTATTTTCCTAAAATTAAGTCAAGTAAAAGTTTGGTAATTAACAAGTGAAGTAGGACAATTAATAATAGTTTGTAAGTAAATAAATAACATATGGTATAAGAATCAATAAGTTGCCTTAAAATGATTGAAATACTTAAAATAAAAACAAATTAAGTAGGGTAATTAAAAATATTATGTAAGTAAATGAATAAGTAAAGTAAAAAAATTTTTATATTAATTTAAAGGAGAAACAATTTTATTATTTTTTTCATAAATTTAATATTAAATTAGTACTCTAATATAAATTTCAATAAAGGAGGGGCAGTAAAATTTTAAAAAGTTAAGAACTTTAAACGTAAATAAATTTGGTTAAACGTCCCTTGTTGTATGTAAATAACTTAAAATGTAAATCAGTTCGAACCTAACCTACCGTCTCTAGAACTTGACTGAACCCAATCCACTAATCATGTGTGTGCGCGTGTTGTGTTGGACGCCGACCAAGATCAAGTAAAAAATATATTTGTCATCACCAGAAAAAGAAATCTCCAATGATTTCAAATCCATTATATTAAGAATGTGCTTGACAGGATTAAATAATAAGGTTAAATGATAAACTAATCTTTAAATTATAGATTTAAGAGCATTTGGATCCATTTTTTTATATAATATTTTTTATTAACTTTTGAAAATAATAATAAAATTATAAAAAATAACAAAAAAAAGAGTACAGGACTCAAAAATTACAAAAAGTATCAATAAAATTTGATTGATTTTTTTATAATTTTTGAGATTATATTATATCATTTTTTGATTAACTAATATTCAAAATTAACTTTTATTAATGGTGTGTAATAGATTATACTGTTTTTAAAAGTTAAAAAAGATATTATATTAAGAATGAATTTAAGTTCCTGTATGCTCTCAGATCTATAATTTAGAGGTTAATTTACTTTTTTACTCTCAATAATATTCCTGGAAATTATTGATTAATTCTTTCTCAAGCTGAAAGAGTAACGTTTATATTGATCCCCGCATGTTTTTCAACTTTTTTTATTTTGTGGGTTACCACAGTCCAAGAGAATTTGTCATGAAGCTCACATGATTATATTATTTAAATCCAATATCACATATGATACATAAAAACCATTATCTAATTTAATAATAATTAAGATTAAAGTATAAATAAATAATTAAATTCAAGAAAGTTTTTCTAGTTTTAATATAAGTATTTAAAATCAAATTGAATAAATTGAACTGTATAGGTAGTGTAAAAATATAATCTTTTACCTCTTTTTATAACCTTTAATTTCAAATAATTTTTTACTCCAAGAAATAATGACATTTTTTCGATTTTTACTTACTTCACCTTTTTCGGCCAGAAAACAATTACATCACCTGTTATCATCACTTAAGGGGTTCAGCCATGCTTACTATTTTAAATATTTAGCTTGTCTTTATATAATTCAAAAATCCCTGTCACTTCATAGTTTTGATTTCATTTTAAATGACCTGGAAATTTAAATTTTGAAGGAAACATTAATTATTATTTTTATACGATTTTTTCCATTCATTAACAAGTAATTAAATGCTCGCCCCCGGTCTCTAAATTATGGAAAGGAAAACCTACCTAATTTTTTAGTGTTAAATATAAGCAAAAACCACCTAATTTTAGGTGCAATTAATTCATGTTTCCAATTGTGTTCCTCATTCAAAATGAGAAGAGGGGAGTAATTAAAATTGTTGCAATAAATAACCATAGTTACTAACATGGATATTTGATAAAAAATAAATTCAAATTCAGATATAATTAAGAAGAACAACGAACCATTTTAAACAATGCGAAACAATTATTTTTGCTTACACACACATATGAGATCAGAGAGTATATTGATATATGTAACAAATATTTACCATGAAAAGGAAAATAAATAAATAAAAGTATTTTAATTTAATCCTATCAAATTTTGCTACAAACTGCATTGTTTAATAATTTCAATTTTTTAAGTCTAGGTGCATATAATCTTTAACAATAAATAGTTTGAAAAAAAAGGGAGTATATTTTGAAATTTTTATTAACAAAAATTGTTAAGTGTAATCAATATAAATATCCATATACTGTATTATTTCTTTGATTCTATTTATAATTTATCCCCAACAAATTTTACTGTAATCAAGAAAAGTTTTAAAATTTATCAATACCTTTCTCAACCTTTTGGTTAAGATCAAGTGTAGTATTTGTTCTTATCATGTTAAAACTTATTGACTATATTTAAATTGTCTCTATTAAATATGTATATTTTAATAACATACTATTTTTATTAACATATAATAAAAAGCAAAAGAAAAAATTTATGATAAAAATTAATAATATGATTTATAAATAGAATAAAAAATTTTCTTTTTTGCAGTATAATTAAAGGAAAAGGATAGAAAAATCTGAAAAGAATCAACTAATTCAAGTTAGATCTAAAATATCAAATTTTAGAAATTTATAATTTAATATCTTAATTTTACAATTCTATTATGATGAATTTACAACTTGTATTTAAAATTTTAATAAATTTAAAGTTTTTATTAATATCATAATAAAAATATAAACTTTCAAAAATACCCATCATTTAATACAACTTGTATTAAATTTTAATAAAAATAAAGTTTTTATTCTTCAATTATGTTAAAATTTAAAAAATAAATTATAAATTTATTATAACACGATTATAAAATTGAGAGATTGAATTATATATTTTTAAAATTTAATATTTAAAATTTAATTAAAATTAATTAATTCTTTTAGAATTTTTTTATCGTTTTTTTATAACTAAGTCCGGGTAGAAGAAGGGCCACAATGTTTCTTGGTCAACAAAAGGATAATCATTAATCAATATTAATAACACTCATCCTAACTCCTTACAATCTGTGGACGGTGTTAGTGACGGTGACGCAATGACACAGTCAAAAATTTTGCCTGTGATGCACCATAAGCGTCACTGACATTGACGTTAGAGTCTTCCTAACTTTTCCAACATTCCCACTCCTGTCCTCTCCCATTTAATCACCTCCCCTCCGTTAACCATCTCACAGACACTAACGAGCCTGTCTCTCTCTCTCTCTCTCTCTCTCCTCCCTCCCTCCCTCCCTCTCCACACACGATGCAGCAAGCAATCCCCGCTGGTTCACGTGCCGGCTTACGTGACATATCATTGCCGTCAAACGACGTCGCCGTGGATCCCGCGAACAAGGTGGCGAGAATGGTTTCAGAGAACGCAGTGATCATAATAGCAAGACGTGGCTGCTGCATGTGCCACGTCATCAAACGCTTGCTTCAATCTCTTGGCGTCAATCCTACGGTTTATGACCTTCACGACGATCACGAAGCCGCCGCAGTGGCCGGCGAGCTCTCAATGAAGGATGCTGCCTGTAGCAGCAATGGCGGCACGGTGCAGTTTCCGGCGATGTTTGTGGGCGGCAAGTTGCTCGGAGGATTGGAGAGAGTGATGGCCACTCATATCTCGGGTGAATTGGCTCCTATGTTGAAAGATGCTGGTGCGCTTTGGCTCTAATTTAGTCATTGTTTTAAGATTTTAATTAATTTCTTCGAACAATTTTCTTTTTCTCCTTCATAGCTAAGTTAATTTCTGGAGACATTAATTGTGCAGGAGGTCAAGTTTAATTTATTTTTGGGTTTTTTGGATGAAGAAAACTAGATGTCATTTTGGAAAAAGGAAGAAAAGAGAGGTTTCGCGTAAATTGTTGACTATTTGTCAATGTCATAAAGTGGGGTATGAAGTAACTGAAGCAAATCGTGTTCAAATAAATGCACATGTGAATCAAGCAAGAGAATGACAAAGGAGAAAAAGATAATTAATGAAATAATTCCAAAATTTTTGAAAAATCTTAAACGAGTTAGGTTAGACTATATAAATATCAATTTTTTTTAAAATTGTAATTTTTTAATATATAATATTTTAACTCAAAACCTGATTTGAAAAAAAGAGATACTCGACGTTTTGGTCATATTTCAAGGAAGAGAGAAAAAAAATTTAATTTTATTTATAAAGTACTTGTTAATTTTTAATGCTCATTTTTATATTTTTGCTCTTATTAAATACTTTGAATAAAAATTTTAATAATGAGGTTTAAGAATATTTATTAGGGATAAAGGTAAAAATTTATTAAAATTTAAGACAGTTAATAAAATTTAATGTTCTCTTTGATTCCGATAAAACATACTAAAAGTAATTTATAAATAGAATTAGAAAGAGCAATAGCCAAACGACTCAAATTTCATCTATCATTATTTAGTCTCTAATTCAATAATTAATAGATGTTAGAAGTCCATTCTAATCATTTAATTTGTTGGCAATTAGAAAGGACAGGCTAGATTATATAAACCAAGACAAATTGTCATTTCAGACTCATTTGGCTCAATTACACATCCTCTTTATAATGCAATGCGATACTAATTATTATGAGTAACGTTTGGTTTGTTACTAAGAAGATTGTAAAAAACATAATTAAATTAAAAAATAATAAAAAGTCTAAAATATCTCTCAAATATACTCCCTCTCATGTAGCTTTGTCTTTTTCCACCATATATACAACAAAATGATCAGGAGACACAATTAACACAAGTTTAATAAAAGAAATATGGAAATCAACAAGTCAAAAAACAAGATTGTGACGTTCACTGCCAGCAAGATGCATGCTCATCAAGCAACTATATACGGCTTCGCTTTTGAAACCCCATGATCTCACTCAATCCAACCCCTTGAAATCACATTCTCTGTCTTCCACCTTATTATATATCTAAGTCTTCGTCGGCTCCAAGCTCTGATCTGCACTGCTTTCAGATACATGGGTGGTGAAAGCGAAGAGTCCAAAAATGAGGAAAACATGGTGGTGGTGATACTGAAGAGTCGTCGGCGATGAGGAAAATGGAGGAAGGAAGGGAACGTCTAAAAGGCTGAAAATATACATACAAAAAAAAAAAATGAGGGTAGTTTTGGAATAAGGGAGTGGTATGATGGGTGCCAACGAGGATCCATAAAGGTCACCCAATGAATACATCTTGTTCTGTGCTCATCCTCCGTGAAATTTGAACGGTTTAAATTTAAAATTTTTAATTATAATTATAATTATATTTATTAAAAAAATTTATAAATTTTCTCATCATTAATCTAAATTATCTAGATTTAATTTGGATGGTCTTAATTTAATATAAAATATTTTTATAATTTTTATGAATTAACTATTCAGATTTATTTTGGAGGGTACAAATTCAAAAATTTTAACTTGTATGTAACTTTTTTTATAAAAAAATATTTTTTTGGAAGTGCAATGAATCATCTTTATTTTTAGTATTATATTTATTAAAAATATAATATTATAGAGTGAGATTCAACTATTATTATTGATTATGCTCAAATATTAAGGATCTCTCCCAATTACAGATTCAAAATTTTTTTCTTATTGTTGTTTTGTGTTTGTTTTATTTAATATTTTTAGGACACAAAACCCATATTAATATCTATTGAATTTAGTTTTTTATTATGTATTTCATTTCATTTTAATGAATTTGATATTTTTAAAAAATTACAGATTTTAAAAAAACTAAAATCTAATGATATTTGAATAAAACCATCCCATTCCTATCTAGCTCTATCTTTTCAACGACAGGTAAAATAATATAAAAATAATTAATATTTTAAAAATTATAAAATGATTATTATTTTAAAAACAGTATCGAAACTCTAAAGTGAATTATTTTGAAATAAAGGGGGTAGCATTCGAATTTATTGCAATAGTGGGAATAGCAGTATACATTAGTATATAAGTTAAAATATATTTTTAATTTTTTAATTTGATATAAAATTTTAATTTAATCCTTCAATTTTATAATTCTTTTTAATTTTTTTAACTCTGACATCATTTTTTATCAACAAAAAATTTATACATTAAATTTTTAATATTAATAAAATATTTTTAAGTGTTGACATGCTAAGTTTAATTTTACAAATAATCATAATTGATATAAAGAATAATTATTTAAAACTAATGGTATTAAGATTAGAGAATCAAAAGTATATTTTATAGTCTAATATATGTTATTAAATCAAGAAAATAAATCATTCACGTTATCAATTAAATGCAAGGAAAGTAACTTCAAGAGGTAAGCATGTACTAGCTAAAATTGGCTTGAGTGATTGAAGGTAGAGTCATTAATTCGGATCAAGCTCGACAGATTAGCCCTAACCCATCTTAAAAAAAATTAAAATTAAAATTGATTATATGGGCTTTTTTAAGGGGTAAGATACTTTAAACCTAATCATAATAAACCCAGCTCAAGTGAGTCTAATTCGAATAAATCTAACCTTTAAAATTTTAATTTCTATATATATGTAGAATAAATAATTTTAGCCAAATTTAAATCTAACCAAAAAAAATTAAAATCAAATTTAGTTATATAAATTTTTTTAAAAAAGTATAATATTTTTAACTTAATTTAAGTAAACTTGATTTGAATAATTTTGACTTAAATTATTGGCTATTTGCAAGTTCTGATCCAACTCTCATGTCCGCCGTCATTTGCACCTAGCATCGTCAGAGTTAACATCCGCTGTCAGCAGATTCTAACCCATTACTTACCAAAATAATACTAAGCATCTGTATGATGATGAGTGATGACGTTTAATTTTTCATTTTTTATTTTCTTAAGGCTAATTATTTTTAAGCCCTTTTTTTGCCTGAACTAATTTTTTAAGGCTGAATTATATAAAATCCTTTTTTCCCAAAAAAAAAGACACGCTAACGGGAAATTAATATTGCGTTATGTAATATATAATCTTTTTAAACATTGGATTAATTATTCGAGCATAACCTCTTTAGTTTTTTAAACCTTACAAGTTACAATAAACCCTGCGAGAGTTTTACATTTATACACAATAACACTCGTCATGCTATTAATCTGTTCATTTATAGACTAAAATGATAGAATATTATGGAGAATTTATTTACACAATTTAAATTCAAATAATTAAAACTTTAACGTAATAATTGATGGTAAGCGAGGGGCGAATTCTTTTTCTAAATCCAAGACATCATTAAAATTAATATTTACTATTTTAATTTTTGCATTTTACAAGTCATGATCAAATATATATAGGAGGCAAAGATCTCTCGCAATTATTCACCTCAATATCGTCAATTAACTGTTTTTTTGGACGAAAATTTTAAAAAAATGATGAAAGTCATATGTGCATGTGTATATAATTAAGAAATAAACGGTTGAACTTTTTTTTTTTTTCCAATTTGAACCTGGCCCGCCGTGGCAAAAAAAAAAAAAAAAACTAACCCACCATCTCTAGATAATGACTGAAGCAAACCTAGCTGCTCATCATATGTGTGTGCATCTGTGTGTATGTGTGTGTTTTTTTGAGTTGGACACCGACCAAGATTTTGTTTCAAAGTCAAAAAAAGATTCCAGCCCCTGCATTTGTCATCGTGCCGGAGAAAGAAAATCTCCAATATTTCAAATTCAAATTCGCTTAGAAAACGGGGAGCATGAACTGTTAAGTGGTAAAATATTGAAAAATTTAAAATATTCATTCAAATAATTATAAATTCAGTAGTTTAAATTGCATACAAAATATTTAAATTCAAAATATAACTTTGAACTTATGTTTGCAACTAATTTTTTTAAAAAATTGATTGAAAATCTAAGTATTATAAATTCAATTTTTTAGGACTTAACTATCATTTTTCCTAAAAAAATCTTCGCTTATATTGAGGAGTTCTTGACAGGATAAACAGTCTGTTTCATTGATAATCCTGAAAACGGTTTGGTGGTGGTGGAAAAGGATTTTAGTTGTGAGATATCTAATGAAATTGTCATTGGAATTGAGATATCTCATATATATATATATATATATATATAATATTTGGATTTTTCTTGTAATCAGCATTAATCAAATCTCTTGTCTCCTTAATGATTTGCTTGAAGAATGATTAGGAATGTTGTCAGTAACAATGAGATTAATATCATCACCATGGAATTCTTAAACTAGATTGATGCAAGATGCATGGAAATTGGTTAAGGCGTGAAGTTATCAAAACTTGCTTCAACTTTCAACATTACAAGTTCTTTGACTGTTTTTTTCTTACATAAGAAAATTTATGTGAGTTAGGTCCTAGAAACTCATCAAGTTCAAGGCATACCTCAAGGCTCAAAGAGTATTTACAGACTGTTCACTAACGATTTCTTTATATTAGCAATGAGATTTGATCTCACTACTTTGTAAGTTATGAGTTAAATTTTCACCAACTAAACTAACCTTTATTAATAATTCTTTGACAATGTTCTTGGTCAATGGTTATGAAATTTTTGAATCTGGCTGTTGATAAGCTAATCAAGTATTTTGATGAAGTGATGTACTCATGTACATGTGTGTTTGATCATGATCGGCCACTTTGTTGTTATTAGTTTATGTTTTATGTCTATTATATATATAAGTATATGTAATAAGATTCAAAGCTCCAATTCTATTGCGCCACGCGCGTGAATATCTCATTTGGTAAAAAATCTGACAATAAAAAGATTTCATTCTCTCATTATGTCCCTATTGATCCATCAGGGCATGGCTGTTTAGTTCGTGGTTGCCGATTTATCTTCTTTCTGCTTCTGCTTTGTCTGGTTTGCTAGTAGCCACTGATTTATCCTCTTATGGCTCCTCTTCTACAGTTATTTTAATTTGGTCTCATTTTTGTGGATAAGAGGGGCGATTCCAATCCTTATGATGACTTTGCTGTCATTGTCGTTCGTTCTACTTGTGGACTCTGTAATCCCTCTTAGTCTGCTGATTACAGTAAGGGTTTTTGGGGTGGACTGTTCTTTAGGCTTAAGTATTTGTAGATTTTTGTTTTGTTTTTTCCTTCTCTGGTTGAAAAAAAATGAAATGAGGAGAATTTTCAATATTGTTTATATAAGTTCTAATGAATTTATTAAAGAATATTTGATGTTATTGACATTTCCATTCATAATGTAAGTTTACAACTGATGTGTTAGAACAGTACAACAATAACTGTCATGGTTAAGTTAATTATATATATTCAAAATTTGAATCACCAATCAAAATTATTTAGAAAAATTGGATTGATTAACATAATCTATACTATTGCTATGATGAAAATGGATTTGAATTTCATCACTGTAATAACTACAGTCATTGCAAAATTAGGCTCTCAATTAAACCAACGGTTTGGATAATCTTGTTGCAACTAAAATAAAAAACACTCAATCCAAATCAGATAATATCAAAACACTTGTGGTAATATTCTCTATAATCAGTTTCCTTAAACAAAGAGATAAAAAAAAAAACACCAAAATTTCGAGCGTCATAGCACCGTCCTTTGATTTAACAGGAAAGCTATATAGGAAACAATGGCATATTTCGAGTCAATAGAAAAGATAGAGAATACTTAGATAGGAAGCAATCCAGAACAAAAAGTTGATAACAACAAAGATAGAGAATTTTAGGTGGGAAAAAGAGGGTAGAAATTTATTTCATGATGTTATATAATAGATTTGGATGGATTTGGATTGAATGTTGTCTAATTTTGATTGCAACAAGATTATCTAAACCATTAATTTAACAGAGAGTCTAAATTTTGCCACATGAGTAAAGTTATTCAATAACTTTAGTTGTTACAGTCATTGGATTCAAATTCGAGAAGAATCTTTTTCGATATATGCCTTTTGGAGCAGCATCATTCACAATCCGTTCAGTTCGTTATTAATCAGCAACTAGCTATTGTGCATGTCACTGTTGAGAAGTCTAGGGATGAGTTTGAAAGCTTTTAAACTATGAGCACCAACTTAAAAAAAATATATGTCAATTATAAAAATTAACAGGTTAACAACATATCAATAAGCTAGAATAAGGAATCTAAAGATTTCAAGACACATTGATTCAAAGAGTTAGATATCTCGTCATTGTCCAATGCGCGGATGAGATAATAATTTTATTTTATTTTTCAAAAATTGTGTTTATCTTTCTAGTTTTTATATCACATAAAATCTATATATGTGAAAAAATATTGAAGGCATGAAAGCAAAGTTGCATAGAATCCAATTAAATATGTCTATACAAATTGAAAAAATAAAAAAAATGAACAAAGTACAACATATATGAGTCTCACTGTTTATAATATATAAATAGTTATTATATAAAATATATATGCCCACGATTCAAATTACATTACAACTCAATTGAAATGATTTCACTAATTCGTAACAAGCACTCGAAATCACTCCCCATCAATCATACAAGGCACATCAGGATCCAGGGGCGGGCCCAGCATGAGTGTTTTTTTTGGGTTGGGGCGGGCTTATTTAATATTAATATGTTAAATCTATATATATCTCAATTCAAATGAATAAGTAAAGAATGTATGTGTATCTAAAGAATTCATAAGCGTTTGAGAAATCTCGATTACTTAGAGTGTAGACAGGTGCACAACCCATAGGTCCTCAAAGCCTTCAGAGAGTTCAGAGATAATAGAGTAAAAGAAAATGAGTCGTGTGTATGTGGTTATCGACTGATCAACTTATATAGATTAGATTGGTAACCTCCTTATTATATAATTAAAATAATTATATCACATTATCTCTGACTCAGTTAGTTAAGGGATAAGAAATAACTAACAGCTACTTTGTTGTAGGTTAGGCCTCTGCCCATTGGGTTCACTTGTGTGGTTCACCTATCACAGTCCACACAAGATCATAAAGACCAAACTATTGGGCTTATTAATTAATGTCAATCCATAAATAATATTCCAACAATCTCCCAGTTGGATTGCATTAATTTAAGCAAGTTGTATAAACAAGCCACAAACAAAATTCAGAAAATAAAACTCCACAAAATCACTAGATCCTATGGGAAAATAAGTGATATAGTGTCTCATAATCTGAATAAAATATGAAATTTTATTTTAAACATAGCTCAGTAAGATAACAACATAAATCACTGATTCCTATGGGGAAACAAGTGACATGCATAGCGTACCACAATAGAATCATTGAATTCTATGGGGATACAAATAATATTGACGCATCTAACTGAACTGAACATAACTCACAGAAGAAAAAAAACAAAGCCTAAAGAGAAATTGCAACATAAAATGTTCTCAAACTCCCACTAAATCAAGGCATCAAAGGATTTCACAATATCCATATAAGTTACATGATTTTGAAAAACTTCTACAGGTAAGCCTTGGTCAGTGGATCTGCAAGCATTTGCGTGCCAATAATGTGTACCACACGGGTTTGAGACTCAGCAATTTTCTCTTTCACAAACATAAGTTTGATATCAAAATGCTTTGTACGACTAAAATTTCTGTGGTTGTTAGCATAGTATACTGCAGATTTGTTATCATAGTAAATGGTTAGAGAACGTGATATTGACTCAACTAGGCGCATTTCAGATATCAACTTCCTCAGCCATATGGCGTGATATATAGTCTCAAAGCAAGCAATATACTCAACTTCCATAGATGAAACTGTTGTAAGTGTCTATTTCACACTTTTCCAAGAGATAGCTCCTCTAGACAATATGAAAATATAGTCGGTCATGGATTTACCATCATCCAGACAAGAGGCAAAATCTGAATTTGAAAAGCCAACAATTTCAAGATCTTCTGATCCCTTAAAGTTATAATCAGAGTACCCAACAACCTCAAGAGAATTTAACCTTCTATAAGTCAACATATGATTCTTCGTACCTTGAAGATATCTCATAATTTTCTTAGCAGCCTTTCAGTGATCTAGACCTGGATCATTTAAGTATCGACCCAGCACTCCAATAGCAAAGGCTATATTTGGTCGAGTACACACTTGAACATACATTAGGCTGCTGACAGTGAAAGTGTATGGTATCTTTCTCATTTCAGCCCTCTTCTTATCATCCTTGGGACATTGTAACTCTAACAACAGCTCACCTTTCTGTACAGGAGCAAGTGAGGGAGAACATGAATCCATTCTAAATCTCTTAAGTACTCGCTCAATATAAGTGGTCTGCAATAAACCAAAAATACCACGAGATCTATCATGATGAATCTGTATCCCAAGAATGAAGGAGGCTTTACCCATGTCCTTCATGTCAAAATGGCAAGACAATAAGTGCTTTATCTCATTGAGGAAATTTATTGAATTGCTGGCTAACAAGATATCATCAATATAGAGAACAAGAATGGCAAAATTATTTCCATCAAACTTCTGATAGATGCACTGATATGAGACATTCTCAAAAAAACCGAGTGAGGTGATAACACTAGTACAAAATATAATTTTAACTACATATATTTTTGCCACAGTTTATAGGAAATTGTGGTAAAATAAGGTAAAGTGGCAAAAATGTAAATAAGGTAAAAAAATGTAAGATTTATGGCCACAGACATACAATCCACCTGTCACCGTAAATGATTTGACAAGCCATTAAACAAATAACGTAATTAAAATAAATCATTAATTCAAATTTTAAATTTAAATTATTAAGAAATATATATATATATATATATATTTAACGTGTCTCAATTTAGAATTCAAACATATAAATTTTAGTTATTTTTAAAACAAATATTATTTTCATTTTTATAAATATTTTATCATAAATATATAAATAAATTTAATTTTTCTAATTTCAAGCATAATAAATATGCTTAAAATCAGAAACCTACGACGACAGGCCTTCTTAATGCTTGTCGTCTTAAGTATGTCTGATTTCATGAATATTTAATATGCTTGAAATCACGCAAACTTATAACGAAAGGCCTGATAAATGCCTGTCGCCGTATGTCTGATTCAGGCATTAAATATGCCTCAATTCCATAAAAAATAATAATTAATTAATAATTAAAAAGTTTACATAAATTTTTTTAGTTATTTAAATTTTTAATATGTTTGAATCTAGATATATTAAATGTGTTTGAATTCAGACATATTAAATTTAAACTATTAATAAAATTAAGATTATTTTAATTTTTATAAATATTTATTCATTATATATATAAATTAAATATGTTTGATTTCAAGCATAATTAATATGCCTGAAATGAGGCAGACTTACGGCGATAGGCGTGATAAATGCCTGTCGTCATATGTCTGATTCATGCATTAAATATGCCTCAATTTTATAAAAAATAATAATTAATTAATAATTAAAAATTTTACATAAATTTTTTTAGTTATTTAAATTTTTAATATTTCTGAATCCAGACATATTAAATGTGTTTGAATTCAGACATATTAAATTTAAACTATTAATAAAATTAAGATTATTTTAATTTTTATAAATATTTATTCATTATATATATATATATATATATATAAATTAAATATGTTTGATTTCAGGCATATTAATTATGCCTGAAATTAGGCAAACTTATGGCGACAGGCGTGATAAATGCCTGTCGCCCGTAAGTCCATTATTACATACGGTGACAGGCATTAATGACGCCTATTGCCGTATGTGTTTAATAAATTAGCCTGCTCGTTTTCGCCGCCTAACCCTCAGCTCTTCATTTGTCCTCAACTTCCTTACTCACCATCAACTCCCAAAACGTCCACCGTAGCTTCTATTCCCATAGCTTCCTCAGCCACTGTAGCCCCAGCCCCCATTCCCCCAACTCCCTCGTCCGCTATCAGCTTGTCTGCCCACAACTCCAGCTCCAGCTCGTCTTGGCACCCATAGCTCCGTCACCGCCTGTTGTCTCCTCCACCTCCTTATTCCCCCAGCTCATTCGGCGCCAACTAAAGGTTTTCCCCTCCTTTTTTTGCAGTTTATTATTTTTTTTGCAATTTATGTCATTTTTTTAGCTTAATTTTTATCCTTTTTTCCAATTTATTTTTTTGCAATTTATGTCATTTTTTAGCTTAATTTTCATCCTTTTTTGTAGTTTATTTTTTTTTGCAATTTATTATTATTATTTTTTGCAATTTATGTCATTTTTTAGCTTAATTTTCATTCTTTTTCCTGAAATTTTTCATTTTTAATTTTGAAACTTGATTTTTATTTTTCTAATTATAATTATGCCTATTTTTTAATTGTAATTTTGTTAAATTTAATTATAATCCATCATGCCTTGAGTTTAGTTAGTTTAAATTTTGTTTTAAATCTTGGAGAATCTCTATTTATTGAGTTGTTATGCAAGCAATTTTTTTTTAAATTATAAAATGTAAATTATTTGGGTGATACATTATTATTATTTTTTAATTGTGTGGTTAATTATACTTGATTAGTAGATAATATCGTGCATTACATTTAATTAGTTGAAATTGGTGATTTATTGGAAATTAATAGGCTTAATTGTAAGGTTTAGTGCCCGGGGAATCTTAATTTATAAGTCGTTATGCTGCCAAATTTTTTAAAATTTTAAATCATAAATTATTTATTGATATTTTAATTAGGTAATGATGAATCATAGTTGGATAGATTCTTTGCGGACAAATGACGAATATGAGAGAGGGGTAGATCAATTTTTGAAATTTATAAAGAATAATGCTTCTAATGATAAAGGATTGTTCTATTGTTCTTGTGTTAAAATTTGAATGGGTTGCGACGAAAACCTATTGAGATTAAAGATCACCTAATTTGTTTTGGGTTCTATAAAGCATACACACAATGAGTGTTGCATGGTGAATCTAGAAAACGTAGTGTGTCACAAGAGGTGGATGATGATATGGATTATTTTGGTGATCAAATAGAGGATATGTTATGTGATATTGGCGTTGAAGCTGTTGAGAAGGTGCACAAATATGATAGCTTATGCAATGATTCAAAAACTCTTTTGTATTTAGGGTGCACAAAATATACACAACTAATAGCAGTGTTGAAGTTGTTTAATTTGAAAGCAAGATATGGGTGGAGTAATAAGAGTTTCACAGAATTGCTCAGATTGTTGAAGAGATGCTTCTAAAGGATAATACACTTCCCAGTAGTTATTATGAGGTGAAAAAAATTGTGTCCAATGGATTTGGGGTACCAAAAGATATATGCTTGCCCCAATGATTGTATATTATACAGAAATGATTTTAAAGAATTGGATACATGTCTGGTCTGTAAGGCATCACACTACAAAGTAAAAGAAATGGATGGTAGTGAAGATTCCATTACTAAGAGGCCTCCAGCGAAGGTGTTATGGTATCTTCCTATAATACCAAGGTTTAAACGTTTGTTCGCTAATTCAAGTGAGGCAAAGAACTTGAGATGGTAGGCTGATGAGAGAAAAATGAATGGCATGCTTCGGCATCTAGCTGATTCTCCACAATGGAAGAGAATTGATAAATTATTTCCTGAATTTGGCAATAAGCTTAGAAATCTTAGGCTTGGACTGTGTACAAATGGAATGAATCCTTATGGTAGTCTTAGTAGTCAATATAGTTTATGGCCTGTTCTATTAGTGATTTACAATCTTCCTCCATGATTATGCATGAAATGCAAATATATCATGCTATCTTTGATGATTTCAGGCCCTAAACAACTAAGAAATGATATAGACATTTACTTGGCACCATTGATTGAAGATTTGAAGATGATGTAGGAGATAGGTGTTGAAGTGTTTGATTCATATCAAAATGAGTCTTTCAAGCTGTGAGCTATGATTTTTTGCACAATAAATGATTTTCCTGCATACGAAAACCTATCTAGATATAGTGTGAAGGAGTATAAAGCATGTCCTATCTATGAAGAGAACACATTCCATCAACAATTGAAACACGAGAAAAAGACAGTCTATCTTGGTCATCGAAGATTTTTGAGACAAGACCACCCTTATCGCAAGCCAAAAAAAAAGATTCAATGGTTATCAAGAGTATGATGAAGCTACAGAGCCATTAACTGCAAACTTAGCATATGAACGAGTAAGAGACATCAATGTGGTATTTGGTAAGAATCAAAAAAAAGAAGCTCGAAAGAATCAGTGGAAAAAGAGGTCTATCTTTTTCAATCTCCCATATTGGAGTACCCTTGAGGTGAGACATAATCTTGATTTGATGCATGTGGAAAAAATGTGTGTGACAGTCTAATTGGAATACTGTTAGACATAAAGGGAAAGACTAAGAATGGACTTAAAGCAAGGCTAGACTTACTTGACATGGGAATACGAACAAACTTAGGTCCAAGAGTAGAAGGAAAGAGGACTTATATGAGCCTCGCCCCTCATACTTTGTCTAAGAGAGAGAAAAAAGTTTTGCGAGTGTTTACATAGTATTAAGGTTCCATAAGGATATTCTTCAAATATCAAGAACCTTGTATCAATAAAAGATTTAAAATTAGTTTGAAGTCTCATGATTGCCATGTACTAATACAACAATTGTTACCAGTAGCAATTAGAGACATATTGGACGAAAAGGTGAGAAAGTCAATTATCAGATTATGTGTCTTCTTCAATGTAATTTGTGGCAAAGTCATTGATCCTGGGAAATTAGACGAATTGCAAAACAAAGTTGTCATTACCTTATGTCAACTTGAAATGTATTTTGTTCCCTCATTTTTTGATATCATGGTACACTTAATTGTACATTTGGTGAGAGAGAAAAAGTTCTGTGGCCCTGTTTATTTGTGTTGGATGTATCCATTTAAGTGGTACATGAAAATTCTTAAAGGGTATGTGAAGAATTTCCATCATCCAGAGGCTTCTATTGTTGAAAGATATGTTGATGAGGAGGTTGTCGAGTTTTGTACTGAATACCTAACCGAAGTAAAGTCTATTGGAGTTCCTGAGTCTCGCCACGAGTGAATGAGAGTTCATGGGCAAGGGACACGAGGGGTGAAAATAAAGCACATGACACATGAAGAAATGCAATAAGCACATCTGTACATTCTAAATAACACCGATGATGTTCAGGATTACTTAGATGTGCACAAAAATGAATTAAGGGATCGGTACCCTAAAAAGCCTAATAAATGGTTGTTAAGTGCGCATAACAAATATTTTTTACTCTAGTTTAGGGCAAGGGTAAAGGAGGATCATCGGAAGGCCAATGTTTCTGATACAATAAAGTGGTTAGCTAATGGGCCTAACTTTGATATTATAACTTGAAGTGCATATGACATTAATGGGTATTCATTTTATATAAAAATACAAGATGATAATAGCACTATGCAAAATAGTGAGGTAATGGTAGAAGCTGAGGCAACTCATTTTTCTAGTGCTAAAGATAAAAGTCTAACTGTGGCATCTTCATCATATTTTGGAGTCATTGAAGAGATATGGAAAGTTAATTACTTTAAATTTAAGGTGCCCATTTTTAAGTGCATGTGGGTTGATATTAAGAATGGCGTTCAAGAAGATAAATTGGGTTTTACTTTAGTGGATCTTCATAAGGCAAAACATAAGGATGAGCCTTTTATCATGGCAACTCATGCAAAACAAGTTTTTTATGTTACCGATCCAGCTGATAAAAGGTTGTCCATCGTACTATTGGGAAAAAGTCTCCTCTCTCATGATGAAAATTATGAAACAAGTTTTGGCATTGAAGAGATTCCTCCTTTTATGCCAACCCAACCCTTGTTAGATGTGGAAGATGACGATGACGTCTATGATGTTAGAACTGATCATGATGAAGGCTTTTGGGAGAATTAAAATATATTTATAATGGTAACATAATATTAGTGAATTTCTTTTATTTCTTTTGTTTTTTTATGCTTTCATTATTTATATAAGTTTAAATTTATTATATTTTTTACTACTAATATTATTTATCTTATTTATTTCAGGAGAAATATGTAAAATCCTTACAGCAGTGGCACTGAAAAAGCAAAGACTAAGAGAGGTAAAAGAGGGGCCACATGACTAACTAAGTTAGCCCAAGCACATGGAAAGATTCATCTTAACTTTGATGAAAAGGGCCAACCAATTGATAAGAAAAAATGAAATATTTTTAGGAGTTTTATGGGTCTTGTTACTCATCAAAAGATTAGCATCTTGGAGGAAGAGTAGGATGATGTAAAAGAAAGTGATAGAGATGATGTTTGGGAAACAATACTGGTATTTTTAATTGCTTTATATCATATTTACTTTTTATTTTGAAATATATGTTGTCACTAAATTTATCATTGGCGTGTTTTTGCAGATTACATATGACATAAAGGAAACTCCATGTTTAAAGGACAAATGGTTAAAATATGCTGGGGATTGATGGAGGGACTTTAAGTCCAAACTTACAAGAAAATATGTGTTTCTCAAGAATGACAATGAAAACGATGATAGTGACAATGATATCGGCATGAAAAAATCTTGAGAAAAGTATCCATAGAGTTGGTAATAAGGGCCGGGCCTAGAGGCTTTATTTAAATAAGGGTTTGAGCTTTGAAATTTTTTTTAAAGTAACCGAGCTTGAGGACTTGGCCCTGATAAGCCCTGTAAAAAAGGGCTCGGGCCCGAGCAAGCCCTCCAAGCCTGGTTAATTTTTTTAAGTAATATAAAATAATAATGTAAAAGTAAAATGTGATATTTTTTGTCCAGTCTAAACCTTAAAATAAAGCATGTTTGCCTTTTTATTATTAATTTTTAAAAAAACCTGCCAGTCCAAAGTCCAAACTGAATTACATCTCAACCGCGTGCCTTAGTCGATCAGTCCTTACACAGACATATCTCTCACAGTCTCACTCGGGTCTCAGCCTCTCACTCATTGAACCTTAAGACTCTTCATGCCGTCGCCTTATACAACTCTCAACTCGGAGCTTCTCCCTCAGCCTTACGCCGTCTCCATCACTCTTTTGCCTCACGTTGACGTCGGATCCCTTGTCCTTGCCCTCGCTCCTCTGCCTTATAGAGTCACAGTCTCACACAGCCACACCTCTTGTTCTCATCCGCCTAAATCTACTCGAATTTCCTTCTCTCTTTGTTCTCCGTTACAGCTCGTTGGCCGTCGCAGCTCCCTTGATCGTCTGAATCTCCATCTCCTTCTTTTCTATCTTGATTGTCTCCATCTTCTCATCCATACTCTGCTCTCCTTCAGACCTTCATGCCTCACATCTTTGCTTCTTGAATCTTGTCTCTCCTTGTCGCTCCTCTCGGCTTTCACAGGTTAGTCAATTTCTAACATATCATAGTTTTTTTTTTAATTACACATAACCGTGACTTAATCAGTTAATCACCCACCTGATTAACTTTGTTTAAATTTTTGGCTTGGATTATATCATAGAAAATAATTTATTCACCTGATTAAATAACAATGCTGTCTATATTTGCTTTGATACTGTGTCTTGATTTTTTATAAAATGGTGATATGATGCTATTGGTCTGAGTTTTGATGCGTGATTTTTAATTTTGATAATATGGTTTATGCTTCTTTGCACAATATGTCATCCTCTAGTGCCAAGAGTAATGAAACTAGTAAGAAGTCAGTTGAAGGGGATGGTAAAAGAGAATCAACTCCCACCCAATTTACTACATGTAGTCTAAAACCACCTAAGAAAGCAAAATGTTTGACTTCAGATGTTTGGAAATCTTTTTCTAGAGTAGTTAATGAAGAGGGGGTAGTAAAGGCCAAGTGTAATGGTTGTGGCACTTTGTTAGCATGTGGTGGAAATTATGGCACTTCACATTTGTGTCATCATATTAAGCAATGTGTAGCTCTTCTAAAGTTCCACAATGTAGGCTTGATGATGTTAGATAATCAAGGCAATGTAAGATCTAGACAAATCAATAATCCACGTATAAGAGAGTTATTGGGGATGTTGATTGTTGCATATGATTTGCCATATTCTGTTGTTGAATTTCCTCTTCTTAGGGAGTTGCTTAAGGAATGTAATCCTAATGTTAAGCTTATGAGTAGAAAGACTGCTGTGTCATTGGAAGATTGTATGAGGTATAAAAAGACAAGTTAAAAGTGATATTATCAAAGTGTCCTAGTAGAATATGTTTGACCTCTGATTGTTGGACTTCTTTAACATTTAAGGGTTGTATTTGCTTAACAGCACATTTTGTGGATGAAAATTGGAAGCTTAATAGTATGATACTTTCTTTTTGTAAAATGGAGCCTCCACATTCTAGACATGAATTAGCCAGTAAAGTTTTTGAAAGCTTAAGTGATTAGGGGATTGAAAAGAAAATTTTTACAATTACTTTAGATAATGCATCTGCAAATGATTGTATGGCTGAGATCTTGAAAGAGAGGTTGATTTTTCAAAATAATTTGATTTGTGATGGGGAATTCTTTCATGTGAGGTGTTGGGCACATATCTTGAACTTGATAGTTTAAGAAGGTTTGAAGGTGACAAATGTTGCAATAAATAAAATCTGAGACAGCATTAAATATGTTAAGATGTTTGGGTCCAGGATGAAAATTTTTAAGCAATGTGTTAAGCAAGTTGGTGGTATTGAAACCTCAATGGGATTGCAATTAGATATGCCTACTAGATGGAATTCCACTTATGACATGCTTGAAAGTGGAATTAGATATAAAAGAGCTTTTGTTTGCATGTCTTGTCGTGACACTAATTTTAAGCATTCCTTATCAAATGAAAAGTGGAGGGGAGCAGAGGAAATGTGCATTGTTTATAACCATTTGCAATGATTACTACTTTGATTTCTAGCACATCCTATCCAACCTCTAATATGTATTTTGGACAAATAGCAAAAGTTGAGATTTTTATTGAATGATATCATTAGCAATCATGATCATGTGATTTCTAGTATGGCAACTAGAATGAAGGATAAATTTAACAAGAACTAGAGTGATTATAGTGTGATCCTTTCAATTGGAAGTGTTTTTAATCCACGAGCAAAGCTTGAAGCAATCAAGTATTCTTTCTCTTTAATTGATCCTGTGGATTACTACATGAAAGTTAATAATATTAAACAAAAGTTATATTATATCTTTGATCAATACAAAGAGATGGGTGGATCTTCCATTAATGTCACATCAAGTTCAACTCCAATACAAAGTCAACCAAGATCAAGCATGAGTGGAAGAATGGTAGAGAAGAAGAAGGAACCAACCATGTCTTGGATTCAACTTTATAGTGTAAGTTCTTATTTATCTAATGCACATTATCTCATTACTATTGGTTTATAATCCCTTATTTGATACTTTTTTGTTTTATTTTTTAAACATAAGATTTTCTTAATTTCAAGAGTAAGGATGTTTCTTCTATTGGGAAATCTGAATTGGATTATTATTTAGAAGAAGCTTCTCTTGATGGTCACCAATTTCTAGAGTTGGATGTCTTACATTGGTGGAAGATTAATCAACAACGATTTCCCAATCTTTCAAAGATGGCATGCGATATTTTAAGTATTCTGATCACTACGGTAGCTAGTGAATCGGCTTTTAGTATTGGTTCTCGTGTTCTAACAAAGTATCGTTCTAGCCTTCCTTCAGATAATGTGCAAGCATTGATTTGTACCCAAAATTGGTTACATGGTTTTGTTCCACCATTATGTGGTAATTTTTGTTTTGTGAAATGTTGTCTTGTGATATATGTGAGTGTGTATGTTTAATAATAACACAATTTTGTTCATTTTTATTGTAGGTGAGGAAGAAGTGGTTGAAGAGTATATTGATATTGAAGCCCCTCCACCTTTAATAAGTGGACCTACTTTTGAGAGTTCTAATATTTTATTTGTAGATGATGAGGATGAAGAGGATTTAGGTTTTGATTGATGGATATGTATTGTTTGGATTTTTAAATATGTTGTTTAATTTTTAAAAGATTGTGAGGACTTTAATTGTTTTTAATTTCAGAATATTTTAATTAATTTTTATTTTTAATTTTATTTTAATTTTGTAGATCAGGGCTTTCAGGCCTAGCCTTGAGCCCTGAATATAAGGGCCAAGTCTCAGAAAAGGGGCTGAAAATAGAGAACTAGGCTTAAGGGCCGGGCTCGCCCGTTTTTCTAACTTTAAGTATCCATTCATTGATTATGACACATGGATGAAATTTGTTCACAGTAGACACGATCCTAAATTTTTTGTAAGCAAAGGAAAAATATTATATTAAACTAGTATTATTAAAATTTTATTTTAACAAATGTTTTTCATTGTTTGTTAATAGGAAAAAAAATCAAAGGGGTCAAGAGCGTCGGAAGAAAAATCTATATAACCATACTATGTCTCGAGGAGGGTATGCATATGTTTATGACATAATGACTCAAGAGAAGTGGGAAGCAAAAAGACAAGCGGTGAGGGTTGATAATGTTGAAGATGTTTCTCCTCCATCTCCTATTAATTGTGCACAAGCATGGAAGAGAGGAAGGATGATTAAAAAAGGAAAGTATATTTCCCCAGAAGCTAGAGAAGTGGCTGAAAAAATTGTAAGTATTTTTATAGTCAACATCTCAATTATATTGTAACATCCCAAAAACTTTTAAGACTTGGATTTATTTTAAAAAATAAAATAAAATATTTATAATTAAATTAAAATTTATAATAATTTGATAGAGGTCCAGAGTTTGAATTTTACTAAGCAAAAGTTGGATTTTATTTTATTTTTAACTATGGGAAAAATTACTAAAGTTGACCCGGGTTTTTGTGTTATAATAAAAAATGTTGGGCCCTTTATTGTACTTTTCCCTAAAGTGTTAGATCAACAATTTAAAGACCGAAATTGACACAAAAAATGCAGAAAATGAACAAGGAAAGAAACACGCAAATGAGAGAGAGGAAGAAGAGAAGATGAAGAGAGGGAGTTAGCTTTGGATCTATAAGGTTTTGTGACCGTTGCGAGCTCGGCTATACAATAGGTAAACGTTCTACTTCAATCCTCTTTCTCTTGATTTTCTTCAATTTTTGGAAGAGAGAATTTCTGGATTTTGATCCTAAAGACTTTATGCTTGTAAGCTTTTGTTTCTTTGGATCTTAGGGAGGATGTTTTGAGTTTCTATATAGTGATCTAATATTTTGAGTGGATAATTGGATGAAAAGAGGTGTTTTGGGCACAAATTAAACCCTGAGAGATTAGGTTTTGCTCCTCAATGGTTTAAGCCCATTGATTTAGTTTTAATTTTGCCATTTGAACCCAATAAGATTTAAATTAAGGTTTGGTTTTCATTATAAGGGTTAATGGTGAAAGTTGGTGATACCAAGTGAAGTTTCTAATTGATTAAAATTTATATAAATTAGAAATTAGCTTAGTGATGGCTAATAAATGGTTTTGGTAGTTAAGTGATATTATGTGAATGGTTGGTTTAATATATAGACCATTAGGATGAATTATGACTCATTAACCCAAGTTGTGTGGTATGAGTTATAGTCTTCATTAATGCTATTTGTTGTGATAAGTGATGTAGATCACTTATATGTTGCAAGGATTGTTGGTGGAATTTGTTCGGAAGTTAAGGAATAAGCCGAGTCCTATATTGTACAAGAGGAACCTTTTAGGTACCAAAGGGTTGAGGTAACAAGGGAATTTATATTTCTTATTACTTTGTTTTAGCTATTTTTGAATAAATATTACTAGCTATCATGCATTACATGTTTTAAAAGATTAAATGCGCTTTATAAGGGGTTATGGGGTACTACTTTGATTATAATACAAATATATTTTTTAATTATTTAATAATAATGTTTTTATGAAAATGAGATTTGTTGCATGTATTGTAATCATAAAGAATAGAAGTTGCACTTAAGAAAGTGTAACTAAGTAAGGTACCTTAGATAGGCTAAGGAACTGTTTAAGGGAGGTTTATAAATGTTATACTATCTTAGAGTGTTGAAGTGGTCAATACTCAGGAAAGGTAGACACGAATAAAAGGCATGATCTCGATGAGAGTTCACTAATGAGAAGATATGGACTTTTGATATTCTATAGCACACTGCCAGTACTCAGTGTTGCTTTATGTATTGTGGGCTTAGTGCACTAAAGTGGTTAGTGTATTGAGTGTTCGACACCTCTCAATGGGATAGGGAATCCGACATATGAAGTGTGAGGTTGAGCGCCTAGGCTAAGGTAGTCCTCACATGGAGAGTAAGTTGGGCTGGCTCTAGGAGGGAGTTAGCTTTGACTGCTTAAGATTCACGTCGAAGGGGCATAGGCAGTTCTGTAGATTAAATCATGCCTTAGATTATGTTTTGTGCCTGTGGAGGTACAAGTAGGTATAAGGTTTACCTGTGAGTTAAAGAGTGCTAGGAGGCATTTTTTTGGTCATAAAAGGCCATACAGGCCTAGTTCATGCATTCATGCATTTTAAATGGCTAAATTATATACTATGTTGAATTTATTATTCGTTTATTCGATTATGGCTTGCTTTGTAATAATCAATGTAGATTTTTCTGTTACTGAGACTGTGGTTGTCTCACCCCCTTTCTTTTTAATATTTCTAGGTTCAAGCGAAAGAACCAGTGGAGGACGGGGAAAGGAGCAGAGCTAAGGGTTGTTTGTGAATTGTAAAGAACTGCAACCTCTTTCTTTCGAGCAAATCTATTGTAATGTATTTAGGATTAGGGTGCCAGTAGGATATAATTATGTATGTGTGTGAGTATGTGTGGATTGTATGTCTTGTGTATGAATTTTTGTTTGCTTGTAGACTTGTGGCTAGAAAACTTGGCTATAGTGTGTGGTTTTGATGGATTTATTTAGTAGACCAAGTTTCCACTCGAAGCAAATATTTATTTTGGTATATATGTGATTCCACAAGTAAATGCAAAGTGGTTGTATTGCAAATGGTGTGCTATGGGCAAACATACACCTTGGATAGAGAGAGTGGGTACGTGGGCTTTATAGAGATCTCTGAGCCAAGTGAAAATGTTTAGCGTGTGTATTTAAATGTGTATATGATATTTAAAATAGTTTTTGGCCACTCTTGTGTAATTTGTGCATTTTGAGAGTTTATGGTCCATTTTGGGAAATGATAATCGGGTGGTCAAATTTTAGTATAAAGGGTTTTTCTATCATTTAAATGTTTTATCAGGTGTTTTTAGTCCTATTTGACGTGTCCAAAGTGTTCCCACAAGTTTGTGACCATTAGGATGAGATTTGCACAATTTTGAAAATGATTTTTATCAAAAACCTGCACTTTTGCATCCAGGTGTCCAAATCTTAATCCGACCGTTGGATTTCTCTAAAATTTATGTCACAAGTAAAATCTTTTATAAGCTTCATATGAGCTTTGGAATCATGTCGATCGAATACTGGATAGAGAAACGGCACGCTCTGAAATTTGGTCCAGAGGAGTTGTCATGACAGCAAAAGTGCTGTTATGACAGCAATATTTGATAATGTTGTAACATGCACAAAATTCAATCTGTTCATTGGATCTTTTCAAAATTTGGTATGCTAATAGTACTATTTAAAAGTGACATGTGGGATTTAGAATTGCTCCAATCGGAGGTCGGATGATGAAATGGTGCACCCTAGAAATTAGTCTGGAGGTGCTGTTAGCTGTCATGACAGCAAAAATAGCCAATCTTTTAACATGTCTAATTTTTAATCTGACTGTTGGATCTTTTTGAAATTTAGGACACTTATAGTACCCTTTGAATTTGACGTGTGAGCTTTAAAATCACTTCGATCGGAGGTTGAATGGCAGAACGGTGCCTCCCGAAGTTGGCCCGGGAGGGCTGTCATGACATCATCTTTTTATTCTACTTTTGTCTAGCTTGCTTCCGTACGCTATAGGTAGAACCTATAATTTTTTTAAGGTTTTAAATGATTTATTTATTAAGTTGGTTAGAGGATCAACTCTTTAACCACACTTAGTTTATTTGAATTATGTGATTTTTGGATAACACTTGGGGTAAGTGTTACATATATGATTTAAGTCTACTAATTGCATTGGTTGATTACATGTTCCAGGATGCTCTTACAGAAGCATCCTCTCAGGGGACCTTTGTATCTACTGGTAGGAAGGATATATTGGCCACAACATTAGGGAGTGAAGAGCACTCTGACTGTGTTAGGGGGTTTTAAAAGGCATGGGCATAAGATAATATTTTAGACCACCACCACGTCCTGATTTTGTACTAATGCAACAAGTACAAATGATGATAGCAGAATGCAAATCAAGCATGATGATGGAAATACAATCAATGATTAGCAATCTCCAGATACAATCACAACAAGCACCGAACTATGGTGGTGTTCCAGATCCAGGGTCTGATCTTGATCTATTAGAGCAAGGAATGCCATGTATACTTTATATGGAGGATTATGGCAAATGAGTAGTTGCATATGGAAAGGTGCATAACCATGCAACTACAGTGCACCACCAATCGATACAACATAACCAAGTAAAGGTCGTGGTTGAAGAGATTGTAGATGCTAATGCTCCTGTGTTATTCCCTACTGAGGAGGTGCAAACAGTAGGACAAGCTGAACATAATTTTATTATTTGGTTGAAAAGGCTAGCCCGACGGGTTATTGATGAGGTATGAAAAGTTATAATTTCTATATTTCTTAATTAACATTATAGGTATTTCTAATTTTTATTATATATTAATTATAGAAACTCCTACAGTCAAAAGAATCTCTGGGTTCTAATCCCCAACTGGTGCAAGATTATTTGAAACAGTTGGCTTCGATGGTGGTTGATATGAATGAATTTTTTGATAAATAAAAGTAAGCGAAATGATTGTTGGGAAGCCTATTACTTTCAGAGTCGCCAGAAAAGACATTAATGATTTCATTATTTTTGACTGGCTGGACTTAGCAATAATTCAAATGATTATTATGTAAGTGTTCATTTTTATTTCTAGATTAATATTTAATATTTTTATTTTTTTGCTAACATATTTTTTATTATCAAAGGTACCTCCATAAGATATGCACCGAACTCGGTGTTGATTATAATTATGGGTTCTTGTCTCCAATTTTAATCACAATCGGCAAAGTAAATTAAAGAGCTTCTTATATTGAAAAGACGATGTGTAGACAAAAGAAGAGGTGCTAGTTTTTACCAATTATTGAAAGGTATTAAATTTTAAATTCATCCCTCAATTTAATAAAAATTTGCTTAATGATGTGATATTAATATAAATTAATATGTTGTAGTCATCATTGGATGTTTCCTATCATTTACCCGTATGAAAATACTATATACTGGTTTTGTTCACTACGAAGGAAAATAAGCAATGATATGAAGTCTTTGATTGAATTGTAAGTCTTCAAATAATTCTATTTTGTGTTATTAATAACATATATTTAATATTTTCTAAATGTGTATATTCGGTAAATAGATCATTAGCAACATATTGGAAATCAGCAGGAATGATTGACAAGAAAAAGAATGAAATTAAGTGGGTGCAAATGCAAGTAAGTATTTCAAATTCATTCTCTTATTAGAATGAAGACTATAATATTAATTTAATAAATTTTATTATTTTTATTATCTTTATAGTGTCCTCAACAACCAGGAAGTGTAGAATGTGATTATTATGTAATGATTTTCATGTATGAAATCATCACTGAAGGTATTATTAACTCATTTGATGAGGTAATAATTTGCTAATAATGATTTATATTATGAAATTTTTCATATACTTGAGTTATTATTTATATATATATTGTTATTGAAATTGCAGTACTTCTAAAATTTAGAGCCATATTCTAAGCAAGAGTTGAGACATATACGGAATCTTTGGTCTCGTTTTTGCTTAAAATTAATAGGGTTAGAGTAGAAACATTTTAGATATGTGTATTAAAAATGGAGATTTTAGTTGAAATGTTTGTACTATATATATTTGTATTGGCCTCTGGAGTTACTATTTATGTATTAATGCATGTTTTGTAAAAGTAAGAGATGTATATAATTATAGGTGATTCTATAAAAAAACATAGTATTTACGGCCATAGTTATAGTTGTAACTGTGGCAAAAAATGAATCTATGGCGACAGTTGTAACCACAACTGTTGCCAAAGATGCATCGCTCAACCATCTTTTGCCATAGGTCCAAGAGAGACCTGTGGCGAAAGATGATATCTTTCACCACAGGTGAAGGTTGGACTTGTGGTAAAAGAAACCATCTTTCGCCACAGGTGAAGGTAGGACTTGTGGCGAATGATATCACATTTTTCGCCACAGTTACATTATACTTGTCACAAAAAATATACATTTACTACCACACTATTTTCTACCACAGAGCGTCTTCTGTTGCCAAAAATACATTTTAGCTGTGGCAAAAAATGCTTTTTGCACTAGTATAACTTCATCAAATTTTAGATACCACTGTCTAGAGGCTTGTTTTAGCCTATAGATGGATCTCTTCAATCTGTATACTAGATGTTCTTTACCAGATTCAAAAAAACCATCAGGTTGTGTCATGTAGACTTCTTCATACAAATCGCCATTCAAGAATGCAGTCTTAACATCCATCTGGTGAAGATCAAGATCAAACTGTGCAACTAAAGCCATTACCACTCTAAAGGCATCTTTGGTGGATGCTAGAGAGAAGGTCTCTATGTAATTAATACTTTCTTTCTGGTTGTAGTCCTTAGCTACAAGTCTGGCTTTATATTTATCAATTTCATCTCTAGCTCCTCATTTCGTTTTCAAGACCTACTTGCAACCCACTGGTTTAAAATCCTTTGGTAGCTCTACAAGATCCTATACGTGATTGCGGTACATAGAGGTGATTTCTTCACTCATTGCCTCTAACCATTCATAAGAATGCAAGCTAGAAATAGCCTCTTGGTAAGATATTGGGTCTAAAATATCAATAGCATCTGAATCAAATTCCTGCAGATACACCATATAATTATCTGGAATAGCAGACCTGTGAACCCTTTAGGACCCTCTTGGTTCAACAACCAGATCCCTATCATCCTCTAAAAGTGGTTCATCTTGAGCTTCATCTTGATCCACGGCATTATTCCTGTCAACATGAAGAGTTGTCGAGATAGGCATAGGCATAATGCTGCTTTCATCATGCAAAGTAATATGCCTAGGCACACAGCTCCTACTGTCTAAGGCATCTTCAAAGAAATAAGCTCGATCAAATTCAATTACCCTAGTAGTGTGATTTGGACAATAGAATCTGTACCCACGAGATCTTATGTAATAGCCAATAAAGAAATCATCAACAGTTTTAGCTTCAAGCTTCATCTGTTATGGATTGTAAGGTTTTACTTGTGCTTTACAACCCAAACTCGCATATGCTTCAGTGCAAGAGTCCTTCCAAAATACAAGTCATGTGGAGTCTTTGGAACTAACTTGCTAGGAACTTGATTCAAAATATAAATAATAGTTTTAAGTGCATCACCTTACAAGAATTATGACATGAGGAGTGATTGATCATGCTTCTAACCATATCCATGAGAGTATGATTTCACCTTTCTGTAACCCCATTTTACTGTGGGGTGCCAGGCATAGTATATTGAGCTTTAATGCCATGCTCTTGAAGATACAAAGCAAATGGCCCAGGGTTCCTGCTAGTCTCAGTATATTTCCCATAAAATTCTCTTCATCTATCATATCTCACACATTTGATCAACTTGCCAAATTTCAATTCGACCGTTGCTTTAAAGGTCTTGAATGCATTAAGGGACTTGCCCTTTTCATATAAGAGTTTAATCCATCCATGATGAGAGTAATCATCTATGAAGGTGATAAAATATCTAAAACCACCCATAGCCGAAGGTGTGATAGGTCCACAGATATCAGTATGGATTAGGTCTAAAGTATTTTCAAACCTCTTTGCCCCTTTAGTTCTAGCTCTAACAAGGAATTTTCCCTTTATACAATCAATATAAGTCACAAAATTTGAGAAATCAAGGTCTTGTAAGACACCTTGTTTGGCCATGCTTTCCAATCTCTCTCTAGAGATATGATCTAAATGATGGTGCCATAACATGGAGGAATTATCATTGGGCCTTTGGCGTTTATGCCCAATAGCAGTATTGATATGCAGATTAGGAAGTTCAAGTGACAAATCATTCAATTGATATAAACCATATATTAAAGAAGCGAAACCAACATTAATGGAATCAAAACAAATGTCAATTTTTTCATTTTCTTGGAAGAATGAATAGCCATAAATATCCAATAAAGAAGTTGAAATTAAATTCCTCTTCATAGAAGATACATAAACAACATTGTTTAAATGTAAAACATGACCAGAATTTAAATACAAAAAAATGGTTCCAATGTATTTAATTGATGCCTTGCTCTCTGCTATGCCAAAGACTGACTTTTGTGCCTCACTTAGAACCTTCTAGTTTTTTAGCCCTTGTAGAGAGTTCACAACATGTACAGTGGTACCCAAATCTAGCCACCATGAGTCAAACGAAGTTTCAATAGTGTTAGATTCAAAACAAACTAGAGCTAGAGGGGCATTTTAAAGAATTGTACCTTTATTTTCTTGTTTGTTCTTCAATTTGAAAAAATTAGATTTAATGTGACCCAGTTTCTTGCAATAATTGCATAACCCCTTAAAGGGTTTCTTCCTTGACTTCTCACTCTTATCACCATCCTTCTTAAAAGTTGGATTATTAGGCTTAGGGGCCTCATGCTTCTTCCCCCTTTTTTTATATGACCCTTTAGATTTACTGCTAGAGCCATGAGAAACATAGTTCACCGAGTGAGAAGAATTCTTCTTTATAGCTTTCTCTTCTTGAGTAACTATTGATATCATCTGGTCAACAGACTATTCAGCTTCTTATGAGTTGTATGAAGTCCTCAAGAATGCGTACTCTGCTGGCAGTGATTCAAGAACACAGTAAACTAAGGTACTTTCACCCAAATCAATCCCATATGACTTAAGCTTGTTATAGTAATAAACAAGTTTCAGAATGTGCTCCCTAACACCAAAGACTCCGTCATATCGAGTATTATCAAGAAGTGATAGATAATAGTTTTTTTGAGTCTTGTCAAGCTTCTTGTATTTGTTACCAACAGCTTTCAAGTACTCCACTACAGTATCCTTTTCAGGAATGCTGTCCCTAATTTCCTTTTCAATTGTGTACTTGATTATCACTAGACAGATCTAGTTGGACTCACTTTATTGTTTATAGAAGGCCATTTCAGAAGTACTAGACTCGAAAGAGAGATCCGCAGGCTTGGGTTCTCTCAGAGCTAAATCTTTCTCAGAAATGGTCAGATAAATATTCAAGGACTCTTTCTAGTCATCATAATTAGTCCCATTAAGAGCCTTCACAAAGGATAGTTGCATAAAAGCAGAAACTGAAACCGCAAAATAGAAAATGGGAAATATTAATTATGTGTGCATAACATAATTATGAAACAAGAATTCCCCAACAAGCGATTATCAATTATGCAACTATAATCATGCACCAAGAAGGCTCAAATACCATAGAGATTTAGCTTATACAAAAGTCTATATAAAATAATGCATTAAACATTTTCATACCTATAGGGTACAACAAATATCTAACACATTAAAGGATTGCTATCAGCCTATTCTCAAAACCAACCATCAAAATCACATTAATAATGTCACACCTATGGGGTATGTCCATTATCAATGCTACAAGATCTTAAGCATCATCAATAATTCACAAAGTCATAAATTTTATGACCTTAGGACAAAAAATAATAATTTCAAAGTCCTTAGGGTCCTTTGGGAATTAAGTAACAAATTTTAGGACTTAAGTGAAATTTTGAAAAGGTGTCTAGGGGTAAATAAGTAATTCTGAAAGAGATTTGGGTTAAAATTGCAATTCTGGAACTTAAGGGACTAACTTATAACTTCAAAAAATTTATTGGGGTCATGGAAGAAAAAATAGAAATTATGGGCCGAAGAATGTAATTTAAAACTGGGGCCGAAACGCAATTAATAAAAATATTTTTTTCTTTTTTAATCAGGCCCAAATATAATGGAAACCGGATCCTTATAACCCGGTTCTGACCCGTTTGTGTCGCTAGCTTCCTCTTTTTTTTATTATTTTTTTACAGATCTGGGCCTAAACGAATTTGAGCCCAGAATCATGAAACCGGATCCCTAGGATTGGGTTTTAAGACCTGTTGCAGCGTCTTCCCCAACCGCGAGCTGGAACCAGGAAGAGCTGAAAATGAGGACTTCGCTGGCAAGGATTGTTACCGGCGACCATTCCAGAGGTAAAGGCGATGGTGCCGATCATTTCTCCGACGATGTAAAGCAAAGTTGAGGAGAACAATGCCCCACCCCCCCGCCATAAAGGAGCAACAACTATTCGCAACTCCGACAGGACCAGCTCCACTGAGGAGGGAACGGGGCTTCTGAGAGGTTTCTTTCTTGCAGAGTTTGTTAGCATGTTGAGAACCACAGGTGTAGCGCACATATGTGTGACACCGTGGCGTTCGATCAAAGTGAACACGGTGACGGCGTCGAATTTTTAGAGGCAAATATTGGTTCCTCCGACGGCTACCATCTCTCATGGGAAACTCCACCCGTTGGCGTGGAACATATTCAGAGTCCATAGGTAGACTGGTTTTTTGGGAACGGCGCAGTTGATCAAAGAATCTACGGTCATCACGAAAGAGAACAACGCCTTAAGAATCCATGCTACTACAAATCAGAAACACCATGGGAAAAGCTACAGTGTGACAGTGGTATGATTCTTGCTTCGGGTGCGAGAGTGCCATAAGGAAGATGATGCTGAAGAATCCATCGACGGTGAAGGCAAGGATAAATGAAGATTTGCACAACAAATGGATTACAAGTCTTGAATAATATGAGGAGTCAAGACCAGAATTACAAATAAAAAAAACTCACATTCACTTTTAATCACAAGGATAGAATGAGAATTAGCAAGACATGAGCAGTTCATAAATCTCAACGTGCGCATAAGATAATGAATCAAGATATATATATATATATATATATAAATTAATATTCATACAACCAAGCTCTGATGCCATGTGTTAAATCTATATATATCTCAATTCAAATGAATAAGTAAAGAATGTATGTGTACCTGAAGAATTCATAAGCGTTTGAGAAATCTCGATTACCTCAAGTGTAGACAGGTGCACAACCTATAGGTCCTCAGAACCTTCAGAGAGTTCAGAAATAATAGAGTAGAAGAAAATGAGTCGTGTGTATGCGGTTATCGACTGATCAACTTATATAGATCAAAGTGGTAACTGCTTTATTACATAATTAAAATAATTATATCACATTATCTCTAACTCAGTCAGTTAAGAGATAAGGAATAACTGACAGCTACTGAGTTGTGGGTTGGGCCTCTGCTTATTGAGCTCACTTGTGTGGTTCACCTATCATGGTCCATACAAGATCATAAAGACCAAACTGTTGGGCTTACTAATTAATGCTAATCCATAAATAATATTCCAACATAATATACATGCATACAATTATTTATTTTATTTATTTATTTTTTAATATAAAAATTATTATTATTTTTATATAATTTTATGACTTCAAAAATCATTAGAAAATAAATTACATTTAAGTATAAATTATGTGAAAAATTTTAAAAGCGACAAAGTGAAACTATATACTCCCTCTGTGAAAAAATGTAAAGCATTTTTTGAGAAATTGGATGTTCAAAAATGTAAGGCATTTTTAGTCTTTTCAAGTGTAATCATTGCCTTTTTCAAAAGTACCCCAACTGATAGTAATTTTATATTTATTATAGGATGTTAATAGAAATAAATATAAAAAGATAGAGTTAGTTTGAAAGTAGATAACTATTTTATTGGGAGTGAAATTTGGTTAAAAATGCTTTATATTTTTAAATGGAGGGAGTATCTATTATATTAATCATAAAAAATATAAATAACATGTAAAAAGTTTATGTTTTCAATACAATTTCATATGTTACTTTATTGTATATAAATGCAAATTTAAAAAAATTTGTATGTTTATTATATATATATATATATATATCATAATAGTAATAAATAATGATTGTGCTCACTAGTACTGCACAGATAGATACAAATGCATCAAGCCCTTCTTCCTCATACAATGTCATTTCGTGTTCCAACCTGCAAATATATCTTGACATATTTGCTTGACATCCATTAGCTACAAAGAAGGAAAAGTCATGAAATCCCTTCATTTGCCAAGGCCTCTAAAATCTCGAAAGGTAAGCTAAGTATAAAGTTCAACAAAAACAGTAAGCTTTTTATCAGATGGCTTTACTGGCAAACCGACTTCAACAATCTATCACCGATCGTACTTCCCGTAGCCGAAAACAATAGTTCAACAGAAAAGAAGCTATAATCTGTACATTCATATGAAGTGGGCGGAACCATTGGAGATGCCAGGGTCCGCCCCTGTTAGGATCTTATTATGTGCAATTGGACCATCACAACATATTGATAACGTTTCAGATAAGCTAACACCTGTATGGATTAGATTAGAGCTGGTAATTCAAGTAAATTGTACTTAATTTAAGTTGGGCTTATTTGAATCATGTTTAAAATGCCTGAACACATGAAAAAAAAAAAGCCTTTATAACCAAGTTCGACTTTAATACCTCAGGCTTTCAAGATTATTCAGGTTGACTTGAATAGCTGAATTAATTTTTGTTTTGTTTTATTTTTTTATCTAATTTCAATTTTTATCTTAAAACAATTAAGATTTTCAATTTTATATCTTATGTTAATTTTATTTTATTAACAATAAAAAAAGAATTTGGATATTTGAGTTAAGCCCACTCACAAGTTTGAGCTTGGCCCAAGTTTCTTGAGTTTATTCGGCAGCCTGAATTGTTGCCTCTAGACTAGATGATTGGCTTACGAAGCTATATAACTAGGAGAATTTCATTCGCACTATCTACAATGCTCCACCCTCCTAGTGTAGAGAATGTTAGCTGATACGACTTAATTTCTTTTATTTTTGCATTGTTTGTGTGGCCTTTGTACTAAAATATACTTATTTTTCCAAAAAAAAAAAAGTTACAACACAATGCCAAAAAATGGATAATGATATTTATATAGATAGATATAGATATAAGTTAAGATATCTCCGTGGTCTTGTATCGAGCAGAATGAACTGGTCTCAAAAATAGATTTCCTTGTGGAACTGAACTTCACGAAACTCATGGTGGAGGTTGATTCACGGACTGTGGCGAACTTGTGGGGAGATGCACTAGATCAACAGACTTCCACATTCTGGCAGCTTAGGTAGACCCTTCGTGTAATCACGTCAGATTGGCAGATAAGAGTGAAGCATGTTTTTTATGAAGGAAACTTGTGTGCTGATGCACTCGCCAAGCTAGGATTTCAGCAGCGGTCTAGATGCTCTGTCTTACAAGAGCCGCCTATGAGTATTCTACAATGGATTCATCGAGATGTTGAGGGTGGCACACACCCTCGTGTTGTTTTTGTTTCATTATCTAAGTTTGGGCTCTGCCGCCTTTGTTCATAAAAGGGAGGAAAAAACACAATAAGATTTCAAAATCATGGTAAAAGTCTTAATCAATATAGACATTTAAGTGTTTAGCAAATAGGCCACTGACGGGAAGTGAAGAAGTTGAAGGTGAAAGACGTAATCAGTGAAGGCTGTTGGGATTCGGAAAAAATTAATGGAGTGATTAATGATGAGGATAAGAATTTGATTAGAGCTATCAGACTACTTGTGGTGGTGAGAGAGGTCAGGTTAATTGGGTTGAGCAGCAAAGATGGGGATTATCCTGTGAAAATGGGTTACAAAGTTGCAAAGGAAGTGTTGAGTAAAAGCTGTAATAAGGACCTGGATGCTCATATAAAGTGCCAAAGAAGCTGTGGGAGGGTATTTGGCAAATTAAAATGCCACCTAAGGTTGTGCATTAGAGAGAAAAGAGATAAGGATGAGCCAAAAAATTGCCAGACCTCGATGGTGAGGTCAAGCTAGTGCCATACCATTCATAATACAAAACGGTTACACAAGAATACAATCAGATGGTGACACATAGCATAAGAAATATCTTCTATACAATTGCTATGGCCACGTATATGCCTAAAGAATATTCTACACACGCTCAGATAATTACATCAATACATAAACTAATTACATGCTTTAACAGAACATTTTATTTGGATGGTAGCTAATGGTGCTGCTGCGCAACAAATGAAGCCTTGTTTAAGAAGGAATGTGCAATTTCCTTTGTACGTGGAATATGCAACTCACAGGAGGAAACTATTTAGCATTTGTTGTTTTTACATCCATAGGTCATTGCTGGTTTGGATCTCCATTAGCAGCAAAATTTAATAAGATGGGGTTGAGTAACTTTGGTAGAATTTTGGTGGACTACTGGTTGTTGGACAGGTTTGGTGGAGATGATTATGCTGTGGCGAATTTTGCTACTATATGTTGGATGATATGGAAGTCTACATGTGAGTTTATTTTTTGAAAATGTGCCTGTGACTGCTGAGAATTGTCTGATGAAAGCTGTGGGCTTGGTGAATGAATATTGGAGTAGTTTGGAGAGGAAAAGCACGGTATTGGGAGCTGATCTGAAATCAAATAGAGGGCTGAGTTGGAAAAAGCTTGAGGTAGGTATGGGCCTTGTCAAAGCATTGAACATGAGGGACATTTTTAGTGATGAGAAGCTAGTGTTTGAAACAGACTGTCAGGAGTTATTCAGAAGAATGAAGAAGGAAGATGTGAAAGGCCGTGACTGGAAGTGTGAAGATTTGCTGCTGAAGTTTTTGGAGCTGAAGAAATCTGATGGAAACTAGTTCATGTCTTTGGTATCTCGCAATTAGGATTATGAGAGGTATGGTACCGCAAGGATGATTTTACAAGCCACCATCCTCTCTTTTTTGATTTTGTTGCAGGGTTTGTCTGGCTTGAACACTGAAGCTGAGAAGAAGGGTATTGGATAGCTGGTTTTATTTTGTTGTTTGTCTGTTTACTTTCTGTTTTGAGTAGGTTGTATGTTAGGTTTATTTGTTGCTTTGATAGGTTATATGATAGGTTTAATTGCTTTCTTTATTTGCTTTCTGACTAGTGAGTGTAATATCTTTTTGATGATCAATAAAATGGTCTCTTTTCGATCAAAAAATATAGACATTTAGGTGACCGCCGCAACAAATTTCATATCAAAATTATGCACACAAGCCATTCCCAAACAAATTGATATTTTTTTTTGGTTGATTTATTGTTTCCTTTGCGATAATAATTTTGATGTCATAAGTTTATAGTATGTTTCTTCCTTTTCATCAAATGCATCAACTAATGCAATCTACGTCGAAGATTATAGTTGCAAAAAAATGTTGGAAGAATGACAATTGGGTTTCAAGATAGCATATATATATATATATATATATATATATATTGTATAGTAAAAGATGCTTCATTCAAAAGAATGGGAACATACACAAACAAAGGAAACAACCAACATACAAAACAAAACTTAAACCATCCAGAAAAGCGGACTGAAAGGTTTGATCATTAAACAATAGCAATAATTTGTTGATAAGAATACAGAGTTGCCTTCGTCAACGTAGAGAATATCTCTCTTGAGAGTTGAGATGTTGTCAGCAATTGATAGATCTTCTCCATCTAAAATCGCAAATAATTTGTAAATATTTATTCAAACCACTGCAAATTTAAGAGTTTGAATTCAAATAAGGCACTTAAATTTTAAATGTAACTCTAAGAATCTTACTTTGCAATTCAGATTCTTATTTGAACTATCTGAATTAATGTTTGCAGCTCATTTTTGATGAATTTTTTTTTTCATAGATCTAAATATTATTAATTCAACCCTTTGGCTCTTGAATGTTATTTTCCCAAAAATTTGATTAATTAATTTCTAAGTATAAATTAATATTTTCTTAATTGATAACGTAATTAAGAAATTAAATTTGATTAATATCACCAACAAAATTTTTTTAATTAATATCAAAATAACAAATGATCTTTATTAGTTTATAAATAGATTGGGCAATGTACATACTTACAGAAAGCGAACGATAGGTGAGCCATCAATAAGCCCATTTTGTTAAAAAAAAAGATAGACTTATATGGCCCAAGATATTAGCTACTGGTCCTGGGCTGTCATACGTAAAACTTATTTCAACATTTTTATATTTTTGGCAATTTTTTCCGATTGATTCTTAAATTTACGAACAGGGAAGCTAATAGCTCTTCGGGTTCCCCGTTTTGTTTTGTTTTGTTTTATTATTATTATTATTATTATTATTATTATTATTATTATTATTATTATTATTATTATTTTAAAACGAGCAGTGCTTACACTTTTTAATCCAGCCCTTATAAGCCCTTTTAAAAGAGCTCAGTAACCTTATTTAGCCCTATATTTTTCTCTCTTCTTTCCAATCAATATAGTTGAAATTTTTGAAAACTATTTGATCGAAATTGTTTTTCTGGCCAATATTTGATTGAAATTGTTAATGTTGCAAAATAACATGGTCAAAATTTTTTGAGCTATTTTAATTTTTTTAATTAATATATAAAAAAATACAATTTATTAAATTGTGTATTAGCATAATTAGAAAATTATATTAAAATTACATTTTTTATTTTAAGGGTTGTATTAATCTGGTTATACTTTGGAGTTTATTATTGTCATCTAGAAATTTAATTCAAGTATTTTAGAGTTTATATGTGTATTAGTATAATTAGAAATTTAATTTTTTAAAAAATTACACAGGTTTGCAAGTTTGGCCTTGAGTCCTACCAATAAAGCCTGTGTTTAGGGGGAAAAATTGGTGAATCAAGGATAAGGAGCTTATGAGCATGAACTCTTAAGTCCCATTTAATTACTAAAAATGATTAGAATGAAATGGATTAAAAAAATAAAGATCAAAATAAGATTATCAAAAGGAATATGTGAATCACATTCATAACAAAGAAGAATAATTAGTTCATGGGGTTGGAAATTATAATTCATAAGTTTTTGATAAGTGTGATGATTATCACATTTGTATTATATATCATACTTATCATGAGAAGAAAGGATAGTTTAATTCATTTTTATTTTGATATTTTTAATTCATTTTATTCTATTTCTTTCTAATAACTACATAGGATCTTAAAAATCAATCTATTTCTTTTCAACAGCTGCAATGATATATGCTTTATCAGGGGATATTGCCACGGGTCACCCATGTCACCTTAATTTGTTATCTTGTATTTTCATATATTAAGTGCATTATATTTCTTAGAAAAAAAAAATTCTGTTGGTTGTACACAGTAATTCTCTTATTGGAGTCAATTATCTTCTAGAAGAACTCAAATATTAAGTGTGGGCACTTCTCACAATAAAGAAGATTTAAACTTTAATTTATCATATTATAAGTAATTAATCATTTTCACCATATCCAATTCTTGTTAATTTTGAAGAAATCTCTTTATTTTATGACTCCACTAACTTTAATGCTTTTACCTTTAAGATAAGACATTATATATATATAAATATCCAATTAAAAGGACTATAAATAATCTTTATATCAATATATATTTATAAAATTGTAACAACCTTGATAAATAAAAATAAAAATACATATAAATTAATTTATTTAAAGTGTATTTTATTTAATGTTTGGAACAATTATAGTAATATAGAATGTTGGGATAGTGGAAGAGTGCATGTAACCCACCCCCATTGGGATCCTAGTTTAAATATGGCTATGGCTCAAGAAGTTATTTTATTTTTATATACTTTACGAAATTATTAAATTGCCTTTATCACAACCAGCTTTTTTTCCCCCTTCTTTCTTGCCTTGAACACGTATTTTGAGAGCTGAGAGCTAAATACCAAACCCTTGCCCTGCTTCTCATCAACTTTTGCCTTCTTCCCTCTCAATCCTAATCGCCTTTCATTCGTGGGAGTCACTGTCGTCGGTGTGCCTGCCGTCGTTATGCCCATCACTACTGCGAGTTCTTTCCCTGTTTCACCACCATTTCTCTACTCGTTTTTTGTGAGATCGTGTTAAGTATGGGCATCTTCTCCTTCCTTCTCTTCAATTTTTGTTTACAGTGGTTGTTGTGGGAGAACTTAGAGGTTTCGTTGCCACCGCATGGGTTTGGGTCGTGAGTTTTCTCTTTGCTTCTTCTTTGGGTCATCGATATTCCTCTTCCCTTTTCTTTTTCTTAGTTCTTCTCCCTCTCCTGCGAGTAGTGTACAGTTTGAGTTGATTAGTGGCTGTGGAAGGTTCATTTTATTGGCTATCACTCTTCCCCTGCACCCGCCGCCGTCCTTTCTTTCTTGTGTATGCCAATGTTAATGGAGGTAAAAAGCCTTGAGCCCACTTATTTCTTATAGTTTCTATGCGTGAATGACTGAATGGATGATTGAAGTTGTAATTTCTCCCTTTGGTTGCTACTATCGTGACTGTGCGAGGAGAGAAGTTAATTTAAAGCCAAATTTCTGGTTTAGTACTGACATCTGAGATGTGGAAGATGACGATTTAATCTTCTTAACTTAAGATTGATTTTTTTTTTTCAATGAAAAATTGAACTTAGGAAACTGATGATTTACCTATTTATTTATATATTAGAGAACTTTGGGAGATGGAATCAAAGAAGAAGAAGTTGGTTTGAGCTTGGAAAAAAATTAGTGTATGTAAGATGTTTGACATGATGCTTACTAGAAGAAATTTTATTTGATTTCTGTATATTTAAAAAAAATTTCATTGATCCTCGTGAGTGATATATCCAAATTAGGTACCATTGCTCTATGAATTTAAGTTGAAGATTCCAAAGAAAATTTGAGTATGAAATTAGTATAAAACTATTTGAATTCTCAAAAAATAGACAATTGTGGATGAATTTTGTGATAAAATATAGGAACACTAAAGGCTATTATTAGTGGATTGGAAATGATGCATGGTTAGTGCTTTGACAAAAAGATTAAGAGAGATGGTATTTATTGAAGTATTGAGCTATAGCATGTGAGGGATTTCTATGTGTCAAGTCTTGCTCTTGAAATTTCAAATTTATTATAGCTAAATTTAGATAGTGGTAATGTTGGTAGAACATTTTTGAACTTACCTGAAAGTTTGTTTAAAAATCTTAAATTAATTTATAGGGGATTTGAAGGACGAGAAATTTAATTGACATTGAAAGATGAATTCTTGAATTATGAAAATTTCAGGTAAATGGATAGCATTTCAACTAATTTATTAATAAAATTCTTTTAACAAAATTTTTTTTTACATAGAACATTCAAAAACAATTATATTATGTATTTAATACTTTGTTAAATTTTTTATCTGAGGAAATTGTAAGGAGATGTTGGAAGATATTTGGATTATGGCATGTGTATGTGTTTTTTACCCTTACAAAGAATATTTTTAAAATTGATGAGATTATTTTTATCAATTCTGGTTATTTTGGGTTATGCAATAAATGCCAAACAAAGACTTTAGTTACGAAATTTTATTTTGGCAAGGTTTTAATGATCAAAGCTATTCATGTGAGTTTGACTTTGAAAATGGGAATTGTATTTTTATAATAATGATTTTCTCGCATGTTTGAAAATGAATTTGAAAGGGATTCTATACAAGACACTGGTTACTAACAACAGTCTCGTTAGCCCTTGTCCTCACGTTTGTTATTTGTGAGTCAAATACCTACATTTGTTTTCGTGGCTTTAAGCCGCGTTTGGTTAGTATTATTCTCGTGGACTATGTGTATAATAGCTCAAAATATAATAATAATAATAATAAAATATATATAAGTTGGTGTTTTAATAGTAGTTATATTAATTTTCGATTAAGATTATCAAGAAGGAGAGTTGGTTTAGTGGTAGCTAAATAGATTTCCATCAGATAGGTCTAAGGTTCGAACTCTCACAATGTAAGAAAATGATTTTTTTTTCCTATTTTTTACTATTTTGCCCCTACTAGATTTTTTAAAAAAACAGAGAGCATCAGATTTGCAGAGTAGTTGCCTTCATTTTTCTTCATTCCTCTTCTTCTTTGTTTGAAAATTCCAGACCGAGAGAGAGAGAGAGAGAGAGAGAGTGTGTGTGTGTGTGCGCGCGCGCGCGCTCAACCTTCATATGGTTTCTCCATCTTCTCTCCCCTCCGTTCAGGTCGCTGGCTGTGCGACAGAGCATTATGGTCTGGGTAAGGAGTTCTTAGTTCCCCATTCATTTCTGTTCTCTGTGTTTCTCGGTGGGTGCTGTCGAATCCTCCTCCTCCTCCACTCATTCCGTTCAAAAGTTGTTAGCACGCAAGGAGCTAGTATAAGATTTGTGGAGGTTTGATTCTTAAGCTGGAGGTTAGGTTGGAGCTATCTTCTTCTCTCCTGTTCTGCCTTTTCTGTTCTTCCTTTTCGTGTTGTGGATGATTTGAGCTGAGGTAATCTGTTCCTTCACTTCTCTGTTATTACACATGTAATTGTGGATTGGGACTGTGAAATCTTTCCTTCCTTTCTTTGCTGTCGTGAGTAATATAGAGGATAAGGATTTAATTTTTCTTGAATTAAGATTGATTATTTATTGATTGATTAATTGGAACCGTGAAAGCTGATTAATTACATGTCTATGTTAGAAATTTTGGGAAATGGAATTAATTGAATAGGAAGAAGCTTGGTTATAGTTGAAGTTCAAATGCTCACAAAGTGTTTGATAGAATGTTGAAGAGAGAGTGTTGTTATTATAATGGTTTGATTCTTATATATGATGATTATTGCTGATTAAATAAATTATCATTGGAAGACAATTATCTTTTATGGAATTTTGGAAGGTTGATTTATTCAAATATCTATTTTGTAAAATTTTTGGGAGTTAGATTTAGGAGGAAAATGATTGATTTGAATTTAAGAATTAATGTGCGATAGGCATTGGACAAAAATGTCTATTAAAAGGAGTTTTATTTAATTATGAAATTTATGAATTTTACCAATTCTTATGATGATGCATTTGGTATGGGCTCTATTTAAGTCAACTTAGTGTGGAGAATTTAATTATGTAGTTATTAGGTGGTTAATTGAATTTTGAAAATGGTACTATTGATGATTTATAAATTACAGTGTCGACTCATTTTAGGGTGCACTTAAGGTGTTTGATAAAGTGGGTTGTAGAAGTATTTTTTTTTAGAGTTGGGTGTTCACTCATGTAATTAACATACCTTGATTAAAAGTTAACTACTTGTGCTTGTGTGGAGTTGGAAAGACAAGTGTAGTATAAACAAAGTTTTGGATATACATACATACATACATACATACATACATACATACATACATATATATATAAAGTATTGTAAGGGCTAAAGGACTTTAGTTATATATCGGATTGACTTAAGAATATAATGACTATAATGGTGTTATGGAAAAGGAGTTTAGTAAACGTGAATAAAGGTCACTAAAATTTTGTATTATTGAATAAGAGATTTAGAGAAAAAAAATCTTGATTGGGGTAGTAAAGGAGGATTGAAGCTTTAAAAGAGAATTTTGTACTTGAAAATACTATAGGTAAATGGATAGCGTCCCAACTAATTTTTTTATAAAATAAAAAATTTTCTTTAGTAAAATAGTAAATTTTTTTGCAAATTATTTTAATAACAATGATGTGTTTATTGAATAGTTTATTTATTAAACTTCTTTATTTTGTGAAATTACTTTTATCAGTTTTGAAATTTTAATTGATTAATAACTACAAGTTTGGATTTTGATTATGAAATTTTATTCTATCAAATATTGGATTGATATAGAGAATGATTGATGTGAGTTCAACTTTCAAAATGAAAACTTTATTTATTAGCGATGATTTTCTCACATGTTTGAAATTGAATTTAAAAGGGACATATTACAAAACATTAGTTGTTAGCGATAGTTCCGTTAGTCCTTAGTGCGCTATGGTTATGACTAGCTAGTTTGACTTTTGTGAGCATTGCACTCACGTTTGTTATTCGTGGGTTTTATACCTGCATTTGATTTCGTGGCTTTGAGTTATGTTTGGTTAGCATTACCTTCATGGATTATGTGTCCATGTTTGTTTTGTAACTTTGGTTATGTTTGGTTATTTACACTCGTGAACTGTGTGTTCACATTTGTTTTCATGGTATAAGCTGTGTTTGGTTATTTACCGTCATGGACTGTGTGTACGCGTTTGTTACTTATTCTAATAAGTTCCTATAATTATGAGTTTTTAATTATTTGATAGATCTATTTTTCATTGGTTTTGATTAGTGACATATTTATAATTAATTAATGCAATTATTTACTTTATTGAAATTACATGATAATGATGTTTGATACAATAGTTTAAAGAATCAAGAATTTATTTAAAGTTATATAGAGTCTTTTTATGCCAAAGTTTATTAAAATTTGTTTGTGAAAATTGTTATCTCTAGTGCACGTAATTGTTTATTTTTAATATATACATATTTAATTGTTTATTGTTGAAATGCTATTCACTGAAAATTTATTTTAGTCTCAGATTTATTAGCTGAATTGATCTTACTATTGACCTTTGAAGGGCACATCTATTCTGGGTGGAGTTTTGCCTAGCATTATCTCCTTTTAATGTTAATATTTGAACTCATGTATTTTGTTTTGAAAGTAAAGTTAGGTGCTCCACATAGCCTATAACTAGGTTTCTATTTTGATATGTTGTCTGCTGGCTGAAAGGAGCTAAGCTTTTGATTGATATTTTATTTTATGTAAAATATTGTGTTGTAGAATTTCGAGAAATCCTATTTACAAGGGAGGTTCTGCCAAAATTTTTACAAAAATATTGAAAATTTTATTATAATAATTTTTATCAAATATGCTATAATTTCAATACAAAATTCAATTATGTTTTTAAAAAAATGGAAAGATTTGACAATTTAGGGTTTAAGGAATGTATAATATGGTTCATATCTTGTGCTGGTCACCTTATGTTTTTGGAGCGTAACAATGTGTCCACGTTTGTTTTCATAATTCAGGCTGTGTTAAGTGACTTACTCTCATGGATTGCGCATCCATGTTTATCTTTGTGGCACAAGCCACATTTGGTTATTTACCCTCATGGATTGTTTATTCATGTTTGTGAATTGTTTTGATAAATCCTTAGAAATATGAATTTTTAATTAATTGATGATTTCATATTTTAATGGCTTATTAATTGTAAATGTTGTTTATTTATTTAATATATTTGTCTTATCAAGATTATATGTTGAAGTTAATTTTTTATAAATATCTAAAGGTTCATGATGTTGAAGTTGTATAGAAATTTTTATTCCAAGTTTACAAATTTTATTATTTTGAATCGTTTTCTCTTTAATTTTCATAATTGTTACAAATTATTCATTTTTATGCTTTTAAATAATATAGTTGGGACATTAATCATTGGAAAATATTTTGTTTGGTTTCAAATAGCATTGTTGACATGGTACCTCCTACTGATCTCTAACTGACTCATTGCTAAATTAACTAGAAGACTAGTTTTTTTTATAATATCTTCCTTTTTATGTAAATTCTGAAATTTATGTATTATGTTTTGGAAAACAAACAATGTATAGGATGCTCCACATTGATTATAGTTAGGGTTTTGATTCTTTTTGTTATATTGTCTATCTGATATTAAGGAGTAGAGCTTCGAATTGTTGGGTGTAAATTGTACAATTTTTGTTGTAAAGATATAAAAACTTTGATATTTTGATTATGTGAAAAGTAAAATTACACACACGCGCGCGCGCACAATCAGGCTGATAGTAAGTTAGATGTATTAATTCAGAACTTTTCTTAATTAAGGCTTTAGGGATGTGCCTTTATATATATATATATATATATCCCATGCTGGTCATGTTATTTTTTGGGGCGTAACAAAAATATATCGATGAGTTGCACTTTACATTGCTTATAAATACATAGCTTGTTTAAAATTTTATATGATATATTGATGATTATATGGTTAGTTTACATAATAATTTTTGTTCTCTTTGATATGTGGTTCTCATTAGTGAAGAAAATACTTTTCTACACTTATATTTAACATCGATTAAAAAAGGACCGATGTAAAAACATTTAAATATTGACAATTTTCTAAAGGATAAAAGAGTAGTAATTTGTTCCCTAAACTATAACTCCTATAGCATCAGAGGCTTTAAACTCATTTATAATACACACTACAATAAAACAATAGGTTTTTCTCAAAAATTTCTCTTAGAAAAAATGTAGTAAGAATTTCTCTCGAATTTTATCTCAAAAAATCCCTCCTATGGATGTTCTCTCGGATTTTCTATTGGATTACATAAGTTAGAGAACATCTGAGAGAAAATCTAAGAGAATATTGAGAGAAACTAGCCGCGTCATGGCAGGAACCTATTCTCTTAGAATAATCTGAGAGAAATAGTTCTCTCGATGTATTTTGAGAGAAATACTTAAATATCTCTAAAAAAAATATATGGAAGAAAATTTCTATTAGAATATTTTGAGAGAACTCTTATATTTTCTCTCAGAAATTTCTAAGAGAAATATTTGTTTTTTTATTTTTTTAAATTATAATTAATTTTATTACCATAAAAGTATTTCCTCCTTAAAAAAAGTAAGGCATTTTTAATCAAATTTTACCCCCATAAAGTAGTTATTTTTTTTAAACTAACACTATCTTTTTATATTTACCTCTATTTAATAGAGTATTTCACTCTAAAATAAATATAAAGTGATTTATTCATTAGTGGTACTTTTTTTTTTAAAAAGATAATGATTATATCTTGAAACACTAAAAATTCCTTACATTTTTTAACGTTGAACCCCTCAGATAATATCATGCATTTTTTAATGGAGGGAGTATATCTTTTGTTTAAAAAAATTAACTAAATTAAATTTATTTTAAAATATTAAAATTTATTTTATTGGTTATAATAAAGTTTATTTTTTAAATATTTTCCTATAATGATTGGACTGTATCAAAGATCATCTTTGAGTCCTTCTTTATTTGATATAGTCTTAGATGTTTTGACTGAACATATTTAAGAGGAAATTCTCAAATGCATGCTTTTTCGCAGATGATATAGTTCTTATTGCAAAGACAAAAGAAGAAATTAATTATAAACTTGAGTTATGGAGTAAGACATTAGAGTCAAAATGTTTCCGCTTGAGTAAGAGTAAAATAAAATATTTACATTGTAATTTTGATAAGGGATCAGTGAATAGTAACTTGAAAGTGAAATTGAGTGATCAGACCAACTTCAAGTGGAAAAGTTTAGATATTTGGGAGTAATTATTCAACAAAATGGAAAAATTGATAGAGATATTGCACATAAGATACAAGCGGGGTGGTTTCATTGGAGAAAGGCTAAAAGAGTCATCAGTGATCATAAGGTACTTGATAAACTCAAAGGAAAATTTTATGGAATTACTATAAGACTAGCAATTTTATATGGTATAGTGAATGTTGGGCTTTAACGGGATAGCAAGAACATAAAGTTGGTATAGCAGAGATAAAAATGTTGAGATGGATGTATGGATATACATATGAAGACAAAATTTGAAATGAGCAAATACAGGAAAAAGAGGACGTGGCACCTATTGAAGGAAAAATGATAGAAAGTCATTTAAGATGGTTCGGACATGTACAAAGAAGATCACGAGAGACACCTATGAGGAGAGTGAAATAAATGACTTTGAGCCTATCAAGAATGGTAGAGGAAGACTGAAGAGAATACTTTTGGAGGTTGTTGAGCGAGACATTTTAATTAACAATATTTCTAAATGCTTAATAAATAATAGAGCATGATGACGTCATATAATTCATGTAACCGACTCACCTAGTGGGATAAGGCTTGTTATTGTTGGTTATAATAAAATATAATAGTTTATAATTATAATGTATATATGTGAATTATTACTTATACTATTATACATCTGATATTGTAGCTTTATCGGCTACAATAAATCCTCGTAAGTGCAAATATTAATTTTTTTAAGTTAAAAAAAAGGACCCAATTAGATTTGAACTCATAATATATTGGACATGTGAGAAACTCATTTACCTTTGAGCTACACTAAAATAATTGAAATTTTTAACTTAGTCACAAAAATCTGTCACTAATTTTTAACTTAGTGATGAAATATTAAGTAAAAGGAAATTGAATCAAAAAAAGTAGAACTGGTGATTTGGGTGAGGCAGGCTTATTCAGGCTAGGCTCAATTCGGGCCAGCTTATTTAGATTGGGTTCAAAGTATCATACTCCATCTAAAAATTCTATATAGCCAAGCCCAACCCTAACCCCTTCAGGCTTTGGGCTTATTTGGGCTGGCCCGAATACTATAAGACTCAACTTTTTTTAAAAAAAAGTTAGGTGATTAAAAATAATAAAAATATGAAAATATAAATATTTTTAATTTTTTTAAATAACTATAGTAATGCACTCAAATATATAGTATTTTAATATAAAATGACATAAGATTTTAAAAATAAATTAATATTTATTATATTATATATATTTTCTTAAAAAATTATTTTTTATTTGGGTATCCAGGCTAAGCTCGAACTTAATCAGGCTTGGCCCGAATTTTCTCAAGCCCACTCAAGTTGGCTCGAATAGAACTGAACATTAAAAAATTAATATTTTTTAGGACTCGGCCTTAAATTTTTCAGGTAGGTTCGATCGGCCTGTTAGAGTTGGACCAAATTATCTGCTCTAAATTTTTTTCTTTTTTAATAAATAAAAAAAATACCCTAGCCCTAGAAAAATAAAACACTCACGTTCACTTTTCACACACCTGCCTTTTGAGACTCACTCTAAAATTTCAATCCCTAGTTTCTCTTTTCAAACTTCATTAGATGTATGGCAACTCCCATTCCTCTGTAGACATCTCCTCTTCATCTTCCTCAAGGATTCAAGTAGGTATCTTCAAGTGGGCATCCTCTTCTTCATTGACGCATAGTGGGACTTGGATTTAAGGTATTCTTAGCTTTTCTTCTTCACCGAGTTCGATTCTCTCGCTTATGACGATTCTTTAACTCTTATGCCATTCCTTTATTGTTGAGCTTAGAGATTGCATCTGAGTTTATTTTTCTTGATTGCATCATGATTGCTAGGAGTGGTAGGACATATGTGGCTAAGTTAATTAAATTTCTTTGTTTGGACTCTTTCCCTGAAGTTCCTTTGATTTGTAATGAAAATATGAAGCTAGTGTGATGAATTGAATTCTTAATCAATGCAAAAGCAAGAAGTAGATAGAAGCTAATAATTATGAGTAGAGGGCCCACCAACTGGATAGAAATGCAAAGAAACAAACCTCATTTCAACACAATCCCCATTTTAGCTTAAAATAAAGTTTTTAACTTAAAATAAGTACTACAGATTCTATATATGGTCCCTACTTTGCCCTTTTTCTTTTGGAATGCATGTGCATTTACCATGGCCTCTTTGTAGCAGTTAGATAAATTGTAGCAGATCATGAACAAGCCTCTTGCTTTTATTTTATTTGAACAGGTTCTATTTACCATGTTTAAACAATTTGCAATTCTTGTACTATAGATTTCAACATCTTGAGATATTTGGCTATATAATCTTTTTCCTTCTTTCATGTATAATTTTTTGTAAGTCATATTCTATGCTTCTAATAATATATGGACAAATTTTTATTTAATCAAAAATGTACATTTTGTACTCCCAACATTTGAAATTGTAACAATCTACCTCTGATATTGATTAGAAAATAACATCCGTTACTTTAATATCGCTGCCAAAGGTCTAAATTTTAGTGGCTACAAGTTGTCATTGAAAATTGACAATCAATGGCAACTTTTTAGAATCACAGTAGAAAGTGAAACTCTTAGCAGAGACTTTTTAGAGTCTCCATTTAAATATCGCCGTTGAAAGTTTAATTTTTGTATTATCATCATAATTTTTTATTTTTGTTTAATCTAATATTTAACATTTTAAAACATTAATTTTGTTATATTATTGTAATTTTACAATAAATATATAAAATAACATAATGAGTTTTCATTTAATATATTTAATGGTTAAATTATAACTTTAAAATAATGAAATTATTTTAAGATAAGGTTAAGGTATTATTTAATGCTGATGAACTAGAGTAAATAATTAAGCCAAACCATATGATTTTATGTCAATTTTTGTTACCAAGTAATGTTTGGTTTGATTTAATCTAACTATTTAGGCCAGTTTGGTTCATTAGTTTTGATCAATTAACACTAAATATAACTGAATTGACTAATGCATACTCTTATGTGAAGTGATAAATTCATTCAAAAACCTAATATTTGATATTTTAACTTAGAATGCATGTAATGTAGTAATGAGTCTCTATTTTCAAATGATTTATGATTAAATTGATATTTTAAATAATAACACTACTTGTTTATAATAATTAGACATGTGATAGTTAAATTTATTTATTTATAGAATGATATTTCATCTAATCTAATTTTTCAATTCCAATTCAACATTTAATGCTAGTAACTTTAAAGCTTGATACTAGTTTAGATGTTTTCAATTTGATGGCTAATGGTAGGAAAGAGAAAGATGAAAAGAAGAAGATTGAGATATTCTAAAATTTTACTTTTAACTTTTACAATATATGAAATATATCTATGTATGTGATGTTATATGATTTTTTTTGTTTGATACTATCTTGCGACATAAATATAAAAAAAAAAATAGATAACATAGTGTATAATTTTCTTATAAAATTATAATTTAAAAATGAAAACTAATTAAAAAAGTAAAATGTTAATGTAAAAACAAGCCAATTACATTACTTAAGAGTTGTTGTTAATTAAAAATAAAAATAAAAATTTAAATAAAACTAGCTAGAAAAATAAATAATTATGAACTAATGTATAATCATCTACTCCCTCTGTTAAAAAATGTAAGGCATTTTTTGAGAAGTTGGGTGTTTAAAAATATAAGACATTTTTAGTCTTTTAAGGTGTAATTATTGTCTTTTTTTTTTAAAAGTGTCTCTATTAATTAATGACTTTATATTTATTGTAGGGTATTTAATATGAGTAAATATAAAAAGATAGGGTTAGTTAAAAAGTAGGTAACTACTTTATTGGAAGGTGAGATTTGGTTAAAAATGTCTTATATTTTTAAATAAAGAGAGTATATTTTTACTATTTATTCTTAGATATTTTTAATATTACAATTATAAATATGAATATTAACATAAATAATATAATAACCTCAAGAAGTAAAAAAAATTAAAATAAATAATACAAATGATATTGTATCAATTATATTTATAATTTACTTTAGATAAAATAAATAATATAATTTACAATTTTAACAAATTAAAAGAATTAAATTGAAGTATTTAATGATAGTAATGATATTCTATAATATTTAATATTTAAGATATATGTGTGTTTGTATCATTTAATAATATATATATATATATATATATATGTATGTATATGTATATGTATTTGATTATGCAATGATAGACTGCAGGATTATTCTAGCTCAGTGGCAAAATGGTTGGACACAAAACGAGGAGGTCATAGGTTCAAACCTTAAAAGAGGCAACTTGTGAAATGAAAATATAAATCGATGACATGATGACCTGTGGCATGAGGTGGGATTGACACGTAGAAGGTGACATGGCGCAATGTGGCATGAGGTAAGGGTGACATGTGGAGGAAGCAACTTGTGAAATGAAAACATAAATTGGTGACATGATGATACGTAGCGTGAGATGTGGTCGACACGTGGAGGGTGATATGAAGCCACGTGTCGTGAAATAGGGGTGACACGTGAAGGGTGACATGGCTCCATATGAAGGGTGACGTGGTGTCACGTGGGTAGATAAATTAGCATTACTTTTTAGTGGTGACAAAAAGGTGGCTGTTGATTAGTAGTTCTTACGGTGACAAATGTCGCTGTTGATGCTTAACATTCAACGGTGACAAAATAGTCACCCTGATGTGTGGTTTCTCTTGCTATCAATTCTCAACTTTTAGTAGCAACTATCTTTCTGCAGCAACAAATTTTCTTTCTTATGTTGTCGTCGATTTTCAACTTTCAATGGTGACTTTTATTTTCGTCGCAAATAGAATCAGTGACAAGAGCTCTCACAGCGACATTATGACAACTTTTTGTGGCCGCTAAAAACTTTTAGCAATGAATTTTTAGCTTTTAGCAATGACAAAAGTTGTTGCTAAAAGTTAATTTTTTTGTAATAAGTCCAATACTTCGAATCAGATGATAAACTAAAAAATAATTACAATAAGAATGACTTGCTTTCTTGTTTTTTACTCTTAAAACCAAGCTACTACACGTCAACATCCAAGGGCGGAGCTAGGATTTTATGTAAGGGGCCGAGATCTCAAGGCATATACTATAATTGAAGAAAAATCTAATATAACATAAATATTTCAACATCTAGTTATATTTATATTTATTAATTTTAAAAATATAAAACTAAAATAAATATGTACCTTCTTCTTTAAAGTTTTGCTCATCAATTTTCCATGGCATGAAAATCATTAATCATCATGTCTGTGGTAAATTTTCAGCAATTTCTTTATCAATATAAACTATCATTAAATTAATGAGAAATCCATCTTCTATTTTGTTGCGAAGCCTTGTCTTTATAATTTTTACAGCCGAAAAAGCTCGCTTAGTGGTTGTTTAGAAGAGTTAGTACAAGCCTTAGTAATCTATCAATCAAAGGATAAGAATTGGAATTTCCAACCTTTACAAACTTTTGACATAATTCACTAATAGTAGTCAAGTTTTGAAAATGAGGATCTTTAGGCATATCAAGCCCATAATGTTGTAATTCATACTCCAATCAAATCTTTTCTTGATCAGAAACAGATTGCAGGGCAAGCAAAAAGCAATATCTTTTTCTAGTGAATACTCTAACCAAGGAAAATCTTTAAACCAATGAGCTTGAAATTGATGAGGATGATCTTCTTGACCAAAAAGTGGATACACATTCATTATAAATTGATATGGTCCAAACTTTATATATGCTCTCCAAATTCCATCTTTTTGATTAACTGAATAACCCTAAATTTGTGGATGCTTTCCAAGGTCATAAATTAAAGTGTCATTGTTAACTTTTTCTTATTCAATCCTCATAGATTTGGAAGGACATGGTTGCATATGTTGCTCCATAGTTGACATTGTAGGTTGTTCAATAACATTTTTATCATTAGAAATAGATGGCATTCTTTCCTCATTTATCTCTGTTTTCTTGAAAAATGAATCAATAATTTTTTCCCTAGACATCTTTCAATCCTAAAAAAATACAGATTGTAAATTATATTATGTAACATAATAGAATGAATAAAAAACTACAAGATCATAACACAAATTGGATAATATATTAAATATATATAAGGAATTGCAAATCATAACATTAAGTTACACCAAAAATCATAAACATTGAAAAAGCAAAGTATATTGAAGATTGAAGTGGCTCACCTCAACTTTATCCTTATAGTCGCTTGATTAGAGTGCCTAAGGAAATGATACTGCAGCCAAGCCAAGTTCTTTGATTCAACCAAAAAAGAGAAAATAATTAAAACAAAAAAGGATTAGCTTGCAAACAAAACAACATAAAACAAATCGCAAAAAGGCAAACCGTGCATACACTGATACACATACCTAACTGGCTTGAATCAATGAATGGTGGCGGCAGCTTTCCAAAGCTCAAAGGCAAACTGCACAAACGAGGCATGTATATATTACATTTATATACTCTCAATTAAAATTGAAAACCTTCCTATTTTCTAATAGTATTTGTTATATATAATAACATACACGTGTTAGATGCTAACATTTTTCAATTTTGCATATGCTAGTGTGATATTTTTATATTTATTAAAAGAAAAGTAAATACTATGTTTAGTAATTAGTATTAAATATATTATAAATACAAAATATATTTTGGTAAGGCCGAACATATATAATGTCTACATTTTACTAAAAAAAATTAAAAACTTAGGGGGTTGTGGCCCCTCATCCCCCTATCTTTGCCACTATCTACATCATTAACAATATTAGCACACATTTCTCAAGAGGATTGTAGCTCAAACTTACAAGAGAATTGTAAAATCCGGGATAGACAAGTAAGGTTATCCTTACTAATCCACTATAGTCTCCCACCATCAAGTTAATCACAAAGCTAATCCAAATAAATTAGAAAGTTTAATAAAATTGTGAGTGGGAATCCTAAGTTTTCATAATATAAATATACTCCTATACACTTTTAACAATTACAAATCAGAGTTTAAAACAAATGCAGAAACATGGGATCCAAAACAAGTTAATACATTTGCAAAAAGACAATCTCATTTTCTGCCTAAACAATGCATGTGCCATAGCATACTGTAGATGTGCTGCAGTGTGTTGCCTTTGTGCCATGGGCTACGGCGAAGGCACCATGCACTGCAGTGCATTGCATGAGTTTGGCAACATTTTATTGTCAAATGACAGCATCTGTGATGAACTTCTGATGTGTCCCAAATCTCCGTCTGATGTTTGATTGAAGTGATCTATGTGTTTATAGAAAGCTTTCTCTTAGCTCTCGCTAATGACATAAATTTCACAATCAAATTATTTTTCTATCAAAAGTTGGACACCATTTTCAATTTTCACTTTTTTTTTCACAATAACTCACAACTAGGGTGCCAAAGCACAACACAAGTGCTAAAAGCTTACACCAACTGTCACGCCCCAATATTAAGGATATGATCGGCATAGAATATGAGGTAAACTCATATTCCATAAGCCTTGATTAACCAGAATTTAAGCTAAAATATCAATATATATAAGTTATATATATTAATAATAAAGTTCGTAAACTTTTAAATGTTTTGTAGAAATTTCGACAAAATTTACCCTATAATTTAAACCTCCCAAAATTTCCACAACAAAAAAATGCAATAGCCCAACCAGCAAGGAGACTAGCTCCATTCCAAAAATTTACATAATAACAAAATAAGACTAGGGCCTAACCATGGTGTACATGGAGTACTAACTTATAATTTACAAAATACAATGCAAGGTTTCACTAAAAAGAATAATCGCCATGTGCTTCCTCTTTCCAAAAAGCAAGAAGGGCCCCTAATGGTCGGCTGGAAGCACAGGGTCAACTACAATATCTGAGATCAAAGAAATTACTGGCGAGTAGTGTTCCAATCAAAATTATACTAAAGAAAATATGAAGATAATAAATAATAAATTTAACTTTAAATGACTTAATGAAATAATGAATTATCTTTAAACTATAAATAGATAATGATTTTTCATAACAATATGATCGTGAAATTAAACAATGCTAGTAGAAGCACATATACGTATTAAATTTTTTTATTGCTCATAAAATATAAAGATTTCCAATAATAGTGTGGTTTGATAAAGCACTTTTAGAGAATTATTAAAGAAATGATAAATTTTAATTTAGATTTAGGAGGGCTTTATCAGAATGAATAACAAGTATGGGCACACAGTCCACGAGGATAAATAACCAATCAAACATAGACATACAGTCCACGAGGATAAATAACCAGTCAAGGGTGGTTGGAAGCCACAAAACAAGCATGGCAAAAGCTACGAATCAAGCGCAAGCATGAAGCTCATGAAGAAAAGTGTGAGTGTGCTCACGAATTCTATCCCTTCAATCCATGTGCGTTGGCCTTTTACACAGGACTAGCACATCCTATAAACACCCTGCTAGCTAGATGAATCATGGTGCATTGAGGGGTAACGGAACTGCTATTAGCATTCAGTATTCTAAACTCAGTCCCCTTCAATAAAATTAAGCATGTATGAAGCAAGAAAACAATTTCAATTTTTTCCTACTTTCAAATACTGTTCAACTATTATTTTTCATCATTATTTATCAACAATATAAACTATCAGTAAAATCAAGACATTTTTACTAATAAAACAATTATTAGAAAAGTAGGATAAATAAGAATATTTTTACAATTATTAGAAAAGAAGGATAAATAAGAATATTTGTACAATTTATAAAGGATTAATAGTAAAATTTTAAATAAGGAGATTTTATAAATACTTTAATAAAAATTTATTCAGAACACTACCCACTATCCTGTGAGTTTTTGAAAATTTTAAAGCTCATTCACCTCAACTTCTCACCTTAATTCTAATGGTACCATTAATTTCCTAACAAGTAAATCAAAATCCTAAAATCAATTATTTATTATTTTCTTAACATAAATAAGATGATATTTAACATCCTAATTTCTAACAAATAACAAAGTTCTCTTTACCCCAAATAAATTCTCTCCACACTTTTAATTTCACTAGCCAAGAATTTTCTCAACTCATTAGTGAAATATTACTTGATCTCAAATAATATCTCAATTAGACATAGACAGCCAACATTTTCCTTGTCAAATTAGTAACTTAACCACAATCCAACAAGAGCAAGAGAAACCCTCCCATTCATTTATGACTTCTTAAGGTTAATAAAGCACCACAACCTAATATTAAATTTAATATTCACTATTTTAAGTTCTCTAAGGTTCTAATCACTATTTTAAATCTGTTACTAGTAGATATAATTGCATGTATAGATTTCCGAGTAGCATCCATAATTCTTCCACACCATCACATATTAATAATTTCATAATCAAATTTCATTTGCAACTTTCAAGTTAAATTCATATATTAATAACATGTAAGCTAACTATACTTCCCACAAGAATCAATGAAATGTCAAAAATATTCAAAAGCAAGCTCAATTTCTTCTAACAATCATTTTAACAAACATCTCATTGGCATCAATCTCCAAGTTTCATGTTTAAATTCTCCCATCCCAATTCATCCTAACCAAATTTTTTTTTTTTTTTCAACACCAACCAATCCAAACAAAACTAATTTAGCTTGCAAATTCTAACCCTTTCAATATAATTTTCCTACTTATTATTATTATTATTATTAACAGGCACAGACAGCAATAATGTTCGAGAGAAGAATTGAAACTTCAATGATATTGCAACACGCACACACGCGATGCCAGCAATAGAGGAAGAAGAAAAAACAAAAGCTGAACACACAACAACGCACTACCGTCAGTCACTAAGCCAGGAAAAACAAAGGACAGCAACTCAGGGAGAAAAGTCCGATGACTTCAACACCTCCAACTGTGAAATTTTTACAGCAAAGCTACAAGACGACGGCGAAGTTAGAAGATCTGAAACCACCCACTTACCCTGGACACAGAGCAAGGGACGGTGACTGAAGAGGAGTATTCAGTGACTTAACCTCACTGCTATAAATAACGTGAGCAGAGAGAAGCAAAGCAGAAATTTCATATCCGAAAAAAAAAAAAAAAAGATAAGAGATTGAGCTTACTATGCACGCATACACGGACGTCTTGCTATTGAGGAGAAGAAAAGATAAGAGATAAACACGCATGCACCTCTGTCAGCACAGCAAAGAAGAAATAGAGCAGAGTTTCAGCGACACCACTTTGACAGAAATGGACGAACAGCTGATAGAACTGAACGGCAACAGCCAGCAGTGAGGAGACAAGTCGAAGATGATGAGGAAACACCCGATAGTGATGAGAGAAAGGAAGTCTAAGGTCGGTGAAGAGAAGAGATGAGAATGTTCTGTTTTCTTCGCACAAAAAAATAGTTTCTGATCAAAAGAAGGGTTAGGAAAAATTATAAAAAGAAGCACGAGAAAATCACAAGACAAGGTATAAAAAAATTATAAGAAATGACAGAAAATTTTTTATAATTTAAAAACTAAACTTTTGTTTAGAAAAATTTAAATTTTGGATTCTCAAGAAAATTTTTAATGAGTGTATTTAAACTATCAATTTCTACTTACTATAAAATTTATTTAAATAAAAATATTCATTGAGAGAATTTTTTTTAATTTAAAATTTAAGGTCATTATACCAACCCTTAAACCACATTTAATGGACCATTATGGACTCATACAACACACCACAATCAATTTAACACACATAATTCATGATTTGAACACTTAACCCCTAGATTCACAAAAACATAAGGGGCAGTTAACTTCTCATAAATCTATCTAGCATTCAACCAGTCAACTAATTATCTACTTACACATTTCGGCCCTATTAAACTTTACAACCACATATTAATAACTTAGGATACAAAATACACAAAATATCCTCAACTATAATCCAAGTAGTCAAAAGAATCACATGAGATTCTAGTTGACAAATTAACAATGTTCAGATACACATACTTTAAACTAGGAGGCCTACAAATAGGATTGACACAAAATCTTATGCCTCCGGTCATTTCCTAATCCTAATTCGATGATCTAGGCTCTAAAATATTGATGAATGAGGATTGAGTACAACCACTCAATAACCAAAGTTAATCTAACATATACAATTACATATCAATTAATTATGGATACAAATGACAATAAACTCACAATTCATCATATGCATATATTTCAAGTATAGTCTTGGCCAAAAAAAATAACAACCATGTGATTGAGTGTGCAACACATATCATTAGATATATTTCAATTATGCAAATCTTGAGTTCACAAAAATAACAACAATGCATCCCTAATCAAAACACATTAGACCATAATAATAACAATCATGTGGCCGAAAATAGAATATGCATGATCAATGCCAATCTTGTACTCTCCTAATACCTCGTAAATGAAGCTAATGATTATTCAAAAGCTACGTCCCAAAATTGGATTAATCAAGCCTTCCACTTATGAAAAGCTATCAGGCTAAGGTTAACTCATTCATTTGTGATCTATGGTTTTTTCTAATACTAATAACCATAAGGTGTTGTACTCTTAATTTAGCCCCCTCTTGAACTAGTGGAGATTAATTAAGTTTGAGTCCCTTGAAGAATAAATAAGACAGTTCTAAATCAACCATGTGATAATAACTACCTCCCGCTGCCAATAGTCGATGCCAAGGCTACCACGTGGATTTACTAATCTTCTCTTCTAGGCAAAATTCGTGCTAATGATTATGCTATACACATATTGACACGTAATATGTCATTTCAGCATAATTAATCACATCATATTATATTCACACAATTTGTTTTCTTCATTACACTCTACATGCCAATTATCACATATTTACCATTTTCATAATAACATGCTCTTAATCATCAATATTAGGCACATATGTATAAACATGCATATTATTTTCAACAATCCAACACAATTTCACACTCATAATTCATCACATTGTCAAAATTTTCATTAATGGGTCTTCAAACACCCAACAAATTAAATTTCAAAATAATTTAATTCAACAAGTAATTAATTAACATACAATAATACAAATAAAATTTTTCTCTAGTTACTTCAAACTTTGAAAAGGTCAAAAGTTTTTTTTCTCAAAACACAACTTTCAAAGCTTTACAAATAGCTTGAATGGTGACAATTTGGTTAATCTACCATGAAATCACAAAGATATCATCATTATCCCTTATTTAGGCAATTTTTGACATTCTAACTCCACATTTTGTTTTTATCAAAATCATAAATTCACTCCCAATTATACCCATTGAGTTTACTACGTTTCAATAACACATTATTATTAATAAGCCATTTAACCATCATTTATGGCTATTTAACACTCCCAACCACCATCATAATTGCAAAATTCAGACATTATTGGCCCTCACCAACCAACAACCCATAAAATCTTTAATGTGGGGTTTAAAAATCTTAAACAACTCCCATTATTTCTATTTTAGCCAATAAATTTGGTCCCATAATCATAATTCTAACTCAAACTTTAACTTTAATCTTCAAGAAAATAGAGGGAGAAAGGAAATGGAGGGCATACGAGACTTACCTTTGATGTTAGGAGGCTCCAAAATATCTTCTATGGTCCCCAAATTCGTGTCCAAATTTAAATTAAAAAAATTATAGTTTTTATTATTGCTATCCAGATGTACTATTGACAATGTAGATTTAAAATTTTTAACTTGTAATTTTTTCAAAGAATGTTTTTTAAAAGTACATGTGAGAAGATTATCTTTTTTTGGTAATCTATTGGAAGATTGTATTTATTTTTAATATTGTATTACTAAAATAAAAATTTATTAAAATTATAAAAAATAATACTGCATGTGACAAGTTCTAATTGGCCCTATTTCATTATATATATATATATATATATTGTCACAAGTTATTCTTCAAAGATGAATGCATTTTTTACCCTTATTTGTTTTAAAATTTCACAGGTATGCTTTTGTTTGGATTGGATTCGGTGCTCTGGGTCCAAGTTAGATTTAAAGAGATATAAGCCCAATATTATCTGGCCTTGCGATTGTCAAGAGTTTTTGGAATCAAAAACTTGAATTAGAAGAGATAAACCAGAAGCAATTTAAACCAGATTAGAATTTCTCAAAAAGGTCAGAGTTGAAGAACACAGAAGCATTAACTTTCAAAATTGGGAAGAGACTTATGAAAGTGATGAGAAAATGTTGAAAATATGAATTTGATTAAGTCAAGTCATTAAACCAATTACCTTCAAACTCTTAGGGTAACTTAATCTTGTTAAACATAAAATCTTCTATAAATTTGTCATAATCAAAACCAAGGAATATATCTCTACGCAGACTTCCTTCACAGCTTCACATGCGCGCGGTGGCAAACAGAGACGCCAGCCGATTCTAACAACTAAATGAGGCCTTATATATTATTTTCTCTTGATTTTTCTCAATTAATTAACAAATTTAACTCCAACAATCCCCAAAAATCACATATAATAAGGGTTCATTCAGAGCCATTCCAGCCAAACAATTTGAAAATTTCTTCCGAGATCATCACTTACCATTAGTCAGGTAAGGTTTTATTTTTAAAATTTGAATTTATTTAAAAATTAATTTACGTTCTATTTTATGTACTAATAATATAATAACAATCTTGATAGGTGCATGGACAAAGAATGACATCATGTGAAGCAAAGAAAATTGATTGCATGTTGTATATTTTTTTAATTAAATAAATTTATAATTTTTATGTACTGTTAGACTTCCCTATTTTGAATATAAAACATTGAGTAAATATAAGTGAAATTATAAAATATTTAGTAGTGGTTTTTCTAAAATCGCTACAATATATTTCACTCGTAGTGGTTTGCAATATTATGGCATCATTATAATCACCTTCTCCATCTTCGTGTCTTGTAGAAATATTTCAAAAACTGCTATGCAAACCATTACTACATTCAATGCCTATAAAAATCCCCTAGGTTATACAGATATTGATATGTGATATATATCATATCCAATATGTCAACATTTTAATTTTTAAAAACATATGATACAATATATTTTTGATACGTGTATATATATTTATAAAAAACATTAAAAATATAATTTTAATTTAGAAAATATTCAAATTAGCATACATATATAATTCTTTATAATAATACCAAGTAAAATATAATTATTAGTTGCATTTTTATTTTATTTATACCTAATTGCTTATAACTTAGTCCCTACTAATAGGTATAATTTTAATATCTCCTCCCTGGTCATTATAAGATTACAGTTCCATGTTTTTATAATTAAGAAAAATATAATATTTATTCTTTTACTATATCCAAAACTTATCTTTTAAGAAAAATCAAATCTTTGACTTTAAAAGAAAATGAAAAAATGATATTAGTAATAAAAAATTTAACATTGCAAGTTTTAATAAATTTATTTTTTAAAAAATTTGGTTTCAAGTATTGATTAGTAATTTAGAAGTTTGGGATATGTATCGAAAATTAAAATTTTTAAAATTAAAAAAATATTATTTTAATACTTTACGGATACATATTAAAGAAGTATCGATAAACATCAGTATCAAATATAATATTAATATGAATACATGAGGCAATTTAAAATATCGGTGCTTCACTAAAATTCACAGCTTCCTTGTCACATTTTTCATTTATATTTTCCCCAATCTCCTTATCTCATATTTTTCACTCCCGTTCTCTAGCGTCCCTACCTATTTTTTTTTTTCTCTTATGGTAAATTCTTTTCGTTCCTCTTCACATTATTTTATTTTAATTTTTTTCTATTATATTATTTCACTTTTATTTTTTATATCATTCTTTCATTTTATTTTCTTTTTCTGACATTCTTTTCTTCTCCTATTTTTTTTCTTTCAAGTTTTGGAATATCTTCTCTTCTTTCTTCTTTCACTATTGTTTCTCCACTTCGAAATCTTCCCACAAATTCATCTACTCCTTCAATTACATATTCAGAAAAAAATGAATTTTTTAAAATAATTTTAGGAAAATTAAAAATATAAACACCATTTAAATATTAAAAATAATACCTTCTTGACAAGAATTGATTAAAAATTTTAAAAAATCAATTTTCAATTGTTTCTAAAATTTAATTTTAAAAAACTTCTAGAAAGAAATGTCAGAGCATTTTTTAAAAAAATTAATAGGGATTCGAGTGCTGGTGCTATAACTGCAAGTTTGCAACAATGGTTGGAGGGAATTTTTGAATTTTAATCCTTGTAGTGGTTTTCAAAATGGATAATTTTGATAAAGATTCTTTAATCACACTTATTTAAATTTAAAACTTTTAAATTTTTGAAATTATATTGCAGTCCAGAAATATTGAATATTAAATTTCTAAGAGAAATGATAAAATTACCTCTCATTTAAATTAATACTAGAACTTTTCTAATTCACTTGTTAATTTACTTACAGAATATTATTAATTTTTTCACTTAACTTGTTTTCATTTTAAGTATTTAAATCATCTTAAGATAATGTGTTAATTATTAGACTGTATATTGTTCATTTATTTATAGCTATTGTTCATTGCCTTACTTCATCTGTTCATTATTAAACTTTCTTTTGATTGCATTACAGGAAAATAAATAAATAAAGTAGGGCAATTAACAATATTTCATAAGTAAATGAATAAATAAAGTATGATAATTTTGATATTAATTTAAATGAAGATTAATTTTTTATTTTCTCAAAAATTTAATAGTAAATCAATATCCCTGAACTATAATAAAATTTAGAAAATCTAAAAACTTTAAATTTAAAAAAGAGTAATTAAGGAGTCTATATTGAAATTCTTCCATTTCAAAACTACAGCTCCACGAGGTTGAGGACATGCTCCGTCTTTTCAGAGAGAAGTGGGGGAAGTGGCTCTGCTGGGAAACTCAAGTCAGAACGCACAATTTCGTTAGTGTGGCAATGGCAGTGCTCTGATTTTGTTAGGATGATGTGGGAGAAGCGGCTCCGCGTGATAACCAGGGTCATGACGCACCGTTTTATTAAACAAGGCATTGTCCCCGTCCTTTCCTTGGGCTGGACCTAATTCTTTCGGCCATTCTCGGGCCCAATATCATTTTTAGGCCTATCAAATACTTTATTAAATTAAATAATTAAAATGAAACATATTGCGTAGAATTAAATATGCATTAACAAAAATTGATATAAAAAATATGCATTAAAAAAAAACAAAAAAATCCTATTGAAGTTTGGATTTTCTCTTAAAGATAAACGCCATCTTGACTAACTGATGAGATCATTCCAAAATGTTTATTGATTCCTTAAATTAATTATGATTGAAAATAATAAGAGTTGTGCGAAGAAAAGGGTGTGTGGTAGCTGTGGAAAATAAATGAATACTGTTTAAGGTTATCCGTGGATGAAGTCGAACCAACGATGGAATGACTTGTCCAAAGCATTAAATAATTATAGAATACAGTACTTAAGAATTTTTTTTAAGATAAATTATTTCTAGTAATTCAATTTTACAAAAATAAATTAGAAATAACTATATTTCTTTTTTTTTCTTTAAAAACAGCTAATGTTAATTACAAAAGTAAATAATAGAGAGGCGCAATATATTTGTAAAAAGTTCAAGATAAGCCCCAATGTTTGAAGTTTGCAATAAGTACGTATTGTCTACAACATATATAGATTTTTTCAAGTTTAAATTTTAGACGAAAACCACTTGTTTATGAAAAGATAAACGACCATCATATTTTATTAAAGTTTGTTTACTATCCCAGTGAAGTGAACTCATGAAGTGCATAAGGAAAAAAAAAAAAAGAACTCATGAAGCTATGAAATGACATAAAAAATTGAGAAGAAAATGAAGAAGAGGGGAAAAGCCAGGACAACATATGCCACCTTGATCAAGAGCTGATGTTCATGAGCTCTATTTTATGACATTTTACTTGACCTCTTACCCATCAAAACCTTTTATGTGGCACTGATCTCTTAAGGAGAATAGTACAAATTTTAAAGGGGAGCACATTTTAAAGGGGAGCACATTTCAAAATATTAATTTATTAGGAGGAGAATCCCTTCATTTATAAATCTCATTTTGTGAGGTTTATAGATGTGGGATTCATGACAATATCATTTTGATCCAATACTTTATGATACTTCACTCCACCCTCTTGTGAGTCAAAACCCTCCCTTCAAAATATAATTAAGACGTGGCTATAAAATGTGATGGAACCCAATTATGAATCACTCTTTGTATGAGAGAGAGCCTTAACTCGGTCAATTGTGGAAAAACCTGACATGAAATCGTGACTCGCACTCACAGCTCCAGTGAAGTAGGCCCAGCCTGGTGGTTATGGGGGGAAAAAAATCTGTGGCTATCATGCTAACGCACTGACTTTTCTTAGACATGTAAAAGGGGTTAGTGTGATGTTGGACATGGAGAGGGAAGAGGGAGGGAGAGAGGAGAAAGGAGGGGGAGCGCTACTATAAAATTTTTTTTTAACAATAATTATTTTAAATATTTTATGTTGATTATTAGAAAAAAGAAAAAAGAGAAGTAAATAGTTGCTTTTTCATGTCGGTTACCCAAATAACCGATGTGAAAAGTCTTTAAATAAAAATTAATTTTTTTAAAAAAATTATTTTTTAACAATTATTATTTAAAAAATCATTGTGAAAATACTTTTCACAACGGTTAACTGCAAATAACCGTTTCCATAACAGTTATTTGCAAATAATCATTGTAGAAAGTTACTTTTCACAACAGTTTTTTTATATAACTGTTGTTAAAAGTGCATTTTTTTAAAAAATTATTTTTTCAATACATCCATAATTTGAAACCTATAAATTGTATAAATTTCATAACAAGTATAAACACACAGCCAGCTAAATTACAATGGTTATATAAAAGTTACAACTACACTAAATATACATAATTAATCTAATATCAATAACAATGTTAACTAAGTATTCAAAAAAATTTAAATACCCAAATTTATTTATACAAATACCCAACTATCATAAAATATAAATTTAAAAATTAAAATAAAGATTTGATGGCACAAATTCATCTATTAAAATGCCTAACTATACAAATATTCAATTAAATCAACCGTCTATAGTACCAATATTTAATAAAAATTAACAAAATAAATAAATAAATAAAGACTTATGGTGGAGTTTGCAAAGACTATCTAATAATTATGAAAATAGTTAAACAAATAATGTAGAAATGTTATGTTTAAATTAAATAAATTTTAAAAAATAAATATAAATTACATTGACTAATTTATTTATTATATATTAAATCATAATTATTTTAGAGCTATACATATATCGGCATGGTTGTGAATTAAGGATCAAAAAGCAACGTCACTATGAACGCTTAGTTGCCACAAGCAAGTTCTATGAAGTGCCCCCCGATAAAGAATCCCATCACGACTTGCCTCATACCGAGCAATCGGAGGAGGCCCATGAAATGCCAACCCTCATGCCTGTCCGTATGCATATAACGGGAATCAAATACGAGAAAGGCCCATCATTTCCCTCACAAATCGGGGCACGCCCATCCTTCGCTCTTTCTTACCAACCAATTCTAGGCAAATGCCTACAAAGCAAGCCTGTTCACCAGCGTGATCGAGGAATCTCACACGCGAAGGCAAGTGGAAGGAGGGGTGGCGGTTTGCCAACCCCCTTTTGGAAAGGGGGGAGGGCAAACCAAATTTTTCCAAAACCATTTTTGCGGCCTCTCAACAACAACCGACGAACCCCTAAAAGAAAACTAACCATCGATAAAAGGGTTTGTCGGAAGAAGCCAAGGGACCGTGCGCGTGCTAAATGCCCTCTAAACAACCCACCAACGAACCCTCGAACACACACACACAAAACTTACCGAGTGTCATGTTTAATTTTGAGGGTTCACTAGAAAATTCGCCGGAAGGCCGTCGCCGGTGGTTGCCACCAGCCGCCTGCTGGTTGTGTGGGTCTGGGTTCCCATCAATACATAGGGAAACCACGCTGCTAGGTTCAGGCCCAACCTGGCTGGGGAGGGGGGTTGGAGTTACCCCCTAAAGAGCAATATGGGCTTTTTCCACTCTGGCACGAACATACATACTTTTTGCTCAAATGATAACGCCCCTTTTAAGGGACCTAGAGACCTCTGATTTATCCAAATTTTTGAAGGCTTCTTAGGCATGATATGAGGATGAAATCTACCAAGTTTCATAATTTTTGGACACCCACAGAATTATCTAAGATTTTTTGATTACTCCAAAGAGTGCGGCCTCCACGGGCGGCGGCTCTGACAGTTGGACCCCCAAACATGTCAAGGGGGATGAGTTTGAGTTAAATAAACCAAGAAATAACAAATTTAATGAGTAGATTTCATTTTGGTATGGGTAGGACTCTTTTTGCACTCCTTGGACTTACCCGTGGCAGGTTTGGACGTGCCAGGACTTGCACATGGCAAGTCTGGACGTGCCAGAACTTGCCCGTGGCAGGCCTGGACATACCAAGACATGCCAGGACTTGTCCTAGATGTGCCAAGACTTGCCCGTGGCAAGTCTGGATGTGCTAGGACTTACCCGTGGCAAGCTGAACGTGCCAGGACGTGCCAGTACTTGCCCTGGACGTGCCAGGACTTGCCCGTGGCAGGTCTGGATGCAACAGGATGTGCCTGGACTTGCCCTGGATGTGCTAGGGCTTGCCCGTGGCAAGTCTGGACATGCCAAGATGTGCCTGACATACCAGGACATGCCGAGACGTGCCCGGACTTGCCCATGGCAGGTCTGGACGCAGCAGGACGTGCCTGGACTTGCCTTGGATGTGTCAGGGCTTGCCCGTGGCAGGTCTAGATGTACCAAGATATGCCAGGACTTGCCCTGGATGTGTCGGGACTTGCCCGTGGCAGGTCAGGATGTACTAGGACGTGCCAGGACGTGCCCACGGCAGGTCTGAATGTACTAGGACTTGCCTGGACATGCCAGGACTTGCCCTGGGTAGGTCTGGACGTGCCCGTGGCAGGGTTAGACGTACCAGGATGTGCCTAGACTTGCCCGTGGTAGGTCCAAACGTGCTAGCACTTGCCTTAGACGTGCCAGGGGCCTGTCATGACTTATCAGATCTTGCACCTCCTTGCCTGAACCATGCCAACATTTACCACACGCTTGCTCGAGGTTTTGCCCAAACTTTTCCTATACCTTGCTAACAGTTGCGATGACCTTTCCAACACAAGCCACGGGCTTTGCCCGGACCTTACTAATGCTTTCCCGGGATTTGGCCCGAGCTCTCCTGGACCTTCCAACCCTTACTTGTAACTTGCCAACACCGGCCATGGGCTTTGCCTAGACCTTGCCAATGCTTGCCCAGGGTTGAGCTCGAGCTTTCCTGAACCTTCCTACTCTCTCCCGAACCTTGCCATGCGCTTGCCCTGACCTTTACCTGAGCATCCCTAGACCTTTCACCCCTTGCTCGGGGCTTGCTAACGCTTGCCTGGGGCTGAGCCCGAGCTTCCCCAAACCTTCCACCCTATGCCCGTACCTCACCAACACTGGCCACGGGCTTTGCCCGGACCTTGCCAATGCTTGCCTAGGGTTGAGCTCAAGCTTTTTCGGACCTTCCAACCCTTGCCCGGACCTTACCACACGCTCGCCCGGACTATGCCACGGGCGTGCCCGGACCATGCCAACACTGGCCGTGGGCTTTTCCAATAGTTACGATGACCTTCCCAACACAGGCCACGAGCTTTGCCCGGACCTTGCCAACGCTTGCCTGGGGCTGAGCCCGAGCTTCCCCAAACCTTCCAACTCTTTCCTGGACCTTGCCACACGCTCACTCGGACTATGCCACGTGCTTGCCCGGACCATGCCAACATTTGCCACACGCTTTCCTGGGGTTTTGCCCAAGCTTTGCTCGGACCTCCATTATATATTTAAATGTGCATCGCGTAATGAGCTAACGTGCTTAAGTGCTGAGCACGCACGTGTGGTTCTTGACGGTCCATAAAAGAGTAGGGTAGGACCCCCCGGGGCTGGATGCCCCTCCTAAGGAGCAATATGGGCTTTTTTCACTTTGGCACGAACAGACATACTTTTTGCTCAAATGACAATGCCCCCTTTGAGGGACCTAGAGACCTCTGATTCATCCAATTTTTTTAGGCTTCTTAGGCATGATATGAGGATAAAATCTACCAAGTTTCATAATTTTTGTACACCTACAAATTTTCTAGGATTTTTGGATTGCTCCAAAGAATGCGGCCTCCACGGGCCGCCACGGGCGGCGACTCCATCAGCCGGACCCCCAAACATATCAAGAGGGATGAGTTTGAGTTAAATAAACTAAGAAATCACAAATATAGTGAGTAGATTTCATTTTGGTACGGGTAGGACTCTTTTTGCACTGCCAGGACTTGCCCGTGGCAGGCTTGGACGTACCAGGACATGCCAGGACTTGCCCTGGATGTACTAGGTCACTACCAGCTTCCACACTCGCTGTTAAACACACCATCAGCTTCTCTGCCTCAATCTCTCTATTGTTCTCATCAGTCTCTCTGCCATAAAGCTCCTGGATGTCTTATATCACGAGCTTTATCCTTAAATTCTTGTCCAATTTCCATAGATCTATACCTTTTGGAACCCTTGATTTTCCCTTTCTCCCTCAATATCTTCCATCTTCTTCTGCTACAGATCTCTGCTTTAATATGGGAAAACTCAGAGCCGAGGGAGCTTTATAAAGAAATAGACCAATTGTCTGTGTCCAAAAGCACATGTATATTTATGCTGTGTTTTTTTCTTCCTACACCTCCCATGCCTTTGATTTTTTTCCCTTTGTATTTCCTCTAATCAATCATCACACCTATGTTAGGTTTACATTTGCAGGTTCTTCTTTATGAGTTATAAATACTGTATATTTTGTATTACATGAATCATATTGAATGATTTGCATGTAAATTAGTTTTGTAATTATAATTATGCATAACAAGTTTAATCTCCCCGTGCGATGCACGGTGTGGTTAAAGGTAATTGCACTAGTAGCTAGTGGTTATCTTCACTCATGCAATTGTTTATGTGTTTTTTTATCTATTCTTATTATTTCTTTCAATGAATGTTCCCTCCTATTCCTGTTATAAAGTATTTTTTAGAGAAAATAATAAATTTTTTTTAAAATATATAAATGATAATTTAGTCTTTAAAAATGTTATAATTCTCTTAAAGTCTTTAGAGACTTTTTTGTTATTAATAAATTTATATAAATTATTAAATTATTTTTATTGAAAATAAATGATTTACAACTTTAACTCTTCTTAACTTCATTTTCTCTACGTGCATTGCACGCAAGTTTAGCCAAATTTCATCTTGCTTATTTTCATATTTATCATGTATTTTTTATCTTTTTTTTGCTTATTTATTTTGTTTAAAGTGTGTCAAATTATTTTCACAATAAATTCATTATGTCAGCATAAAAATTTAGTTTTTCATATACTCATACTTAATTGTTATCTCTTTTTATATGTTTAATCAATTCTTCTTCCTCTTTATGATTAAAAAAAAGAAAAAAAAAGGCAGCTTTTCAAATTATTAACAAAAGAATTATATTCATAGGTATGTGATTAAGTTGAATTTGTGTATTTTGATACATATATCAAAACACACATCATCATCATAATTATTATTATTATTTTGGGAAAAAAAGTGCTCTATTATTTAAAATTATGTGCTGCACTCATATTTTTCTTTATTAAGATAGATAAATTTTATTTAATTCTTATGTTAACTTGTCCATGACAATTTTATTTTTAGTTCGTTTTGAATTTTTTATAAGTGTTGGATGAGTTGGTTTTTTTAATCAATTCTAATGAGTTATTAGATTATAATAATTTTGGATATTGAATAATATGTTTTCTTTTTAATATTTTAATTTTTTTATATTTTCATGTTTATTTTCTTTTTTTTACTCACCCACTCTTTACTTTGTAATTTTATTTATCTATATCATGTTTCTTATTTTGATGGAGAGTTATACCAACCAGGTGTCTCATTGAAATGGCATTGCAATATAAAAACAAGCACATGAATAGTTTAATTTTAAGTATCACAGATGAGATTAGAAATCAATAGACAAATGCCCTAAATAATATGTTAAATACTAACAAATTTGATTATAGGAGGGTTCGACGAAAAATTCAATTTTTATATTATGCTCTTTATTTGACAAATGTAAGTTTTTTCCATAAACTTAATATTTATCATTTTAATACTTATAATTAATCATCATTTTATAATTTATATAGAAGTCCTCTGTTTTGACTACTATTGATGATGCGAACGATGGTCAGTTGCGTGGATGGTTAGTAAATACTTTACAAATAATATTTCAAAACAAGCAACAACAACAAAGAACTTCTATAGCACAACAACCACAAAAACAACCACCACCACAGCAATCATAGCAACAACATAACCCCAATTACATAACAACATAACATAGCTGTACCGTAGCAACAACAATATAACCATGGTTACATAACATAACATAACTGTGGTTGTTGTTGCTGCTGTAGTTGCTGTGCTATAGGAGCTCTTTTTTGCTGCGACTCATTTTAAAATATTATTTGTAAAGCATTTACAAACCATCAATATGGTTGGTCATCATTTGCATTACCAATAGCAGTCAAAAGAGAGGATTCTTGTATAAATTATAAAATGATGATTAATTATAAGTATTAAAATGATAAATATTCAGTTTATGGAAAAAACTTACATTTTCCGAATAAAGAACATAATATAAAAATTGAATTCTTCGTCGAACCCTTCTATGATTAAATTTGTTAGTGTTTAACATATTATTTAGGGTATTTGTCCATTGATTTCTAATCTCATCTGTGACACTCAAAATTAAACTATTCATGTACTCATTTTTATATTGCAATGCCATTTCAATGAGACACCTGGTTGGTATAACTCCCCATCGAAAATGAGAAGACATGATGTAGACAAATAAAATTGCAAAGTAAAGAGTGGGTGAGTAAGAAAAAGAAAATAAACATGAAAATATTAAAATATTAAAATATTAAAAAGGAAATATATTATCCAATATTCAAAACTAATATAATTTAATATTTTTCATTAGAATTCATAAAAAACAAATCCATACAACATCTATAAAAAATTCAAAACACACTGAAAATTGAATCATGCACAAGTTAAAATAAAAATTAAATGAAATTCATCCATGTTAATAAAAAGAAATAAGGAGAGCAAAATATGATTTTAAATAATAAAGTTTTATTTTTGACTCGAAATAATAATTATGATGATGTGTGTTTTAGCATGTGAATCAAAATACACAAATTTCACTTAGTCGCATGCCTATGAATATAATTCTTTTGTTAATGATTTGAAAAACTTTATTTCTTTTTTAAATCACAAAGAAGAAGAAAACTTGGTTAAACATATAAAAAAGAAATAATAATTAAGTATAAATATATAAAAGACTAAATTTTTATGCTGATAAAATAAATTTATTATGAAAATAATTAGACACACATTAAATAGAAATATCAAGATAAGCAAGCAAAAAAAATTAAAAATCAAATTATATCGTAAATATGAAAATAAATAAGATGAAGTTTGGCTAAATTTATCGGGCGATGTCGCAGAGAGAATGAAGTCTAGTTTTTGGCTGTGAAGATTTAAGAACATGGTGAGGTTTTATAACGGCACACGCGTCCGTGCGCAAACATAGCTAGCTAGGGTACTTGCATGCACGAACACAAATTATTTCCACCACTGCCTCTGTCACATGTTGTGGTACTGTTTTTACAGCCTTATTTCTTAACTTAGCGTCTTGTCCTCTATCACGCTCAACCCCGCACGAGTCCTCTGGTCCCTCATTAACCTCTCACCCTTTTAAATAAATATTTATTCTTTTGAACGTTCCCTACTTGCTTTTTTTTATAGAATATGAGTACCTACACATTGAAGCAACCAGGCACAAGTAGAGAGAGGCACAGAGACCTTGTAAGTAACAACTCAATAGATATTTAACCTTATATATATTTAAGCTATTTGCACTCAACAAATTAATATAAATGAATTTAAAAAATAAAAGTATTAATAATAAAAATTTATTATAACTTAAACAATTGAGTATGACATAACATTTACTAAAGGACTCATTTAACATTACTCTATTAAATTAAGGACAAAATAGAAAGAAAGTCTTTAATATGTATGGAGGGTTTTTTTTAAGGATACTTTCTTAACCTATATATAAGGTGTTACTTGTAACAATATTTAAAGGTTTTTCATTTTTATCTCTTTAAATTTTGATGAGTGATCCCGTTCATTGCAACTGAAAATTTATATTCTTTTTAAAATAAATTTTTTAAACACCTTTTGAACAAGTTAACAATATAATATTTTTATAAGATATGTGAAAATATTGAAAACATCCTGTAATAAAAAATATGAAAAATGATAATAAAATTTTTCTGAGATATATAAATGATAAGTTGGTCTCTCAAAATGTCATAATTCCCTTAAAATCTTTAGGAATTTTTCTGTCATTAATGAATTTATATAAATTACTAAAGTGCCCTTATTTAAAATAAGTAATTCACAACTTTTTTTCTTAAAATTCACAACAATGCAACAGCAAGTCACAACACATGTTAAATTACTTATTTATTGTCGCAATATTGAAAGTTGTGAATTATTTATTTTCAATAAGGGTAATTTAATAATTTATATAAATTTATTAATGACAGAAAAGTTTCTAAAAATTTTAAGAGAATTTTATATTTTAAAAGATTAAATTATCATTTATATATTTTAGAGGAATTTTATTATCATTTTTTTAAAAAAATACTTTATAATAGGAATACGAAGAAACATTCATTGAAAGGAGTAATAAGAATAGATAAAAAAGTGTAGAAACAGTTGCATGAGTGGAGATAAGCACTAGTTACTAGTGCAATTATTTGCTAGCATGCATCTATGGGGATATATAGCCATGTTTTTGTTTGAAAAAGAACTCAAAAAATGGAAGTGCTGACCTCACACTAATATCCTTCCAAAGATATTGTAGATGATGATAGATTTTATTTTTCACAGTAATTAGCAAGCATGTGCAAGTCATTTGTACAGGGAAGACCTTAAGCATGCTCATTTGCGAGCTAGGCTTTGCTTTAGTTTAGACATTTTATTTTATATTTTTATCAACAACAATCTCTAATTATAAAGATAAATAAAGATGGGAGAGATTAGGTTGTTTATTTTTTAAAAAAATTATATATATTTATTCTAAATATATTAGAAATATTAATTTATAAAGTTTATACAAAAAATATATATCTGCATTTTAGCTTGTCACATCAACATTAAGACAATACATTACCAAGTAGTCATTTCATGGTTTTATTTCCAAGTATTGTAGGTAATATCAGGTTTAAAAGTAACTGTACCACCTATTATTCAATAAGAAAAGGAGAAGTAAAAAACCATTCACATCGGTAATAAAAAAATTGAACAGAAACTGAATACGAACTGATGTTTAGGAACTGAATATAAAATTTGTTGTGAATTGGTTGGAGCTAGCTGTTTCTTTTTTTCATTGTGATGAGTGACAATAGCCTATTTTGATGTTTTGGAATTTTGTGCCGACACGAAATTAATAGACATGGACGAACAAATAAGATGAAACTAATACTCTACCCATCTGATTGCAGCTGTATTCTTTTGATGGCATGTCTCCTCCAGCCAAAAGCTTGCAGCTGTATAAAATGTTCAATTTTAACCACATTTTTTGGTTCTTTTACCTTTCTTGATGGCTTAGTGAGGTTGCTTGTATGGTTTTTGCCTAAATTTAGCATGATTAATGTGCATATCTAAATATAAATGATCAAAAGTTAACCTAAATGATAGGTATATCAAAACGCATCATCTAAATACCATTCTTGTCTCATCTCTCTATCTTAGGCCCAACTCTTGTATTCCCTTCTCTTCAGACACCCACCTCCTTCACTTTCCCTCCATTTTTTCTATTTTTATTATTTAATATTTAAAAAATGATTTAAAATTTTTTATATAAATTAAAATTAATTGAAACTTAAAAATGAAAATATATTTATTTTTTTGGGAAAAATATAATAGATTTATGAATGAAGAATAATAAAAATGTCAAGGGCATACATTTGTTGTGTAGGACTTAATGATCCTATTAAAATAGTGAGAACACACTATTCTGTTTTTTAACATGTGTACATGCGTGGGTGAATACGTATTGATCAGCACATTCTAATATTTACCAGATGATGCATTAGTCAAATTATATGTCTTCATGGGAAAGTGTGTGGCAGGGCTTGAAATGAAAGGACAGAGGTAGGGGAAAAATTACTACATTTTCATTTATACAGGTTATGGAAAAATGAACGTGTACCATGATGAAATGAAAAGAAAATAAAATATAGAAATAACTTTTTATATTAAATTTGATAGATTATTTAATCTATGTGGACAGTTTTAGAAATAAAAATTAGGAAATAGATTGTGATGAAAGATGAGTATAGAAAAGAATTAAGTCATGAAAATTTTAATTTTAATTATATATCATTGTCCTTTTCTAAAATTTCAATATCCTTAATTTTAAATAATATTTTTAAAATTCTGTATGTGTCATTCTTTTTAATAGAATAAAAAAAAAGGTGTGACGATCAGCTGCTTGCAAAGCCTCATAGTATGTAAATATGGGTCAATCAACTCGATTGAACTGGTATACTATTAAACAAAATTTTAACTAATTTAATAAATACTTTATTTATAACCAATTTAATTAGGATTCAATAATAATTTTAACCAGTATTATCTTTTAAAATAATAATTTAATTAATTTAATAACAGATTTCATGTTAGGAAAAATATGAGTCACCATTTTCAAACTCATAATTGAGGTCTATTTCATGAGCAACAAGGACATGCTCTATTTCCATATCTTCCTCCATCAGGATGAGTCCACGGTGACTGCGAAGCTTCGAATCAATCCCCTAATGGATGAAAGAAGACAATGTGCGGTCCGAGGCACTTACACTGTAGCGAGATGGGTTCTAAGGGGTTTTAAATGGTTTTATTAAATTTTAGATTCAAATTACGTTTTATTATATTAAACACCGCAAGAAATACAATTTAAACAAGGCAAAGCACAAATAGTTGGAAGCGAGAAAGAGCTTAAAGGTAATGCGACTTTGTATGCTACTGGTCCAACTTACTTTAAAATCTCAAAAGGTCCCATAGATTTTGGAGTCAGTTTCTTAGCCTTAATAGCTCTTCCAACACTATTTATCGAAAAGATTTTTAAAAATACATGGTTGCCTACTTTAAATTCGAACGGTCTCCTCCTCTTATTCATATAACTCTTCTGCCTACTTTGAGCTGTGAGTACTTTTTGCTTGATTAAAGTAATCTTTCGAGCAGTCTCATCAACAATGTTCAGCCCCAAAACAATTCTCTCCTCAATTCTGTCCAATAAAAAGGTGATCTATATTTCTTCCATACAAAGCTTCATAAGGTTCCATTTGGATGCTAGAGTGAAAACTATTATTATAAAAAATTCAACTAATGACAATTGACTATCCCAATTACCTTTAAGCTCCATGGCAAAGGCCCTCAACATATTTTCAAGAGTTTGAATAGTTCGCTCTATCTGCCTATTCAGTTTAGGGGTGGTAAGCGGTGTTAAAACTCAAACGAGTAACCATGGCTTCCTATAATGACCTCCAAAAGTGTAATGTGAACCCTAGATCATGGTCAGATACAATATTAGTCAGCACTCCATGCAATCTCACCACTTCCCTTACATTGATTTCGGTTAATTTCTCAAGAGAAGGTATTGGTAGCTGAAAAGTAGGCTGATTTGGTGAGTCGATCCACGATTACCTATATAGTGTCATGACTAGAAGACTTCTAAGCAATCCTGTAATGAAGTCTATAGAAATATTGTCTAATTTCTACTTTGGGATTTGAAGAGACTGTAGCATTCCAGCTGGTTTCTAGTGCTCAATTTTGACTTTCTGGCAAGTCAAACAATGAGTCACATGATCAGTTACATCTCTCTTTTGACTGCTATTGGTGATGTAGATGATAGCCAGCCGCATGAATGGTTTGTAAATGCTTTACAAATAATATTTCAAAATAGGCCGCAACAGCAAGGAGCTTCTATAGCACAACCACAGCAAAAACAACAACCACATTAACTATAGCAAAAACAACCACAACAAGCACTGCAATATTCAACATTGGCATAATTGGTTATTTTTTTAACTGAGATGCATAACAATGTAGAGATTAATAATGATGAATTTTATGATAGCTATACACTTTGTGTATTTTGTGACGGTTGAATTTGTGCCTTGTTGAAAAACCACTCTATGTATTAATCAAATTTTCCTCCTCCTCGTGATTAAAAAAAAACAAAAGAAATTGTAGGCATCAATCCAATCAAAGTATTTACAACTTTCTTTTTCCTAGAAGAAAATTTGTTTTCATAGATAGTAGATCTTCATTTTTAATCGAAATCTAAATAGAATATAATATAATAAATTCTAAGAACATTACTTGGTAGTTAGGGCATCTATCTTCTACCATAGCTTTCATCAACCTAGGTGGTAAGAATTCTCAACTCCTTTCCACAACATTTCTTCTCATAGCGATTCAAGGGTTGTTTGCTCAATGATGAGCTGGAAGCCATTTTTAACTCACAAGTCTGAGTTATGAAATAGGGAGAATGACAAATAAAAATATTATAAAAATATTAATGTCAAATTATAATTTTGTTTAACATTGACGTTTCTAAATTTCAGTACTTCTTTTATTATATTTCAGTACTAATGTTTTTTATTTAGGATTAATATTCTTATAAAATCTTTATTTATCATTCTCCCTATAAAATATTGGATGTTCGGTTTTCATATCACAATATTTATTCATCAATTGCTTTATGTTGTGTTTGCTAAAAACCTCCATATCTTGAACGTCCTTTGCTTTCAACAATGAAAAGAACCGCAGTTATGATTAGTTTTTCTACCAATTTTACTGTACATGAAGAAATAATAATGATCTATTTGGAAAATATATATAAATTAGAAGGTTTGGCATTTTATATATAAAAAATAAATTACCCAATTAGGTTCCATTTAAAAATACATTTTTAAATGATAGATACATGTATTTCTATATTTTTTAAGAATACCTTTCATTTGAGAATATTTTTAAAATCTCTGATATACACAAAATATATAAAATTAGGCATAAGTATCATCTTGTGCTTTATAAATAAGATTAGAAATTGATTCAAATGTATGCATAGAGTATAAAGTTTATGTGACATTATTTATTCACAAATCGTGTAATTTTAAATTATGAACTAGATTTTTATCTCATGATTGCATGGAAATGTTTTAGTTTTTAAAATAAAACTAAATATTAATATTAAAAATTATTTTAGTATCCTTAAAGAAAAATATATTGCTTTCTCTTCTATTTTATCTTATTTTAGTATATGAATTCCTCTTGAAATCAATAATTAAGAGTTATAAAATATAAATATGCCTTCTATTTTTAAATTTTTATTTTCATTTATCCAACAATTAGTTGACAATTAAGTCACATATAAAAGTAGTTATTTTTAAATTTGACTAATGTAGTTACTAGGTCATTGGACAGCTTTAGAAGGGGGCTACGTCGAAGTTTAAGGGGATTGGAACCAATGTTATGAAAATCAGACCGGTTCAATGGTCAAACTGTGGTCTAAACTGGAGTGCAACCAATCATAAATAAATTAATATATTTTAAATATTATATGTTTAAAGTAGAAAGAAATAATCATATATAGTAAAAAATGAATATTTAAATTTTAAATAAGATAATTTATAATTTATGACATTATTTTTATCAAAATATATAATTATTTCATAATTTATAATTTATAACTTTAAAATATATACATATATCATATATACATAATTCATGTATATTTCTTATCTACTTTTAAAAAATATAATATATTTTTAATCGAATTTCATTCTCTAATATAGTACTTACATACTTTTAAATTAATCCTATCTTTTCATATTTACCTCTATTAAATATCCTACAATAAATATAAAGTCATTATCAATAAGAGCACTTTTAAAAAAAAAGCAATGATTACACCTTAAAAGATTAAAAATACCTTATATTTTTAAACATCCAACTTATTAAAAAATACCTTATATTTTTTAATGGATGGAGTACATATTAACTGAAAATTTGTTCCCCCCGCCCTTTTCCTTCCCCTTTTTATACATCTAATGCTGCATTGCATAACATGAAATTGACATTGGAAAAATAAAGATGATGCTGAAAAAATATATTATTTGATACAATATATATCACTTCTTTAAAAAAATTTATTTTCATTAAAATTAGTTGTTAACTTCTACTTTCGTATAGATTTTGAATAGTTATTATAATTTTTTAAATCATATTTCTATTTTATATATTATTCTTATGCAAAAAACTGAATATTAAAATTTTAATTATCATCATTAATATATTTATATAAAATATATAATGAGAATATAATTAAAAAATATATAATTTTTAAAAAAGAATTTGTGCTAATTTTTAAAAATATGAGTAGTAAAATGGCAATCAATATTTTGTATTACAAGAGGAAGGGAGTAATAAATATTATCTTTCCCGTATAAAAAAATAAATTTTGTTTCTTTTAATTATTTCTTGAATGGAGATTGAAGGGGGCCTCTGAGGAGAGAGAGGAAATCGATAAAAGTGAGAGTTGTACACTATTACAGCTTTTCGATTCAAATACTACTTCCTATACCCTACAGGCCACACCTTCTTAGCTGTCTTCCTTCCCCTCCTTTAAACACATGTCCTTTTACCCCGTTAGATGTCATTTGCCTATGTCTTAGTCTTGTGGTTCATGTCTTTCCTTTCTCTCCCAACTTAATCTAGTCACATCACTCACTCTCACCTTTCTTTTAGTCTTCTACTTTCACCTTTCTTTTAGCCTACCACTTGCTAATTTGTATCGAGAAGCAGACTCTAGTTTTTACATTTTTTTCAATAAAAAATGAAATTCATCTAAAAGATATGAAAGATAAATAATGACATAAATGATCCAAATCAATAACTATTCATAGCCTTATGATAAAAGGTAGGGAATAAATAAGGGAAAATTATACTTGGAGAATTTATTGGATAGAAATCTCATGAAATTCACAAAATATTTCTAAATTCTAAATCACATGCATCTACAACTTAGCAACAAGCATTTATAATATAAAATTTACAAAATACTTATAAGTCTTAAATGTTGCACATTTACAACTTGGAAATGAGCATTTACAATTTGGAAAATATTTTATGAATTTTATGATACCTATGGGGAATAAATTCTTTTCTGCTAGACTTAGGTGTAATTTTCCAATAATCAAAGATACTAAAAGTGCTCTCCAATATTTTTTGAGATACTTTATAGATTAAAAATAAATTTTAACTATTTTTTTGAGATATTTTGAGATATTTTAAAAATATTTATAATAATGTATGCAAATATATGATCTATTACTATAAAATGAAGTAAAATTTTGATTCTAGAGTTGGTTTAGATATGGGAGGCATTACGTGTTTAGTGGATATATATATATATATATATATGGGTAATCAATAGTTTTTTTATTATTATTTTTAGTTCATATGGTGCTATGCAAGCTAGGCACGGTTATGGTCTACTGGGTTATCATGGGGTGAGTGTTTTGATTTTTGAAGCCTAAGCTTGAAGTTACTTTGAGGCATAACATCTACACAAGCATCCATCTATCCATCCATCTTCTCTTCTATCTATAATTGTAAAATTCATCAATTCATTGTTGATAAACAGTTGCTTCTACAATGTTCTACTTTTAATTAATTAATATTATTAATCCTTCTGTGGGTCCCCTTCTGATGTTCTAGAATTTTGTGATCGAGAAATTAAATTAAGAAAAAATGATAATAAAATCCCTCTAAAATATATAAATAATAATTTAGTCCCTCTAAATGTCATAATTTTTCAAAAGTTCTTATGGACTTTTCTATTATTAATGAATTTATATAAATTACTTAATTGCCCTTATTGAAAATAAATGATTCATAAGTTTTGTTTAAATATTCACAATTTTTCTTCTTATATTCGCAACAACGTGACGGCAAATAAAGAATTTAACATGTAAAGTTGTGATTTGAAGCTGCACAGATAGAGATAGAGTACTCGTTCTCGTGTTCAAGCATGCTTACACTTTCCCTCCCTCTTCTCTATAATGGTCCACTCCTAATATTCTCCCATTTTGAGGCCCCTACTCATTATACAACACACTCATTTATTCCTTAAAATTAGGACAAGACCAACTATTGTCATTTGTTCATTAAAATCAGACATTACTAATAGGTTGGGTCTAATAAGATAAGCTATTCCCTCATAGCACGATGAACTAAGTGCGAGTTTTCATTAAAAGACGGACTCATGTTTTATGTCCAATTACACTTCAGACAAGATTTGCTTTCAATAAAAATTGATATATTTAAAAAAATGTATAATGAGTATTATGAAACTTGGCAGAGTTCATCCTCATATCATGCCTAAGAAGCCTGCAAAAAATCGCGCTAATCGGAGGTCTCTAGGTCCCTTAAAAGGAGCGTTGTCACTTGAGCAAAAAGTATGTCTGTTCGTGCCAGAGTGGAAAAAGCCCATATTGCTCCTTAGGGGGGCACCCAGCCCCGGGGGGTCCCACCCTACTTTTTTATAGACCCTTAAGAACCACATGTGCGTGCTCAGCGCTTTAGCGTGTTACGTGTTTAAATATATAATGGAGGTCTGAGCAAGCTTGGACAAAACCCTGGGCAAACGTGTGGCAAATATTGGCATGGTTCGGGCAAAGCACGTGGCATGGTCCGGGTGAGCATGTGGCATGGTCCGGGCGAGAGTTGGACGGTTTGGGAAAGCTCGGGCTCAGCCCCGGGCAAGCATTGGTAAGGTCCGGGCAAAGCTTGTGGCCGGTGTTAGTGAGGTATGGGCATGGGGTGGAAGGTCCAGGGAAGCTCGGGCTCAGCCCCAGGCAAGGGTGGAAGGTCCGAGGATCTTGGGCAAAGCCCTGAGCAACCGTTGGCAAGGTCCGGGCAAAGCGCGTGGCATGGTCCGAGTGAGTGTTGGAAGGTTCGAGAAAGCTCGGGCTCAGCCCCGAGTAAGCGTTGGCAAGGTCTGGGCAAAGCCCGTGGCTAGTGTTGGTGAGGTACGGGCATAGGGTGGAAGGTCCGAGGAACCTCGTGCTCAGCCTCGGGCAAGGGTGGAAGGTCCGAGGATCTCGAGCAAAGCCTTGGGCAACCGTTGGCAAGGTCCGGCCAAAGCCCGTGGCCTGTGTTGGGAAGGTCATCGCAACTGTTGGCAAGCCTCAAGCAAAGCCCGCGGCTAATGTTGGCATAGTTCGGGAAAGAGTTGAAAGGTCTGGGAAAGCTCGGGCTCAGCCCCGGGCAAGCGTTGGCAAGGTCCGGGCAATGCCTCTGGCCTGTGTTGGGAAGGTCGTCGCAACTGTTGGCAAGCCTTGGGCAAAGCCCATAGCCAGTGTTGGCATGGTCCGGGCAAGTCTAGGCACGTCTGGGCGAGTGTGTAGCAAGGTTCGAGCAAGAGCTGTAAGGTCCGAGAAAGCTCGGGCTCAACCTCGGGCAAGCGTTGGCAAGGTTCGAGCAAGAGTTGTAAGGTGTTAGCATGGTATGGGCATGGGGTGAAAGGTCCGAGAAAGCTTAGGAATAACCCCGGGCAAGCATTTGGCAAGGTTCGGGCAAAGCCCGTGGCCGGTGTTGGCAAGGTACGGGCAAGGGTTGGAAGCTCTGGGAGAGCTCGAGCTAAATCCCAAGCAAGCGTTGGCAAGGTCTGGGCAAAGCCCGTGGCCTGTGTTGGCAAGGTCATCGCAACTATTGGCAAGGTATGAGAAAAGCTCGGGCAAAACCTCGAGCAAACATGTGGCAAATGTTGGCATGGTTCGGGCAAGGAGGTACAAGGTCTGACACATCATGACAGGCCCCTGGCACGTCCAAGGCAGGTGCTGGCACGTTCGGACCTGCCACGGGCAAGTCCAAGCACGTCCTGGTATGTCCAGCCTTGCCACGGGCAAGTTCGGGCACGTCTGGGCCTGCCACAGGCAAGTCTCGACACGTCTAGGGCAAGTCCAAGCACATCCTGGGACGTCCAGACCTGCCATAGGCAAGTCCAGGCACATCCCGGCACGTCCAAACCTGCCACGAGCAAGTCCTGGCATGTCCAGGGCAAGTCCAGGCACGTCCTGGTATGTCTAAACCTGCCCCAGGCAAGTCTGGGCACGTCCCGGCACATCCCGGCACGTCCAACCCTACCACAGGCAAGTTCGGGCACGTCCAGACCTACCCAGGGCAAGTCCTGGCACATTCGGGCAAGTCTTGTCACGTCCAGACTTGCCACGGGCAAGTCCTGGCATGTCCAGACTTGCCACGGGCAAGTCCTGGCACGTTCAGGGCAAGTCTAAGCACGTCCTGGTACGTCCAGACCTGCCACGGGCAAGTCCAGGCACGTCTTGGTACATCCAGACCTGCCATGGGCAAGTCCTAGCACGTCTAGGGCAAGTCCAGGCATGTCTTGGTATGTCCAGACCTGCCATGGGCAAGTCTTGGCACGTCCAAACCCCTACCACGGGCAAGTCCTGGCAGTGTAAAATGAGTCCTACCCATACCAAAATGAAATCTACTCATTACATTTGTGATTTCTTGATTTTATTAACTCAAACTCATCCTCCTTGACATGTTTGGGGGTTCGGCCGCCGGAGTCGCCGCCCATGGCGGCCCGTAGAGGCCTCACTCTTCAGAACAATCAAAAAATCCTAAAAAATTTTGTGGGTGTCCAAAAATTATAAAACTTGGTAAATTTCATCCTCATATCATGCCTAAGAAGCTTACAAAAAATCACACAAATTGAAGGTCTCTATGTCCCTCAAAAGGGGCATTGTTGTTTGAGCAAAAAGTATGTTTGTTCGTGCCAGAGTGGAAAAAGCCCATATTGCTCTTTAGGGGGGAGCTCCAACCCCCCCTCCCCAGCCAAGTGGGGCCTGACCTAGCAGCATGGGTCCCCTATATATTGATGGGACCTCGGACCCACGTGACCGGCAGGCGGCCGGTGGCAATCACCGGTGGCGACCGACGGCGGCCCACCGGCGACTTTTTTGACAAAACCTTAAAATCAAACGTGACGCTCGACGGGTTGTGTGTGTGTGTTTGAGGGTTCATTGGTGGGTCGTTTAGAGGGCATTTAGCGATAGCACGGTCCCTTAGCTTTTTCTAGCGAACCCTTCTATTGATGGTTGGTTTTCTTTCAGGGGTTCGTCGGTTATTGTTGAGGGGCCACAAAAACCATTTTGGAAAGATTTGGTTTGCCCTCCCCCCTTTCTGAAAGGGGGTTGGGAAACTGCCAGCCCCTCCTTCCACGGGCCTTGGCATGCGAAATTCCTTGGTCGCGCTGGTGAACAAGCTTGCTTTGTAGGCATTTGCCCAGGATTGGTTGGTAAGAAAGAGCGAGGGATGGGCGTGCCCTAGTTTACGAGGGAAATGATGGGCCTTTCTCATATTTGATTCCCGTTATACGCATGCGGACAGGCATAAGGGTTGGCATTTTATGGGCCTCCTCCGATTGCTTGGTATGAGGCAAGTCGTGATGGGATTCTTTGTCGGGGGGAACTTCATGGAACTTGCATGCTTGGGTTTCTCCCATCCTGAGTGAGTCCCGGAGATGCGTGCCAGGGCATCTTCCTCTGTGTGCTTGGTAGCTTTTAGCCTGATGGGGTTTCTTGCCCGCACTCGGCGCATGGCTAGTGGGCCCATTCCCTATCGAGCTCGGTAATCCATTCACATGCTGGCAGGCAATCAGGTGGTGCATCCTCCCAACTATGATATGTCGCATAGGGCCTACCCCTCGTGTTGCTTGATAAGCCTGCGTGGGGGCGGATTGCCGCGCGCGGTGGTGTCCGGGGGTACGCGAGGGGCTGGTGTTTTCTATCGTGGCGAGTGATCTCGTTGCCTCAGATTTGACGATTTTCTCAAATGTCCCAGCTCGATGTGTTGCTCATGCCTAGCGGTGTAGGGTCGGTGCC